>NW_020837951.1:24361629-24678033 GCF_003676395.1 Aethalodelphis obliquidens
TTTTTTTTTTTTTTTTGATATCGAGCTATGTGAGCTGTTTGTATATTTTGGAAATTAATCCCTTGTTGGTTGCATCATTTGCAAATATTTTCTCCCATTCCATAGGTTGTCTTTTTGTTTTGTTTATGGTTTCCTTTGCTGTGTTTGATTAGGTCCCATTTGTTTACTTTTGCTTTTATTTCTTTTGCTTTCGGAGACTGATCTAAGAAAATATTGCCACGATTTATGTCAGAGAATGTTTTGCCTATGTTCTCTTCTCGGAGTTTTATGGTGTCATGTCTTATATTTAGGTCTTTAATCCATTTTGAATTTATTTTTGTGTATGGTGTGAGGGAGTGTTCTAACTTTACTGATTTACATGTGGCTGTCCAGCTTTCCAAACATTGCTTGCTGAAGAGACTGTCTTTTCTTCATTGTATATTCTTGCCTACTTTGTCGAAGATTAATTGACTGTAGGTGTATGGGTTTATTTCTGGGCTTTCTGTTCTGTTCCATTGATCTATGTGTCTGTTTTTGTGCCAATACCATGCTATTTTGATTACTGTAGCTTTGTATTATTGTCTGAAGTCTGGGAGGGTTATGCCTCCAGCTTTGTTCTTTTTCTTCAGGATTGCTTTTGCAATTCTGGATCTTTTGTGGTTCCATATAAATTTTAGGATTATTTGTTCTAGTTCTCACAGGACTGATCTAAGCTCAGAAGAATGTCCTTCTGAAAATACAGTTGTTTTGATTTTTCACCTGTATAACTTGAGTGAAAAATATAGATCATGAAACAGCATGAATAGTATGATCTTGTTTATTAATAATTGTATGCCCACACGTATAATTACAGTTTTCTTGTAGTATTAATTAGCATTTAGATGTTAAAAACCTCTGGATAGTGGAAATTTGGATAACGTTTACTTCATGTTTTTTTCTGTAGTATTACAGTCTTTTTTAAAAAACATAAGCATGTATTATTCTTTTAAACATACAATAATAATGTCTTACTTTCATTTCAAAAAAACACTATTTTCTCTTTCATTTGTGTAGTGCTTTGCAGCTAAGTATAAGTATCCGCAGTTCACAGATGTAAAAACTGAGGCTCAGAGAGGTGGAGTGACTGGACTATTCATAAAGAGAACCCTCCACTACACCTTTTCTCTTGTTCTCTCTGCCCACCCCCCAGGTGTCACCTGTCTAGAATTTCATATGACAACTATCAATCCTATATAACTTGGACTAGTCATTTCCCCTTTCAGTTTTCTCATCTGTAAGATGAGACTAGTGATAGCATCTACCTTATAGGGTTGTTATAGGGACTAAATGTGATAATGTGTGTGAAGCACTTAGCACAGCCCCTGGACCCCAGCATCAATAACTGTTAGCATTGGTTATTATTGGGTGACTTGGAGAAGGCATTTCCCCTCTCTGGGTCTGTTTCTTCAAATTCAAAATACATGGTTAGACTTGATGATTATTGAAAATTCTGCATTTCAGTTCTCTGGTTCCAATTTTTTTTTTTTTTTTTGCTATTATATGAAATAAAGTTGATTTCAAGAAGCTGGATTGGGGCCTTCCCTGGTGGCGCAGTGGTTGGGAGTCCGCCTGCCGATGCGGGGGATGCGGGTTCGTGCCCTGGTCTGGGAGGATCCTGCATGCCACGGAGTGGCTGGGCCCGTGAGCCATGGCCACCGAGCCTGCGTGTCCGGAGCCTATGCTCCGCGACGGGAGAGGCCACAGCATTGAGAGGCCTGCGTACCAAAAAAAAAAAAAAGAAGCTGGATTGCAAGAAGCAGTTGTCATCCACTCATTCATTGTTGAGTTAACTCAAAAATGATTTGAATATATGAACAAGTGAGAAGAGTCTGTGGGAAGGGTGTTCCTGGCACAGGAATAGCAGGTACACACACCTCCGCAAGGGCTAGGCAACCTGAAGGGAGTGCTGGAAGAAGCCTGATGCCCGGGCATGGGCTGGCAGCTCTTTCCAGAATCAGGTCTAGAGCCACAGTCAAGGAAACAGTGCCCTGCTTCTCAGTGAGCCCTGCATGCCAGGTTGCCAGATAGCTGAGGTGTGTCATATGTAGGTGTTTTCAAAGGCACAGCATATTCTCTTAGCATCAGCTTTGAGTATCTGCTTTTGCTCATTTGTGTTGGACTCAAGAACATGAGAAAAGTGTTGAGTTCATGCCACATCATAAATCAGAGGCCTGGATGTGGCTTTTCCATCTTTAACAAGTCCACCAGGACATCTGTGGGAAGTCCTCCTGCCCTGGCCGAGCTGGTGGTGGGAACAGGTATGGTGGACCAGGAAGCTGCTAGGATGGAGACATTCTGAAAATCCCTCTTCAAGCCAGTTAGGGAGGTGGGAACTTGAGAACATCTGGGTCATGGGGGAGTGGGGATCCAGCTAGGACAGGTGGCCAACCATTGACGTTATCTGGCCTTTATTAATTAGCTATAGATGTCATGTCCTTTGCCATGGTGTCATTGTGTTCATCTGGTGTAAGGGGACCAGTCAAAAACGTTGGCTCCAAGTGGAAGGAGTCATTTTTATTCTGCTTTTTAAGGATGGGAATGGAGTTAGAAGAAAAAAAGAAAAAAAAAAAAGTAATGCAAGCAAACAAAAATTCCTGAAACAGAATGGAGGTTACTGGCTAGTGAAGGATGCTGGTCCCTCCCCCATCTATTTTTCTTGTCTTTCACCTCTCTGATAAAACACTGATAAACTATTTCCTGTCTGGAGATTGTTGGAATAAAATGGTCTCTGGGCTCTACCCCCAACTCCCACTGCATCCTCCACTTATCCAGTCCCTCAGGATGCTTTGCTAGTGCAGTGACCTGGTCATATTATTCCCCTTTCATGGCTCCCTACTGGGTAAAGAACAAGTGCCCTAGCATGGCATGCAAGGCCTTTCATTATCTCGTGTTAACCCTCCCTTTTAACCTCTTCTTGAAGTAATTCCATTCCCTCCATATGGAATCATAGACTGTCAGAGCTGAAATAAATTTGGAGATCATCTAGTTGTTTTTCTTGCTTTAAAAAAATGAAGGATTTTTCTTGATAAAATCTTATCTGAAACATCGAAAGGGCAGAGTCTGCCTAGCTGAAGGAGTTATGGTGGTAGTGATGGGACCCAGAGGCCCACTCTTGCTTGGACTCCTTTTAATCTCTTTCCTTCAAAACCTGCAGTGGCCTGTGAATTTATAGAGGGACTGCAGGGCTTGGTGGAGATGCTTTGATAATCATTGATTTTATCCAGTTCTCTCCTGTTACATAGAGGTTGGGTTGCTTGCTCAGGGTCTTTGAGCTGGTATATTGCATAGTTAGTTCTCTGAGATCCAGGGTAGTGGCCTTGCCTCATGTCTTCCCATTCCACCCCCAGTGTTCCTGCTCTGATTTAGATTGTAAACTCCTTTGAAGTGTTATTCAGTTGCATCTCCAGGCAAAGTTCTTTCCACAAGGAGCAACTAAAGGAAGATACCAAGTAACCTTGGCCATGTATCTCTTTCTCAATCACTTGGTCTTTAAGGTCTTGAGGATGTGGGCAGCCCAATAACCAGACTGCTTTGCAATGTCATCAAAACCCACAAAATCCTAGTAGGGAGCCTCTTCTTATTTGAGGGTTCATTGATTAGCTCCTTGAAATATCCTCCTACTCTTAGGGAATCTCTTCCTCCCAAATAGGCTTCCTGACGCGGGATCAGATTTACCTTTAGAATTCCACCTCTGCTGGTTTCTTTAGCTTTCACATCATTCTGAGGAATCTTACTCCAGCATCTAGGAATCAAAAAGTTGGAGAAGGTGCCTCTTTTCCCCCATCTCACATGACGTCCTTCTGCATCTCTGGCCTATCCAAAGATTTCTATAAATTCTATATTTCTGGTAGAATTTGCTCAGAACTGACTTTGTTCCAGTTGTTATGCTGGATGGGAGGACTCAGATTTTGGGTAGTAAAACGAGTGTTTCAGTTCTTGACTAGCTGATTATATTTGGTGTGATAAATAGGACATGGGAGGCTGAACTTATCTGGGAATAAATTTGGTGCTCAACTTGAAGCTCTTAAAATGACCTTCCTGACTAAATGCTGCTACTGCTGCTGGTGGTGATAATAACAGCTAATATTAATTTTGCATTGACTGTGTACTAGACCTCATGCTAAGTAGTTTACATAGATGATCATTTAAAAAATCCTTATGAAAATCCTATGAGGCAGGTTCATTTTATAGGTGAAAAAAATGGAAGCTCAGAGAGTCTAGGTTATTGTCCATGGTCACACAGCCGGAAAATGGTGAAGCCACCAAAGAGAGGCACTTAATTACAACTCTGTGTATGACACTATTTCAATGTTAAAAGTCACGAAAATAGTGCACCGAGTGAAAGAAACGACAGCTGAAAGTTGAGCTCGGGCGGAGTCCAAGGAAGAACGTGGTTTCTTGAGAACCTTACTGTACTCCCACTCTTTGGGAATGGCCTCTGGGGACAGATTGGACAACTGGACAAGGTGACCCCCAGCCCCACCCAGAGCTTACTGGTTGAGAGGTAGATACCCGACCATGGGGCGGTCAGTTAATTGACTGATCAGCAACTTATCAGTCTCTCCCTGCAAATTTGAAATGGGATGTGGGAATTGGAGTAAGTTGGTCTTGGGCCCTTGGCCCAAATGATGAGTCAGAGTAGAAAAGAAAACTGAAGTCTGCTTTCCTGTTTGCTTATTTCCCTCTTGTTCAGACTGCTCTTTTATGCTGAGAACTGGACGGAGAAGGAAAGGGAACCAGGCTTTGAAACAGAGAAGAGAGATTGGTGACCTTTTACTCCATCCCAGGGTGACTGTGATTTTGCCAGGTGACCTTAGAAAGACTAAGAAACCAAAGGCCAGGGAAGCTGTGACTTGGCTACCCAACCAGTGGGTGGCGGCAGTGGCCTAGAGCTCAGGTTCTATTTCCCACCCAGGGGAGAGGGACACTAGGAAAGGAGAGGGAAGGTTGTGTTTCACATTTGCATTGGGCATTTAGAAGGGAACAATTGGCTTCAAAGAGATAAACCTGGATTGTATTTTGCCCTGTACACATGAAAGAAAGTTACTAGATCTACTCCAAATGTGAATGTTTCATAGCAATCATTATATTTCTGTCCGATTTACCCGTAGGGCTGGGATATGCATATCTGGGTTTAAAAGCAAATTTATAATGTTTCTTTAGAATTCATGAAGGTGTCCCTCCGTACAAACTGGGGTGGAGAGGAAAAAAAGGAGGCCGGGGATGAAGCAATGACTTCAAGCTGAGCACAGAGGGATTCCCTCCTTGCATTTTTGTTGAGAACTGCACACACACCCTGAGAAATGTACTTTGTCCAATTACAGGTTATTTTTCTCCCTCATTGATGATGTCGGACACTAGCAACTCTGTTTATGATGCACTGTGGGATTGTTACTCTCTGCGTAATATAGTCGTCATTAAACACCGGCTTTAGGAAAGCTGGAATCATTGTTTTGGTTGTGGTTACTATGGCAACAAGTGGCCCATTGGTCCTGAGTGTCTTGTGTGATGCTCACAGTGTTTCCTGGTTCTTCTGTTACATTGTTACATGCAAGTAGCAAGTTACGCATTCAATAGCTCAAGTCAGAGTTCTAACATGCCCACACATAATCAGGGAAAGGCAGTGAGGGAGAGGAGAGCTTTCTCATGGAGAGGGAAAGGGGTGAGGTTGGATGGCTGCTGTCATCAGACTAAGAAAGTCCTCTGAGGCCAAATAGATCCTGTTCCTGTTGTACCTCTGCTTTGCTACCTTCTCCCAGGCCAGACTCACTGACTTTCCATCTTCCAACTGACCTCTGCTCAGGCCTTAGGTCCCTTTGGACTTGAGTAAACAGCCCCAGCCCCTTGGAGATCTCTTTTTGTGTCTTACACTCCTGTTCCAATCAAATGTCTGGGCCTATAGGCCTTTTGCAAGATCTGGAGCCTTGGTCCAGCCTGGGACCCAGTTGCCTCTTGGGGATAGGGACCTGATGACCTCTTCGCCACCACTTCTCCCATACAGTATCAACTGCTCCAGCCTGGGCTTTCAGTGTCCCCTGCCCCTTGTCATGCTCTGCCCCTTACTAGCATACCGTATGTATGTTTGCCTGGGACTCCTACCATCTACTGAGCCTCAGTCTTTTGGACACTATGCTTTGTTTATACCTGCTGGAATGCCCACTGTCATCCGGGCCTTTCCCCTCCAGAATCTTGCCTAGTCTTTATAGGTTTGGCTGGAACCCAGTTCTGGCTTTTCTCTGCTTCCAGTGTTTTAGCCAACATCAGACACAACTTGTTTCTCTTTTCTAAAGTATGACAGTGGACCAGTGGGACAGTTGTTGAGTCACGTTCTGGCCTGAGGGTAGCTGTGAAAATTTATCTTGTTTCATTGGCACTTCCTGCTGGCTTTTAAAGAAGAATGCACAAATAATGCAGACTGAGCCACAAGTGAGAGCCACAGGGAGTCAAATCCCTGTCCTCTTTTTTGTTTTAGTGTCCAGTGACCCCATTCTCTGACTTTGCAGAGTCAAACCTTTGCAGAATCAAATCTTTGCACAAAAAGCCTTACTTCTTCCTTTTGGTTTCCAAAATGAAGTTCAACATTTATCCAAATAACACCTCCCTGGGTCTGTCCTCAGCATGCCTCTCCAGCCTGTGGAACTGGTTTATAGGCCGACTGAATACAGTTTGGTACAATCAGGAAATGGTTTATTTTTCTCCCACCGGTGCTTCAAAGGTGCCCCATCAGTGCTCATTCTCCCACCCTGTCCAACATCTTGGGACAGATCCCGTTGCTTGCTGGTCACTTTAAACCATAAGAGATGGTCTCATTTTCAAGTCTTAAAAGCCCAGTCCAAATCTTAATTTAAATCTGCATCCCAATTCAAAACTTCTCTCTTCCCTCACACAGCCACCAGCTCAGGCTTAGCTGAAGCTTGGGGACACACTTAGTGGCATTCTGGCCACACTGGTTCCTGATAGATTGCAGAACTCATCAGCCACGTTTCATTTTATTTATTTATTTTTAAAATTTTTGGCTGTGTTGGGTATTCGTTTCTGTGTGTGGGCTTTCTCTAGTTGCAGCGAGCGGGAGCTACTTTTTGTTGCGGTGCGCAGGCTTCTCGTTGTGGTGGCTTCTCGTTGCGGAGCATGGGCTCTAGGCGCGCAGGCTTCAGCAGTTGTGGTGCAGGGGCTCAGTAGTTGTGGCTTGCGGGCTCTAGAGTGAAGGCTCAGTAGTTGTGGCGCATGGGCTTAGTTGCTCTGGGACATGTGGGATCTTCCCGGACCAGGGCTCGAACCTGTGTCCCCTGCATTGGCAGGTGGTTTCTTTTTTTTTTTTTTTTTGCGGTACGCAGGCCTCTCACTGCTGTGGCCTCTCCCGCTGCGGAGCACAGGCTCCAGACGCGCAGGCCCAGCGGCCATGGCTCACGGGCCCAGCGGCTCCGCGGCATGTGGGATCCTCCCAGACCGGTGCACGAACCCACGTCCCCCGCATCGGCAGGCGGACTCTCAACCACTGCGCCACCAGGGAAGCCCGGCAGGTGGTTTCTTAAACACTGCAGCACCAGGGAAGACCCATGTTTCATTTTAGAGCCTGCTCCTATCTTGTCTTTGCCTGACCAAGTACGTACTCAGAGCTGGTCACATGGCTGATTCTGTCTCAGCCGTCAGCTCTCAGCTTCAGTGTCCTGGCTTAAAAGGACCGATTCTGACTGCCCTGTCTGAATTGTGCCTTTGCTCCAGCTTCTATACATAGTAATTGCTCTGAGCTCTTTTCACTATATTAATTCGTTTGTTAAATTATTTTTTTTTGGTTAGCTGAACTGTTATCTGCTTTTTGCCAGAGTAGTGTTAACCCCAAGAGGGCAGAAACTGTGTTTGTTTTGATTAGAGTTATATATCCACGGCCTAACTCTATGTCTGTCACACTGTGGGCACTCAAAAATATTTGTTTAATTAGTAATGAATTTCTATCTATTTTTATTTACATATTTTTTAACATTTTGGCTGTACCACACGGCATGTGATATCTTAGTTCCCCAACCAGGGATTGAACCCGCACCCCCTGCAGTAGGTCCTTGTTGGTTGGTTAGATTGTGGGATTTTGGGATTGACATGTACACACTGCTCTATTTAAAATAGATAACCAACAAGGTCCTTTACTTTAAAAAAAGAAAAATCCAACACTTTGAGTTGGATTTTTCTTTTACTTGAAGTTGAAAACATCCTAAGTGATTAAAAAGATAGCAAAATATTGGAAACAAACAAGTTGTCCAATAATGAGGGCTTAGTTAAACAATGAGGGGTTATTAAACCCTTCACACAATGGGATATCATGCAATGCTCCTAATATTTAATGTGAAAAAATTAGGTTGCAAATGTTGAACAGGGTGGGGACTAGAGAGGGATCTTTTGGCATAATCAGTGTCATGATCATTACTGTTTAATGAATAGTTGCTAAGTACCAGTTACTGTCCTAAGGGCTTTACATGCATTACGTCATTCAGTTTGTCCAACTGCACTCTGAGGAAGATACTGTTCTTACTCCCTTTACTGATGAGGAAACTGAAGCTGAGGTTTTATAACTTGCTCAGGTAAATGGTAGAACAAACAATTCAAGCATAGATCTGCTTCGTTCTAGAGCCTGTGCTTAAAACTAAGCTATTTTTGGGGACTTCCCTAGTGGTCCAGTGGGTAAGACTCCGTGCTCCCAATGCAGGCGGCCTGGGTTTGATCCCTGGTTGGGGAAATAGATCCCGCATGCATGCCGCAACTAAGAAGCCCACATGCCCCAACTAAAAGATCCTGCATGCCACAACAAAGATCCTGCATGCTGCAACAAAGATGTGATGCAGCCAAAATAAATAAATTAAATAATAAAAAAATAAATATTAAAATAAAACTCAACTATTTTTTGCTTTCTTTGTCTCTCTTGCTGTGGTATCTAGTCAGTTTCCAAATTATATCAATTCTGTATTTAAAATTTATTTTATTTCAATCCTTTCCTTTTATGTCCAATTATACCAGCCTGGTTCAAGTCCTTTTTATTTTTAGCTTGGACAGTTACAGCAGTCATTTAACTTATTTCCTTCCTCTATTTTCTCTTGCCCACACAATGAATTCATTTTATCTATCACTTGTGAGTTAATCTTTGAAACATTTCACTTTAATTGTGATTAAAACATAACTGTCTTCACTAAATACCTGCTCAAAATGTCTCTGGGGACTTGTGAATGTTTACCAAACAAAATCTAAATGCATTGACTTGGCATTCAAGGCTATCCACAATCCCAGCCTGCTTTTTCAACTTTATCTTCCATTATTCCTCTAAATCAGGAGTCAGCAAACTAAGTCCTCAGCCTGTTTTTGTAAATAAAGTTTTATTGGAACAGAGCCATACCTGTTCATTTACATGTTATCTATGGTGGCTTTTGTGCAGCAGAGCTGAATGGTTGTGATGGAGACTATATGGCCCACAAAACCTAAAATATTTACTATCTGGTCTTTTACAGAACAAGTTTGCCCATCCCTGCTCTAGATGAACCCTTTGCTCTAACCAAATGGATCTACTCTTCATCTCTACCTTAAATAATTTTTGGAACAAGATAGGATAGGTTAAAAAATATTCAGTGTTTTCCGAACACCACTTGGACTTTCTTACCTACCATGTCTTTTAAAAATGCTTTCTCATTCAATGAGTGAATGGTTAAACAAATAAATTCCATGGTACATTTATACTATGGTATACTACTCAACAATAAAAAGGAGCAAACTAGCCCTTCAGTGCTTAAAGTTCTATTGCTACCTGTTCATGTATTAAAACTTTTTTGATCAATGTGGAGAAGTTCATCTCTGAACTCTTCCTTTGAACTACCCGCCACTGCCTCACACACCTTAAAATTTTTTTGTACCATTCATGCATGTTTGTTTTTTCTGATCAAATTTCTCATTCTTTAGGACTTTTGAGGATTATAGACATTTGTAGGTCATTTTCCCCCATTGTATTCACACAGCAAACCAGTGAGGGTAGGCAGTGATGGGCTTATAATTGACATTTTTTGGTGGAAGACGCTAAGATGTTCTAAGGTTCTGTGATTTGCCAGTTGTCACAAGGCTGGTCTTTGGAATCCCCAAATTTAGTGCTGGTCTTTTTTTGCCATCTTCCTGAGAGCAGCAGTCTGGTAGCTTACACAGTTGTATTGCTAGTGCAGATCTGGCATTGGGAAGCAGTCAGTGAACCACAGATCAGTAGTTCTCAAAGTATGGTCCCTGCACCTGCATCCCCAGCATCCCCTGGGAACTGTTAGAAATGCAAATCCTCAGACCCACCCAAAACTTACTGAATCAGACATTGTAGGGTGGGGCCCAGCAACCTGTGTTTTAACAAGTCCTCCAGGTGATTCTGATGCCAGCTCAAGCTTGAGAAGCACTGGCCTTGGTAATCATGAAACATACTTCCTGCTTTTTTCTAAGTCTGAAAAACTTTTCTAAGTTGGTACTGCATGGTGGAAGGCAGGAACACTCCGACACCCCTTTCAATGATCATTTCTCACGCAGCTAACTGACAGCAAGGATAACAAGGGAGGTTAGTTCACCAAAATGTTGCAATTGCATGTGCCTTTTCTGAAATTAAGTTAATGAGGCCTTTGTCTTTCAACATAGGATCAGAGACCAGAAATCCCTTCTTATGTTACCTTGGATTTCCCCCCAATTAAATAACCTTTACCTTCCCACAGGAGAATGAGGTAGATTAATTAGGACTTAAGTAGGGGTAGAATTCATAGTATGCTTTTCTCGCAGATGAAATTAATAAATGAATGAATAAATGAACGAATCCACTTGAACGTCACCTATGCAGTATCTAGTATTGAGCAGGCACTGGAGTGGTCTTTATTAATAGAGGACACAGACAGGTAGACATATACTTACAATATAATATCATATGGACAATAACAATTAAGCACAAGATATGAAGTGATATGGAGAAGGGAATAGTGGCCTGTGTGTGCATGCTTGTGTGCACTTGCATGTATGCATGTGTGTGTGTGTTTGTGTGTGCATGCATGTGCGTATGTGTGTGTGTCTTGTGTAAAGCAGGATGGGTTCAGCGAGAGGTGTTTAGGATTTCACAGAGGAGGACATTCTTGAGCTGGATTTTAAGATCAATCACCTCAGCAGGAAGACAAGGAAGAGAAGAAGATTCCAGGCACACTGAATAGAATGTGTAAACATAAGGGGGCATGAAATAGCATGAATAGCAAATAGGGAGCCACGAGTGGTTTGGTATTGGTGCAGTCCAGAGTGTTTAGGAACAGCTGACAATGAGACCAAATGAGCCAGAAGGCAGGTTATGCTATGCATGAGCATTATTCCCTTCTCATCACTTCATACTTGTGCTTAATTCTGTTATTGTCCGTAACAGAATTGTATGTTATTATGATATAATAACATTATATTGTAAGTATATGTCTACCTGTTTGCATCTTCTATTAATAAACAGCATTCCAGTACCTTCTCAGTACTAGACACTGCATTGATGATGGCAAGGTCAGAAAGGTAGACAGGACATGTTAAAGGCTCTCAGAGAGTTCTTGCAAAAAAGAAATCCATTTAATTTTATTATAATTTTCACATTTACTTGATTATAGAAATCTTTTTTTCAAAGACAATGGACCCAGTGTTTTGTACATTTTGGGAGACCCTAGCCAATGGATCAAAAGCTAACTCCTTAGCAGCACATTTATAGCATGATCTGTGTCCTGACTCCTTCCTGTCGTGTGTGTTTAGAAAACCAAAGATGGGGATCCAAAAGGCATAGGAAGTTTTCTGATGAGCCTCCTCAACATCTTAAGTTCCTCAAAAATGGACTTTGGATGTTGCCACTCTGCAATTTGTGGCCTAGTTGCTGAGGGTACATTCCTTTCCTAGGAAGCCCATGTGCAGTGCAATGTGTGGTCATCTGTATTTTAGCTAGTTCTTCTCGCGGTTAGAAGAGCTTGAAGGTCCAGGAGAAGAGAGCTGTCCTCCAGGCCATGCCCTACCAGGATGGACAGTGTCTTGTTCTATTTGGGCTGCTGTAACAGAACACCATAGAATGGGTGGCTTGTGACCAACAGAAATTTTATTTCTCATAGTTCTAGATGATAGAAGTCCAAGATCAAAGCATCAGCAGATTCAGTGTCTCATGATAGCCTCCTTCCTGGTTCATAGATGGCTGTCTTCTGCTGTGTCCTCATATGTTAGAATAAGCAAGGATGCTCTCTGTAGTCTCTTTTATAAGGGCGCTAATCCTATTTATGAGGGCTTCACCCTCATGACCTAATTATTCCTCTTGTAGACTCCACCTCCAAGTACCAACATATTGGCAGTTAGGATTTAACATGTGAATTTTGGGGGGACACAAACATTCAGTCTATGGCAAACCGACTTCTAACCCAATAGACAAGGCTCTGCACTGCAGGATATTGGGTCATCTGTGGCTCTCCTCACAGCATGGTCCTCGGGGCCTGTAGAGAAATGCGTTCTAGCCTTTCCTCTCCGGCTTGCGTGAGCTGGCCTAAGGGTACTGTTTGCAGGAAAAATATTATGCTGAGCACCCCTGAGAGAAAATGAAGTCATTGCTTGCCTGAGAGTGATTTATTCATTCATTAATAACATATTTGCTATCTTTCCAATGATAAATTAGGTCCTTACGGCAAACGTTTTTGTTCCTAACCTGGCTCAAAGGAGAGGACTGTGCATCACTAACAGGCTGTCAGTTTTCCTGGTGTTCATGTTGGGTCAACTGACAAATCCTTCAAACTCATCATTAGCTGAAGTATGTTTGAACTTTCTTCTTGGGCTGTCTAATTGTCATATGATATGAAGCAGACCTCTAGAACGGATTGCTTTATAACTAGCAATGTAGCCTTTGAAGGAGGTACAATATGCAAAAGAAATTATGTGAGAAAAAAATCTAACACCTCTATTGAAGTTACTACACAAGGTCTAGATATAGGCATTGTAAAATGAAATCTGAGGTCATAAACATGCTTCACACATCTGGAATCTTGCCTGTGGCAGATATTCTAAAACTTGAGATGCTATATTAAAGCAAGGAAAAGAGCATTTATTGAACACCTACTAAGTGTTAGGCTTTTTCACACTTTACCTCATTACAGCAACCTTGTTAGCTGATGTATTTATTATCATGAATTTACAAAGTAGATAGCTTGAACAAAGTTAAGATTCAAACTTCAGCCTTCTGACAGGGGATCTGATCATTTTCTGAGTGCTTATTGCTGCCACTACAAGCCAAGTATATCAAAGAATTTACTAGGAACACCAAATAGTTTCACCTGGGCCAGCGGAACGGTTCTAGTTTCTCAGCATTCATGAGAAAAACTCTTTGTCCTATGTGGGTGGACTGGTGGAGGGCTCTGAGCTGAGCCTGGGAGCTGGGTTTTAGAATAATGCTCTGCATCCAGTGGATGCTTTTAAAATGAACGCTGACTGACATGGCTATTTACAATTCAGTTATTGATTGGGTTATGACCCTTAATTCTCCTCTGATATCTTTTCTTACTTCTGTGCTAGAAGATAAAGAACCAGGATTTTTAAAGTCTTGCCATTTAGCTAAGAGAAGCAATCTTCTTTCAAGTAATTTACCTTATTTGTATTGTTATTAGAAATCAGTGAAATGATTTCTTCCTTTCTTAGATGGGCTGTTTACATTTCTGCCTACATCACCCATCAATTTCCTCATTGGGGTACCCTTGAGCTCAATAAATTGTGATACTCTTCCCATTGCCAAGCACACATGTTCAGTAGCCCTGGTGCTCATGAGTGCTGCTCACTTTGTAGTTCTCCAACTTCCTGGCTCCTGTGGTTGGGTGGGGTATGTGACCATTTCTGGCCCAGTGGGTTGGGGGTGGGAGTGATAAGTGTTACTTGTACATCAGAGCATTTAATTGTTGGTGCTAGAGTCTTTAGAGCTTTCTCTTTTATCTGGAGCAATGACTTCCAGTGTTCTAGAAGATGCTGGCTGACTTCTTGCTCATCTTGGGTCCCTGAGTGATTTTGTTGAGTAGAGAGCTTTTCTGACGTCCTGTGATCAACTTGTACTCTGAACCAGAAAGAAACATTTATTGTCTTAAGACACTGAGATCCTGGGTTTTTTGTTATCACAATAATCTAGACTATTTTGATAGATACAAGAATTGTTTACTGAATGGAAACTTGCAGTAAACTTCTAGTTTCTATTCTCACCACTGTAAGTCCTAATAAATCTTACTACATTGTAAATCCTAATAGAATCTTTTCAGTTCTTATTCATTTGTATAATTATATTGCGTTTGGCCTGCTAACTTCTAGGGCCCTATTTTGTCCACCCCTCACCTTTTTTTTTTTTTAAAGCAAATTCATCTGCTTATGTGATTTCAACTACTACCTATATTTATAGCAAAACAGCGTGATGTATGTGAAAGAATACTAGATTTAAAGATAAATAGGCCTAAATTCCGGTTCTGACTCTTATCACTTCATAGAGACCTTGTTAAACTGCTTAAACTGTCTCAGTTCTCTCATCTGTACAGTGGGAGTGATGATGACAGTCATGCCTGTTTCACCAGGTCACCTGTGAGAATCAGATGAGAGAGCAACTTTTGTAAACTGTAAAGAATTATTCACATGGGAGGAAGTGTTTTAGAAGAACTCGGAACCTCCATCCAGCAAAGCTTCTTCCTTGAACTTCCTCATGTTCAGGATCTACCTTGCATGGCTGTGTCCTCATTAAGATGACCCGCCTCCACATCCGTGCTCATCTACTTTGTTGTGGCTGCATTTTCATCATCAGCTCTTTGTCCCCAGGGCTCACCCCACCCTCTCTCCCTATGGCCAGCCACGTCTTTATTTTTCTGTCACTTTTTCCCGATGATTCACCTTCAACAGGCTTCCTGGATCTCAGGTGCTTCAATCTGGTAACCATATCTAGGCAGTGCCCTAAAGGCTTATGCTGCAGTTGCAACAGCCAAACTCAGATGTACATCTCCTTCTGAAACGGAGCAGAACCCTGTGGTCCTTGCCCCGCCTCCCGTGTCCTCAGCCTGCCTTTTGTCTGTAGAAAAACTTTAGCCAAATAATAAGTTTAATCAGAGAAGTGAGAAAATGCAGAAACAGAGGAAAACAGTCAAAGGAGACCAAATAATATTAGTTTAGTCATTAAGCATAGTCAAGGACCTTTAGTTTCTCCTTAAGGGCTACAGATAATATTCTGAGCCATATCCTGTGAGCTGTCTTATAGATACTGAAACCACCACCAGGTGGAAGAAGTTAACTACATGATGACCAGGCTGTAACCATGACATGAGCTACCACAATTCCAAGAATTGGCCTCAAAGAAATGGAAACAAACCAACCCTGGAACTGAAGATTAACTGTACCTAACACAATCAAGATGACACTGGTCAGACCACCGATGACCAATTTCAAGATGACTGTCACAGCTGACTGTATTGTTTCTGCATGTAGCCCTCTCACTGTGTCTGTAAAAGCTTTTGCCCTCTGATTGTCAGGCCCTCCATTGTCCAAAGGAGTCAGCCTTTGGACGGGCGTTCACCCTCCCCCCACCCTGGTTGCTGGCATCCAAAATAAAGCAAACTTTCCTTTCCACCAACCTGGCCTCTTTATTGGCTTTTGAACGGCGAGCAGCCAGACCCCACTTTCCGTTACACTTCAAGTTCTCAATCTTTTGACCCAACTTACTCCCAGCAGTGAAAACAAATTTCCCAAACCTCACTTAACTTGTGTCACTTCACTCCTCAGATTAAACACTTGTTCCCAGGTGCCTCTTTAAAATAAGATGCACATGTGTGCACACACAATTTTTGTGGCTACTACAAGAGTGACTCATGCTTGATGTGCCAAAATACAGAGAAGCAAATGAAAAAATAAATAGGTCACATATTATCAAGTCACTTTAAGATAATCACGAAGGGCTTCCCTGGTGGCGCAGTGGTTGAGAGTCTGCCCGCCGATGCAGGGGACACGGGTTCGTGCCTCGGTCCGGGAAGACCCCACATGCCGCGGAGTGGCTGGGCCCGTGAGCCATGGCCACTGAGCCTGCGTGTCCGGAGCCTGTGCTCCGCAACGGGAGAGGCCACAACAGTGAGAGGCCTGCGTACTGCAAAAAAAAAAAAAAAAATAATCACTAAGAGCATTTCCATCTTTTCTATGCTTCTATATTTTATAAAAATGCTATCAAATAATATGAAACATACTGTTTCATACCTAGGTTTTTTACCTTAGTAATATATTCTGAACATTTTTTTTAGGTTATTAGGTAGACTAATTCAGTGAATTAGTGGCTCCGTTGTGGTCAATTGAATAGATTTACCATAACTGACTTATTTAATTCCCTACTGAAAAGCACAGATTGTTTTCTATTATAAGTAACACTATAAAATATATTCCTATGCATATATCTTGTGTACATTTATATTTTATACTTTTTTGGGGAAGGGGTAATGAATCTGTACAGATAGAATTGTTTGGCTGAAGAGTATATGTGTTCTAAGATTTCTGAGATATATTGCTAATTGCCTTTCAAAAAGTGTGTACCAATTTATGTTCTGAGCAGGGTAGAAGAGTGTGAATATCCAAACACTCTCAGTGAGTTATAGTCTTTGCTAACTTTCTGGCAAACATACCCCATTTTGAGCTTTTAATTTGAATGGTTTTGATTAAAGTTAAATATAAGTATTTAAGTATATAAATATAACATAAATATTCAAAGTTGAATATTTGGTCATATATTTACCAACTGTATTTCTTCTTTTGAAAACTGACTCCATATAGTTTCCTCATTTTTATAATGTAGGGCTAATCTTTTTCTCATTTCATTATAAAATCTCTTTAATGAATTAAAGCTATTCATTACCTATCATATATCATATATATATCATATATGTTTTATTTAAGTTTTCTATTTTGTCATTTCCTTTTTTTCCTTACAGTATGAAAGTTCTTTATTTTCAGATGGTTCAGTGTATCAGTATTTTCCTTTAAGTTATCAGACTTTGTTATTATGTTTAGGAGGAATATATATATATTTATATTCCTTTTATGATTTATTTAAAAATGTTAACTCTTGAATCCACCTGTAGTTTATTTTGGACTATGATGTAAGTAAAAGTGTGACTTAATTTACTTTCAAATAGTTAATCTATTAGTTCAACAAAATTTCCCAGGGGAAGTAAATGCTATCCTGTCATTTAATAAATTCTCATACAGTTATACTTGGGACCATTTTTGGGCTTTCTATTCTGTTTCTTTGATCTAGCTTTCTCTTCTGGCACCTATACAGCAATATTTTATTTATTGTAGGTTTATAGTAAATTTAAAATCTGATAGAACAAGTTTATCCACATTATTATTCTTTTTCAATAGTTTCTTACTGGTTATCATGCACTTATTTTTCTAGATGAACTTAGGAATTACTTTCTCAAGTTCCCACAATACCATTTTGATGGAAAAAGTAGTAAGTCTGTAAATTAATGTGAAGGCTTACCACCTTTACAAAGTCTGACTTCCCACCCAGGAGCATGGAATTTCTCTCCACTTATTTAAATCTTCATTTATGCCTCATTGTAAAATTCTGAAATTTAATAAATATTACTTAGGTTTCTTAGTGGTATTTTAATTATTTTGGTTCCTTAGTTTGATGAGATCTTTAAAAAAAATTCTGCCTTTTAGCTAGTCATTGCTGATTCCATTGAACTATTTTTAGTGGTTCTAAAATAAATTCTCAAAGAGGCAGACGTAGGGAATGGACTTAAGGACACGGGGAGGGGGAAGGGTAAGATGGGACAAAGTGAGAGAGTGTCATGGACTTATATATACTACCGAATGTAAAATAGCTAGTGGGAAGCAGCCACATAGCACAGGGAGATCATCTCTGTGCTTTGCGACCACCTAGAGGGGTGGGATAGGGAGGGTGGGAGGGAGGCACAAGAGGGAGGAGATACAGGGATATATGTATATGTATAGCTGATTTACTTTGTTATAAAGCAGAAACTAACACACCATTGTAAAGCAATTATATTCCAATAAAGATGTTAAAAAAAAAAAGAATCTCAAAAAACAATTCTCTTGGATTTTTCTAGGAGGAAAATCTTAGCATCTGAAAATAATTATAACCTGATTTCCTCCTTTCAACTATTTCTACCTCTTATTTATTTTTCCTGTCTTATTGCATTGATTAAAACTTACAAACAAGGTTAAAAATAGGAGTGAGGGTTGGCAGTTCTATCTTATCCCAAGTGTTTCCCAGTTAAGTAGATTACTGGCTGGTGCTTTCAGCTAGTTATGCTTTTTTCATGTTAAAGAAGTAAATTTCAATTCCCAGTTTTTAAAAAAATCTTGGATGACTATTGAATTTTATCAAATGTCTTTTTGGCAGTTTTACAATGATCATATGGTTTTTCTCCTTTGACCTATTGATGTGATGAATTATGTTAATAGATTTCCTCATATTAAACTATCCTACATTCCTGGAATAAGCTCTACTTAGTCATTCTGTATTCTTCAAGTACACGGCTGGATTTGATTTAATAATATTTTATTTAGGAGTTTTGCTTCTATGTTTTTGAGATTGGCCTATAAAGGTTTTTTTGAGAGGATTATCTGTGCCAGGTTTTGATTTCAGGGTTTTTCTAGCTTTCAAAACTATAATGGGATGGTCTTCATCTTGAATCAGTTAAGTAGCATTCCTAATAGGGACATGTAGGCTCTAAGGATGGTGTGATGGAAAGAACACAGGACTGAGAATTAGAAGACGAAGTTTCAATTCCTGCCTCTGCCCCATTAGCTCTATAAATTTGGGCAAATTATTTCACCTTCCTAAACTTCAGTGTCTTTGTCTTTAAAATGGTAGTTAAACCCAGTTTCTGCCCCAAGTACCTTTTTTTTTTGGCCGTACGCAGGCCTCTCACTGTTGTGGCCTCCCTTTGCGGAGCACAGGCTCCGGACCCACAGGCTCAGTGGCCATGGCTCACGGGCCTAGCCGCTCCGCGGTATGTGGGATCTTCCCAGACCGGGGCACAAACCCATGTCCCCTGCATCGGCAGGCGGACTCTCAACCACTGCGCCACCAGGGAGGCCCCCCAAGTACCTTTTGTTGTGACAGTTGCATGAGCAAATGAGAATGGAAATACTTTGCAGAGGAGAGAAACAACATTCATCAAGTATCTATTACATGCAAGGTGCTGTGTGTAGCATTTTACATAAATTATGTCATTACTGAGAATCCTAACTATAATCCTCACATGCTCTAGTCACAGTGAGGACTCCTTAGAGCCTTGCAGCAGTGGTCCGTGGCCAGCATTATCAGCATTACCCGGGGGCATGTTAGAAGTACTGAAATTCCAGCCTTACCGCTGAAACAGAGTCCGCATTTTCACAAGAATTGCAGGATGATTTACATTTACTTTAAAGTTTGAGAAGCACTGATGGCTTCTACATCATAATTGTACAGATTCCTCAGCATCAGAATGGAAATGCAAATGTAGCATTTACAAATAATTCCGATAACGATTCTTTTGTTCATGGTTCTGATATTCTGG
The DNA here is from genome assembly GCF_003676395.1 of Aethalodelphis obliquidens. Lineage (NCBI taxonomy): Eukaryota > Metazoa > Chordata > Mammalia > Artiodactyla > Delphinidae > Aethalodelphis > Aethalodelphis obliquidens. The sequence continues at coordinate 24,381,225 of NW_020837951.1, forward strand.
ATGAGATGACTTCACCATTGAGACTGTAAACATTAGTTATTTAGAGCAAATATGAATATGCACACCAATTTCCAATCCAAAGTTGACTGTCCTTGGAACCTGAGTAAAACTGACCGATCCATTGTGAGTTATTTTCTAAAAAGTTCAAAATTAAAGAATAGTTTTAGTGCCTGCAGATGTACTTTTCCCTGGGGAGACTCAATCATACTGCATTCCCATCAATGTGAAGGAATTTTTCAGCTGATCCTAAGCAACCACGGACCTTTCACGGAGGTGAAGATTACTATGTCATTTTCATCACGAAGATTACCCTAGTCACTCCTCTAGCAAGTTTTGGCTTCCACCAAGAGCAAAGGGCAGCATGCTCTAAGCTTCCGTACCCACATTAATATATGTACATGCATGCACACACAAGCTTAGAGAAATCTAAGATTGTGGCGGGAACTGAAACCATGGCGACCAAGAGATCAACAAGGATTCTCTCCATGGGAATTCTGCAGGGATGTGTAATGCAATCAGGGTAACTGTTTGCAGGCTGCGGCTGGCAGTTGCCGTGGAGACCGGCAGTTGGGTGAGGGAAACCCTCCTCAGTGACGTGGCCAACAGCTGTTTTATTCCACTGGGTCTTGCATGCAAGCAATTCTTTCACACCCTATGTGAGAGGGAAGCACAGGTGTGTTTTTTGCTATAAGCTAGGAAAGCAGAGGAGGAAGTCCAATGTGAAGATATTCTTAATCATGGCATTCTTCCATGATGGATAAAGTATTTCTTTTGGTCAGAGTTTAAATGGACATTAAAAAAACTATCCATCATGTCAAGGATGCTATCATTTTAACCCAAAGTGTAGAACTTTCTGTGATTATGAAATAATTTCACTGTGTTAGAACTTCCTTCCCAGTTCAGATATTGTGTCTCTAAGGCTTTCTCGAGCTCCCTAAGGCAGAAATAATTGCTTCTGTGGATGTGTACACTCAGAAATTTGTTTATAAGTCTCTTATAACATTTTGTAAATTATATTGTAGGTTAGATATAACCATCACCTCCACTTAACTAGTTCACCTCCCTCTGTTAGCACTTAGGTCTGGGTCCATGGCCTAACCAAGTAAATATGGCCACTGTGCCTAGAACAGTGCCCAACACAAAGCATATTCATGACTGTATTAATTAGGTATTGCTGTGTAACAAATTGCTACAGACTTAGCAGTTTAAAAAACACACATTATCTCACAATTTATGTGGGTTACCTGTTTGGCCCTGGCCAGCTGGTTCCTTTGCCCAGAGTCTCATTAAACTGCAACTGAGGTGTTGGATGGGCTTCATTTTCATCGGGAGGCTCTACTGGGGAAGAATTTACTTCTAAGATTATCAAGTCATTGGCAGAATTCATTTCTTTGTAGCCTGTAGGAGCTGAGGGCCTCAGTTCTACAGGTTGTTCACAGTTCCATATACATGGTCCTCTCCGTAGGAAGTTCACAACATAGCAGCTTACTTCTTCAAGGCTAGCAGGAGGACCAGAGTGACTCTAGAGAGACAAAGTTTTATGTAGCACAGTGTAATCCTGAGAGTCACATCCCATCACCTCTGTCACGTTCTGTTGGTGAGAAGCAAGTCACAGATCCTCCTCACACTCAGGGAGGGGATAATATAAGGGTGTGAGTGCCAGGAGTTGGGGATCACTTTAGGGTCTGTGTGTGATAATGACCTTTTGCAGTTTTTCCAATGAACTGGCCATTCAGCTGCCCCAGAAACATGAATACTCCATTTGAGCTTACTAGGATGGGAAAGGAGATATCTACTCATCACAGAACTCTGTTATCATCTATATTCTATTCTTGTGAGAACTGAGTTTCATCACATACAGGATGAGTCCATGTCTATTATAAAAGGCTTTATTTTATTATAGTTGCCATTTTTGTATTTAGAAAAAAGTTGCAAAATGTCCAACTGGGGTTGTAAATAAAACAAGGGTTTCAGAAGAGTTCTAAATGTTTTTACCTGATTCTGTGCAAAATTACCATGGCAGCCATGAGAATTCATCTCTCTGATTATAGAGAGTATAATTGACTAAGGCCCCCAGCTGCTCTGAAGTTCAGCACTGCAGATCAAACTCTTTCTTCCCACAGGTTGCTCTTGGTCAGTGAAGAGCCTGGTAGAGATACTAAAAGAGGCCTGTTACTGCATGATGGGGTCTCCCTGATGGGCCTCTTGGCCTGAGGAGTCCCTTCAGTGACCTGGTCAAACTTGCCTTAGGCCTGCATGGCAACCTGAGATACTTCTATCCAGCCTTTCTTCTTCTTTCCTTCCCTCTCTCCTTCACTTAGGGCCAGACCTACATCATGGCCAGATGAGTCTCCCAGCCTCCCGACTCCCTTGCCATTTTTTTTCTCGCAATACATTTCTGACATTTCTGATATAATCCCATCTTTATATCTACTTCTCAGATGACCCAGGCTAACATAGTTATTATTCAGTGCTATGTCTTTGAATAAAGTCCCTCCCTCTCAGCTGACTCCAGGAATGGCATGGGGAGAGACTGGAAAGAACATGGACATCAGATCTGGAAGACTTGAAGTAGAATATTGGTGTTACCTGGATGACCTTGAGTGAGTCACAGTCTCTCTGAGGCTCATTTATTTCATCTGTAGAATGGGAATAACATTAGTAATAATGCATTTATGGTAGGGTTAAAATGAAATTGTGCCGAAAAACATAGCTCCCGGAACAGAGTAGGTGCTTAAAAAGTACTGTGTTGATACTTTGCAAGATACAGTAAAGCAGTAATACTTTTTATAAATTGAGAGGGTGTGTTGCCATGAGATGCATCTTTCTGTAAACCTCCTTAGCGTTTACAAGGTAAACTCTCAGGTACAAGGAATATAGGGAGCACAGGATCCTTTTCAGAGCATCTTTGTGGGCAAGAAAATTATAAAAGACCAACTAAATCAACATCTTCTTGTGACACAAGCCCGTGGAAGGCTGGGCAGGGATGGGAGAGTACAATGGGGTTTACAGTCAGAGCAGTGGGAATGAGGGCAGAGCCTGGGGAAGTCTGGAGGGATGGGGCCTGCAGGTCACCATCCCCCATTTTGGTTTAGCAGCAGAAGTCACAATAGGGGTGATGACTGTGCTGCTCACAGGGGCTGGAGAGAAGCCATTCCTGGGTCTTCTTCTCATTCCCTTTTCCAGTTTAACCTCTACTGTACCTTCCACGTAGGATTTATGGCTAGATCTAGTGAGATTTCTTTGGTTTCCCTGAACTCCCTCACACTTTTCCCCTCCCCAATTCTCAACTCACCTAAACTACCTTTACCAGGAAGCAGAGTCCTTCCTTCCACCCTTAGGTACAACTAGAAAAAGTGGAGAAGCCTTTGGGGGAAGCATGTGACCCAGATTACAGAACTAGTGTACATACATGTATTGTAGCTGAAAGCCTGGGTTTTGAACTCAAACGGTCTGGCTTTCACACCTTTGCTCCTCTTCCTATGTGATCCTGGGCAAGCCACTGAGCCTCTCTGAGTCTGATTTCCCCCATCTGTAGAATGAGGTAATGGTCTTTTTCTCTTATGCTATGAGAACTGATGACCTCTTTCTGGGGCTGGCACATGGGATGGGCTCAGTTAAATTGGCTCTTTTCTTTCCTTATATACAACGTTGTTTAAAATGGGTTTTTCAGTCATCCTACTAAGAAAATTTGGTTCCTAATAGCAATATATAAAAAATGCTTGAAAGTTTACATGTGTTTGCTCATGTTGTGGCTTAGAACTTTGAAAAGTGAGACATGCAGATGAATTGTGTGTCTGACAGTGAAGAGTAAATGGCCTTGTGCCTAGCTTCAGAAGTTGGCCTAAAGAGAAACATACTATTAAAAAAACAAGTAGGAAGCAAAAAGCTTTCATATGTATGTTAGGGCCATTCTGCAAGTGTAGGCCAAAAAGCTCTTTTAAGTGGTCACAGGAAAAACGTAAGGGAGAAGCATAGCTAGAAGAAACCTTCTAGCTAGTACCATCCCACCTCCTTCGGTCTTTTACTTTTCCCAGGAAGGGAAGCAAAGTGCTAGTTGTGCAGGGTCCCCCACCTCAGATGAGGGGGACCATTGGAAGCAGGGCCAGGGCAAGTGTCTTTACAATATAACCCTCTGTGTGATGCCAGAGGCAGAGTGGAGAAGTGGAAAGTTACCAGATCTGGAATCTGAAAACCTGGACTCTCATGTGCAACCTACCACTTAGTAAGTGTGTGACTTGGAGCAAGTCACTTCATCTCTCTGATCTTCAGTTTCATTATCTGTAAAGTGGACATAACAAAATAAATCATAACACAGGCAGTTATGAGGCTCAAACAGGATAATGAATACATGTGAAAGCTTCCTGTAAATTACTGTGTAGAGGTTAGCTATTGGAATACTATGTCCTGTTACAACCTCCCTGAGTTAGAGCCTCCCTCTGGTTATCATTGAAAGATGATCTTTAAATCACAGAGTTATGAGAATTTAGAATAACTGGGTGCATCATACAATGGAGGAGGAGGAGGAGGAGGAGGAGGATGACGTTTGCATAACTCTAAGTGGCGACTGCTACATAGGAGGAACTGAGGAAAGCAATCTGGCTGCGTGTGGGTGCTAGGAGATTTGTCTGGAAGCTGCCTTTCATGGCACACACACACTGTTTTTACTTATATCATGCATGTGCTCATTTGGGGCAGCTGGAGGAAGTGCCAGTGAAGATAATGGGGGGAGGCAGGGCCAAGGGAGAGTAGAGTCTAAATATTTATATAGCTTTTTAAAGAGGAATTTTGGATCTGTTGTTTCGAGTCTCACAACTGTCTTCTGTTTTTTCCCCCCATTTTACAAGGAAACTGAAGTTCAGAGAGGTTAGTTAAGTCAGCACAAGACCACACAGCTCAAATGTTGGAGTTGGGATTCCATGTCAGGCCTGACCTGATACCCCTGAGAAAATGCACATGGCAGGGCTTTGTAGGCAGTACAATCCCACGGAGATGGACATCATCCCTCCTGTTGCATTTAAACAAAGAAGGCAACTGAAGCCCAGAGAAGTCCAGTGGTTTGCTTAAGCCCACCCAGCTTAGAAGCAATAGAAGGGCCTAGAGCTGGATTTCCCTATTCCTAGAACAGAGTCTGTTCTACCCTGGTTGCTGCTTTAAGAGTGCTTTCTAGTCCTGACCCCTACCCTCTGCCCTTTCCCCTTTTCTTTCCTAATTTTTAAAAAATTAATAAAAGCAAGTCAAGCGATGGCTAATGGGCTCATGAGAGGCTAGGAAACATACTTGTGAGGCAGTCATAAGATCGCTTTCAGCGAAACAGATGATCTTGGTAACAAAAGGAATATAGAAATACATTTCTTTGAATGCTCTTCAACCTAATCAGCCCTGATGCTGCTAAACTGTTCCTGACATTCTCTAGTCCTCCTTCCTTTAAAGCCCCAAATAAAGCATAATGAAATAAGCTAAAAGCATTTGGGGGTTATTCAACTCTCTGAAGTGCTTGAGGATGCAATTTGTAGGCAAGATGTTAAGGAATTAAAAAAATAAAATAAAAGCTGGCTGGTGCCAGGTTGGGTTGTACCAATTTCTCCATGGCCCTGTTGCATGTTAGGTATGCATATGGTCCACACATTTTTCAGAAACATACCCCCAGGTGTCAGGACCTGTTCTTTAGAGCGTATCAACTAAATGTGGAGAGACGGGTGTGCTGAGGAAATGAAAAATAAAACCCCAGCTGCTCCTTAGAACATTGCTGTAATTTGGAGGCTCGGCATAGGCTGCAATGTTCTTGTCTAGAGCCCAACAGATGCAATACCCTAAAAGGTGAGGTCCTCTGGGGCTGGACTGAGGGCACTGGCTTGTTGTCCCCTGGCCCAGCATGGGGTCCAGCACAGAGCAGGGACTCTGGGAGCTCGAGGTGAATAAATGAATAGGCGAGTGAGGCTAGCAATTAAATTGGTATTAGGAGAGAAAAGGCCCTTTAGAAGAAGCTGATTAAAATAACCTGTGATCCCAACCCACTTTTCCCTTAACCAGTTCCTGCCTAAAAACCCACTGCCATTTTAAGGAGGTGGCTGTATGTGTGATGAAAAAAGGGGTGAGGAGTGATCTGGGGAGACTTGGGTGTATGACCATCAGGACTGCATTTGAGCCCTTTCTTTTCTAATGTAACAATTGTAGAGCACTTAGGGCCATGTTTGGCACACAGTAGGCATACATTTCATTCATTCAACTTACAGTGTGCCAGACCTAATGTCAAAAGCTAGTGGTGAAAAAGTCACTACCCTCAAGGAGCTCAAAGTTGAGTGGATTTGGAGAACTTTACTATCATTATTGAATTCTCTTGATAACTGCTTTAAGGCAGAGATTATTTCTCTTCCTTGAGTGAAGAGGTCAGCCCCCAGTCCTGTAACCTGAAGTGCTGGTACCTCAAATGGAAAACTGCATCAGAGGTTAACAATGCGCAGCTCACAGCTCAGTTCTGTCACAGCACATGTTTTGTTTGGGCTGTCAGTTGTTTGTGGAGAAAGAAAATTTGGAATGGGAATGCCTTTAGACAGGGCATGTGCTTCGCAGTTCATGTGGTCCCTCCACACCCAAGTTCTAACCTGTGGGCAGCTGAGTGTGTAATCCCAGCTCAGATTTACTGTTTCTACACCCAGTGCTCTTTCCAGTGGGCTTAGGGCTATCTTATCTGCCTTTGGCAGGGCCTACACCTGCACTACTTCTCTCTCTGGGTCTTTTCTGATGTAGTGCTGATGGTTACTGCTATCTTTCTTACAGTTTCTTCAACACCATGGACTGATTATTAGCTTTGGATTGAACAGACCAGACCACCTGTGGCAAGCACAGATTCTGGTATAGTTCCTGGACTTTTTTGGGGGCAGGAATGATGGTGGTGGTGGTGATGGAAGGGGGGACATTGTATAGCACAGACTTGGCACATACTAGATGGTTGGTCAGTGTTTCCCAAATAAACAAAAAATATTCTGAAGCTAGCCTGCCTCTTCCAATAGCTCCAATTTGAAAAAGTTTTTCTTTTTAAAGTAAGGAGCATTGGTAGGCTATATTCAGTTCACTTTCCTCATTTCTTTTATGGAAAGGGTGGGCAGCTGGTATTACATCCTCTAAAATGTTTCCATGCTGAGGTCATCTATTCCATTTAATGTAGTGTGTGGAGCTTTGGGGTCTCCATCAATCACTGGGAAATGAGCTGAATAAAATGCAAATCTTTATCCAGAAAATCACATTGGTCTTGGGTGCCCACACTAGGCCTGACTTGAGCTGTCTTGGATGTGGGCAGGTATTGAATCTGGTCCAGAAATATCTTTGGAGGACGCAGGGCCTCCCTGAAATCATAAAGAAGGAAGGCCCATTGCCTGTGCTGTAACTGATAGCACAACTTGTCTGCCCTTTTTTCACTTAGGTGACTTAATAAGGAGATGAATGAGTTCCAGCCCTTGTCCAGAGGTCATTGAATGTATAAGATGCCCAGTGGGCCATAATTGGTCAAGTTGAGGTGGAATAGCCTGATGCATGAGAGTGAGGATTCGAAGACAGACTGCCTGGGTTAGAATCCTGGTTCTACCAGTTATAAGCTCTAAGATTCGGGTACATTAATGGCTCTGTGCCTCAGTTTCCTTACCTGTAAAATGGGGACAATAATAGCACCTACCACATAGGGTGTTTTTTTGTTTGTTTTAATTATTATTTTATTGGCATATAATTGATTTACAATGTTTTGTTAGTTTCAGGTGTACAGCAAAGTGAATCAGTTATACATATACATATATCCACTCTTATTTTAGATTCTTTTCCCATATAGGCCATTACAGTTTTTGAGGATTTACTTAACTGTTACACAGAAGTGGCTTAGAACAGTGCCTGGCATGTAATAAGCACTCAATGTCTGTAGCTATCAATCTTTCAAGATCCCCCAAGCCCACCCCTGAATTAGGCCTGATCTACAGAAAGCAACCAACTTTCAGTGACCCGGCTTTGATCCTGTCCTTTTAGTTGACAGGAATTGATGCAAGCATAGTGTTTCTATTCTTTATAAGTGGCAGTTGGAGATGGCTTCATCATCCATACAGTGTTCTTGCAGAAAGGCAACTATCTCTGACTATGGATATGTTTGCTTTCTGTTGACAAAAAAAGAGTGATGTTACTGTGTTTTCTTTTTGCCTTTTTGTCAGGAAACCTAGAACATTAACCACTGCTTATCTTGAGTGCCCCAGAGTGTCTATTTCTTCCATTTCCTTCAAATGGATGTTAATCTTAGACTAGAGCTTCTTAATTTTTCAATGGCACCACTAAAAATAGCCACGAATAGTGACTGAGGGGAATTTGGACGTTATAGTCTTAAGAGTTCAGAAGCCTGAATTCTCTTTCAAATTTGGTATTTTAACTTGAAAATGTATACATATTTTGAACTTTAGCCCTTTCCATATCTGTGTTTGTTTTAGTGTTCAGTCAGTGTTTTGAATTATCAATCTTTAAAGTAGAACTGATGTTCCAGGAAGGCACACCTCTGAATTTATGACTCCTTGTGAAGCCAGTAGTGCTGTTCATCAAGGAATACTTGATGAACTCCTTCCAGACTCACAGTAGGACTGCGTGTCCCGGTCAGCCTGAAGTCAGGTGTGACCCTGTGACTAGCTTGGCCAAACGAAGCACATTAGCTCTGGGCACTGCGCCGTTTGCCTCACCGCTTTGCTGTGGAGAGGTAGAAGCTCGGGCTGAGAGGAAGCCTCTATCAGCCGGGTCCCCAAGTGACTGATGAGCCAAGTTCTTCTACTGGATTGGGCTGGACAGGCTGGGTGGACAAGAAGTAAATGCAGTTGTTAATAGCCACTGAGAGTTCAGGGCTATTTGTCATCACTGTATGATGCAGCCCATCCAGACACACACCTTCCTCATCCCCTTTAGTGCCCAAGTTTCTGAAGAGAAGCCTGTCGTCCATTTTGAAAGTGTGGCCTCCAATATCTTGCCTAAAACAGTACATTTTGGAAGATCAGGAATACAGATGAGAAATGAAAAAGTTCAAATGCTGGATTCCCACTCCCCCATTTTCTGGAAAGATTATTTTTCTTACTCTTTAGAATATAGCAAATAGTGTGAGATTTGTGAGTCCTTCTCAGTCAGATTTAGTCTCAATATGTAGACTAAAATCAACTTATTATTTGTTAATTTTGGGGATGTATCACTCTTTAACAGTTATTTATTTACTAAATGCCCAGGGCTATGTACTGTATCTGAAAGTACAAATGATAAGTTTATGTTGAGCCATAAACCTTTGATTGGTGGATTTTGGTTGAAGTATCATGCCTAAATATAGTGGGCACTTGGTAAATGGTATGGTGAATGAGTATACTTTCATTAACCTAATAGTGAAAATTCACAGACCCTTCTTCACCTGTTTATATCTCACTTGGGCATTGATTTCATTTTGTCATTTTTTTTTTTTATAGCTTGCTGTTGTTATGTTAGTCCCTCTGACTGAAATACTAACTCTTTTATGCAGGAACTAGATCATTTCATCTCTGAGTCTTCCAATGGGGATAAGCCTAATTTCTGCACACAGCAGGTGTTCAATAAATGCTTGCTAAATTGAATTGAGTTAGGTGATAAATTAGTGTTGTTTAGAAACCAAGGATACTGCAATGTGTCCTGACATTATAAATGGATTCCCTTTGCACTAACTCTAATTCTCAGCTAGAGCTCCTGTTTCTCTGGCAGAAACTTCTCACTGTGGTCATTACAGTCCCTGAGGCCTATTACACGGGCAAACTACAGCAGCAGTCTGACTTTTACTGTCTCCCTTTCTCCAGCAATCAAGTGAAAATGGCCCCAGCTCCTCATTTATGAAGTGCTACAGGATTCCTCTGCCCCAGCTGGTAGGATCAAAGCAACTATCAGGAATTTGCATATGTCTAAAACATCTGAGGAACCAGTTGACCAATTTGCATAAAAAACTTGCCTTCCTGGAACTTCGGGAGAAAGTTAGGAGAAAGATAAATGAGAGATGTGGGAAAGGTAAGAGACCCAGAAACACCAGAATCCAGGTGCTTTGGTCGTCTATTGCCACATAACAAAACCACCCTAAAACTTAGTGACTTAAAAAACCAAAATGTTATTGCCTTTCACAGCCTGTGGGTTGCGTTGGCTCAGCTGGGTACTTTACATTTGGGTCTCTTATGTGGCTTGGTGTGATAGCAGCTAGGGCTGGAGTCAGCTGAGTGCTTGAGTGGGCTGGCCTCTGAGATGACTTCTCCACACACGTCTGGTACCTCAGCTGTATGGCTAGAATGGTTAGAGGCTGGCCAGGTCTCTCTCCCCCATATGACTAGTTTGGACTTCCTCCTTGCATGGCAGTCTGAGAGAAGTAGGATTTCTCACATAGCATCTGGCTTCCCTTAGAGCAGGGCTTCTTGACCTTGGCGCTGTTGACATTTTGGGCTGCTTTGTTGTGGGGAGTTGTCCTGTGCACTGTAGGATGCTTAGCAGCATTCCTGGCCTCCATTCATTAGATGCCAGTAGTGTATCCGCCACCCCCACCCCCATGCTGTGACATTAAAAAACATCTCTAGACATTGCCAAATGTCACCTGGGAAGCAAAATGATCTCGGGCTGAGAACCACTGCCTTAGAGTGAGTGTTGCAAGAAACCCAGGTGGAAGTTGCAGGGCTTCTTATGACCTAGCCTTGGAGGTTAGGCAGAGGTATTTGTGTTCTGCTGGTCCAAAGTGAGCCCTGGGGCCAGCCCAGATTCAAGGAGAGAGGACCGTACAAGAGCATAAGTACAGGGATACAGGCTTCGTTGGCCGGGGAGTCACCTTTGGAGACTAGGAGTTTGTTAACAGTTTACTCATGGAAACAATGTTCCAGGATTCTTCTTATGCTTCTTGTCAGCTCCTTTTAATGATTCTCTGCTGTATGCTCACTTTGTCCCCATTTCTGTGAGAGGCACCAGATAAAACGACACGTAGGTCATGGTTCCTGTTCCTGAGAATATTGGGAGCCATTTGGGGAGACAGATTCAAAACCAGAGATTTTCAACACAACATGGTATATGATGGCACACAGAGAATGAGAGGTGTGAAAGGAGCATGGGAGAGGGGTGCTTATTCTAACGTGGGAGTTCATACACGGCTTCCTGGAGGAGGTAGCACCTGAGCCGAGACTTGAAAGATGAGTGAATCAATCCAGCGGAGGAGATGTGGGAAAGGCGTTCCCAGCTGCAAGCACAGTGCAGTGGAGCAGGCGTGCACATGGGTCTGTGCAGTGTCTGTGTAAGCCTGTTGTGGGGATGGGGCGGGAGCTGACGCTGCTTGGAAGGGGAGGCGTAGAAAGTAGGCACCCTGTGCACCAGGCTAAAGAGCAAAGACTTGATGTTGTATCTGTTTCCTGGTTACTGATTTACCAATGCCCAGTCACCAGGAAATGAGTAAACAGCAGTGAGGTTTTCCTTTTAGGTCACCAGCAACCTGAGGTTACTGTGGAGGCAAAACTGAGCACTGTAAACCGGGAGTGACGTGATTCTCTACTTTGACGGGTGGAGAGGCCAGGAGGGCCATCTGGTGTGTCGGGTGCGTCCTAAGCGCCAAACCCTTTGACAGGGGCAAAACTGAGCACTGTAAACCGGGAGTGCCTTAATTCTCTACTTTGATGGGTGGAGAGGCCAGGAGGGCCATCTGGTGTGTCGGGTGCCTCCTAAGCGCCAAACGCTTTGACAGGGGCTTTGGAGACCTCCTGTCCGTCAGTCCCCATGACAGCTGTGTGAATGCATTCTAATCATTTGTAGAAGATGTCACTGAGAGTCTCAGACTTTAAGTGACTTGATCAATGTCTCATACTCAGTTGAAGAGCTAGGACTGCACCCAGATTTTCTAATGGAGATGTGTGTGTGTGTGTATTTAGTTGTTGAGTGTTGTCTAAAAAGAAAAAAAATTAAAAAGAGAAAAATAAAACTGAGCAACCTCGTGTGTTTTTGTTTTATGATTGAAGTGTTAGAAAATGCTGGCTTGTACACTATGGAGAACAGTATGGAAGTTACTTAAAAAACTAAAAATAGAATTACCATATGACCCAGCAGTCCTACTACTGGGCATATACCCAGAGAAAACCATAATTCAAAAAGACACATGCACCCCAGTGTTCATTGCAGCACCATTTACAATAGCCAGGTCATGGAAGCAATCTAAACGTCCACCGACAGATGAATGGATAAAGAAGATGTGGTACATATATACAATGGAATATTACTCAGCCATAAAAAGAAATGAAATTGGGTCATTTGTAGAGACGTGGATGGACCTAGAGACTGTCATACAGAGTGAAGTAAGTCAAAGAGAAAAATATTGTATATTAACGCATATTTTTGGAATCTAGAAAAATAGTACAGATGAACCGGTTTGCAAGACAGAAATAGAGACACAGATGTAGAGAACAAACATATGGACGGACACCAAGGGGGGAAAGGGGGAGTGGGATGAATTGGGAGATTGAGACTAACATATTTATGCTAATATGTATGAAATAGATAACTAATGAGAACCTGCTGTATAGCACAGGGAACTCCACTTCCCTCTACAATAGAAACTACACAACATTGTAAAACAACTGTACCCCAATTAAAAAAAAAAAAGAAAATTCTGGCTTGTAATTATTGCCTCAGTGTGCTGGGGCTCTGTTAGGTGCCTGGGAGTGTCCACATGTCCCTGTGGTTCTGGTGCCTTCCCTTCTTTTTTTTCATGATTTTCTTTTTTAAAAAAATTTTATTGAAGTATTGTTGATTTACAGTGTTTAATTTCTGCTGTACAGCAAAGTGATTCAGTTATTCATATGTATATATTTTCATATTCTTTTCCATTATGGTTTATCACAGGATATTGAATATAGTTCTCTGTGTTATACAGTAGGACCTTGTTGTCTATCCATCCTATACATAATAGTTTGCATCTGCTAATCCCAATCCCCCAATCCTTCCCTCCCCCACCCCACCTTGGCAACCACAAATCTATTCTCTATATCTGTAAGTCTGTTTCTGTTTTGTAGATATGTTCATGTGTATCATATTTTAGATTCCACATATAAGTGAGAGCCTATGGTATTTGTCTTTTTCTTTCTGACTTACTTCACTTAGTATAATAATCTCTAGGTCCATCCATGTTGGTGCAAATGGCATTATTTTATTCTTTTTAATGGCTGAGTAATATTTCACTGTGCACACACACACACACACACACACACACACACACACACACACACACACCAACCACATCTTCTTTATCCATTCATCTGTCAGTGGACATTTAGGTTGTTTCCATGACTGGGCTGTTGTAAATAGTGCTGCTGTGAACATAGGGGTGCATGTATCTTTTCAAATTATAGTTTTGTCTGTGTATATGTCCAGGAGTGAGATTGCTGGATCATATGTAGTGTCTTCCCTTCTTGCTTATTAGCTGCTGCCCACTTTAAGATTCTGAGGAGCAGCAGCCAGTCAGCAGGGGTGTTTCTAATACAGTCAAAGGATAAGGTGGAGGATTTGGGCTCTCAGTTAAAGAAAGACTCTGAGCGGCCACCTGGCTAGACTTTGATTGAAATCCTTGTGCATTCATTCCCTGGGCGAAGCCACAAGCTACCAAGATGACCACGTTTGCTATTTAAAAAAAAGTACCCAACTTAATGAAGTCCAAGAGACAGCGTTTTTAATTGTGAAAATATGTCTACATGGATCCGTGAAATCCATGAAACTATGTCTACTGTGGGACCCATGGCAAACCCACAGTAATAAATCTGCCCTTTGTTCCCAGGTTAAAGTTCCAACTTCTTTGCATAGCAAACTGAGCCTTTCCCAGTTTGAGCCCGCCTTCCTTCTCCAGCCTCATCTTCTGCTCTTACTGTTACTGAAATAACTGTTTTTCCCTCAAAAGCCCGTGCGTTGAGCCTTTTTGAAAAAAATTGTGGCGCCCTCCTCCTGTAATGCTGCTCCTTTCTCTTTTTTGTCTGGTGACTCCTGCGCAGTCTTTGAGATCTTGCTTATTTATTTGGCACACATCTATGAGCGCCTCCAAAGAGCAAACCCCTGTGTTATGTGGGGCAGGGGGACGAGTGATGAGTAGGACATAGTCCATGACCTCAAAGAGACCACAAGCATTACTTTCTCTGTGAAAATACCTTTAATCCCTTTGGTAATTCCCAAAGCATGCTCTTAGGGTCTTTAATATACCACTGATTACAGTACGTAGCAGTTATTTGTGTTAAGTATCTAACTTCCTCATCAATCTGTGAGGGCAGAGACCATATCTGACTTGTTCATTGTTGCCCTTGTTCACAATATCTAGCTCATGTCTGGATCACAGTCAATACGTATCTTAAAATAAATGAATAAATGAATGAGTGAGTGAATGGATAAGTAAATGCAGCTCCTTGGTGCTTAAGCTCATGAATCTTTACCAGCATATACCTCACAACAGTGGGTAGGGAGAACGATTTCCCTATTCTACATGGAAGTTCTCTGTGAAGATTTCTATATATGTATTTCACCTCTGAAATCTTAGTGGAAGAACAGGTTTTTGACACACAGCCAGCAAACCTGACAGAGTCAACTTGCTTTCTTTAAGAAGATTAATGAACAAGGACTTAAGAGAAGGGATGGGTGAACTGGTTACTAACAAGTAAGAACCAGCCATGAGCTCAGCCCTATTTCAGGAACAAACCAAACCAGGATCTTTAAGGTTGAGCTTGGCTTGGTTCAATTAATCCTTCTTCTCTCTGTGCCTTAGCTGCTCCCACACCCACCACAGCCTCTCACTCATCTCTGTTGAATCATGAATCACGTGCCAGCAGCACCTCCACGTTCTGTCCGCTGTGGCATCTCGCTTTTTCTTCACTTTGCTGTCCTATGAGGACAGAGGGCTGGAGGTGGAGGGAGAGTCTTAGATAAATAAGCCATTTTGTGTCTTTCAGAGCGAAGGCAGGTCTGGGTGGGCTTTGTGATTCATGGTGAAAGGAAGATGTGGAGGAGGGAGGAGTCATGGGTTGGATGGGAATCAGCGGAGAAGACAGGGAGTTTGGGACATCTTATGGGGGTGGGTGGGAAAAAGTGAGCCACCAGAGTCAGATAAGGAGTGGAAGGTCTTTGGCACATGAGTGAGGGATTGTAGGCAGAGTGGGGACACAGGTAGGTACAGTTTTCTTCTTCACGGGCAAATTTCTAGTTAACTTTCGGGATCCAAATTGAATGCCCCTTCCTAATGAAACCTTCTCTGGGTTTCTGTTGTGCTCTGAAGTGCTAACACCCTTTGATTCCCTCCTCCACCACATCGTTTTGCACACTGGTTCATTCTTTCTCCGTTGCCCCTTCTTCTAGACTGTGAGCACACCAAGGGCTGAGGTCTGGCACACACTTACACTGACCATCTTTTCCTAACCCCAGATCGAGTCATGTGGCCTCACATGGTATACACCGCATGGTCTGAGTGAGGCATAGAGCATCTGAAATGAAGACCATCTTGGAAACTCTGGGACACATGGTGAAAACGTGCTTAAGACGCCTTGTGTACCAAGAGTTAGTGGAATTTAATAGTGTTCCTTTTATTGCCTTTCCCCCCAAATTCCTGGGTTTCTGCCTTTCCTAAAATGAAGATGCATTTTGCTAAAATGATTCATTTTACAAAAGTCCTGCAGGCCAAACAAGAAGAGGCATGCAGTTAGGTTTCAAATGGAAATGCATGATCTGGAAATCTGGGGTTTCGGTTCCAGTTTAGTTTATAGGTTCAGCTAGTTGTTTCAAACCTCCTCTTCTAACCAGGATCTCAGACAGAAAAGTGAGGAGTGCCAACAGACCCAGCATGCAATTTTTAAGATCCTACTGGATGCCAGACACTTTTGTTTACTTTATTCCATTTAGAACCATCCTAGGAGACAGGTAGGTATCAGCCACATATATTAAGCAGATGAAGAAATTGCTTGGCTTCTTGAGGGGCAGATGGGAGCTATGCAAGAATCATTCTGAGGCTAACCACCCACATCACAATCCAGACAGTCAGTAAAAACTAAAAAGAGCTCTTTGTTTGTTGCGAATGTAGGGACGGCAGCTGCTCTTGCTGCCTTTGTAGTTAGGCTAGAGTCCCTTTTCTGGGACACTGGGGGGCAGTGTGGTATAGTGGTTTGAGCTTGGGATTTGGAGTAAGGGAATTTGGGCGTGGGTTTGAGAGCTGTGTGGCCTTGAACAAATTAAGCAACCTCTCTGGGTCTCAATTTTCTTGTCTCAAAATGGGGATAATCGGGGCTTCCCTGGTGGCGCAGTGGTTGAGAGTCCGTCTGCTGATGCAGGGGACACGGGTTCATGCCCCAGTCTGGGAAGATCCCACATGCCGCGGAGCGGCTGGGCCCGTGAGCCATGGCCACTGAGCCTGCGCGTCCAGAGCCTGTGCTCCACAATGGGAGAGGCCACAACAGTGAGAGGCCCGCGTACCGCAAAAAAAAAAAAAAAAAAAAAAAAAGGGATAATCACTGTAATACCCACCTCACTGGGCTGTTATGAGGATCAGGTGAAAATGGATGTGGGAAGTGTTTATTGTAAAGCATAAAGAGCTAAGTACATGATTCTAATGTTCTTGTAAGTGTGTGATTGCGGGTAGGGGCTCCTAAGGTCCTTTCTGACTAAAAATCATTACCCTCAAAACATCCTTAACGATTAACATCCTTGACTCTGGAGATTCCTCTTGATGTTCAAATACACTCTACAGGAGACCATTGCTCAAGTAAAGATACATTCCCTGAGATGGAGGTAGGGAAGGGTACCCCAGTTATAAATAGGGGGGATCCATTTATCAATTTAATCTTATAACAGGAAAGCAGGTCCTTCAGGATCCAGGACAGGTGTATTTGGGGAGCAGGAAAGGAAAGGTACCAGGACTGGATGTTCTGGGACGCCAGGTGAACACAAGGGGTCTGGGGACTCCAGCTTTGGGGTCTGTACTTTGCTGAAAGGAGAAAGGCAAAATTGGAAAGTGATCTCTGGTCAACGGTGAGTATTGAAGATCAGAGAATCTTGGAATCTTGAGGCAGGGAGGAGCTTTCTTGTTCTCCTAGGCATCTCCATTGTTTCCTTGTCTTCAGTTATTTAAGCATTTTGCCATGTCTTCATGTGCCCTCTACTGTCTTCTTCTTGATGGTTTTCTTTACATCAGTTGACCGAGAAGTAAATTCAGCCTCATCTAAATCAAAGGTATCTGTGAGATCACCTTATAGCTATTAAAATAAAAAATATCTGTTCATGTGTCATCTATAATCACCCAGTGACCACCAGTTGTCCATGTGCTAACTTTGTTGAAAACTTGTCTTCCAAATGAACCACCCATCTGAAGATGGAGTCTGCTCTGCAGCATCTTCAGGAAGTAGTCACCCTGCATATGTTTGCACACCTCTAGTGACAGGGAGCTCACCTTTTCTCTTGAGACAGCAATGCCAGAAAGTTATTCTGTAGATTGTGCCCAAATTTTCTTACCTGTAATTCTACCCATTGGCTTTAACTCTTGGGTCACATAAACTATGTCTGTTGTCACTGCCCAAGGTCACCCTTTAAAAATCTGAAACCAGCTCTCAGGTATCCCATACTTCAGTCAGGCTGGACACCCCCAGTTTAATCTAGTGTTCCTCTGATGACACCGTTGCAAGTGCCCATAACATAGTTTGTCAACGTTCTTTCAAAAGACTCCAGTTTTGGAGTTACCTCTTAAAATATAACTTCCACCATGGAACATAATTCTCTAGGTGTGGTCTGGACAAGTAAGGTTGAATGTGACTGTCTCCTCTCTCATTCTAGATATGCTACCACTATAAATGCAGATTAAATAACGCCCTCTTAATAATGCACCTACCAAAGGTCAGTAGGTCCTCTGCAGGATGACTGTTTTTACAGCAGTGTGCAGAGTATCCACGCTCTTACCTGCCCACCCCAAAGCCAGTAAAAGGCATGTGTGGGCTAATTGACTGCCATCCTGGGCAGCATTCTTTAAACCTTTTTGATCATGCAAGCATCTCTGTAAAAATATATTGAGCATGCATGTCTAATATATGCGTGTTTATTTACTTATAAATAGTATAATGGACTCATACACATAGTACATGAAAAAATTGGAAATTTAAAATATGACATAAACCAATCAGAAATAAAAATTCTCATATATTCACCCTCACCTTATTGGATTCTCTTGCATACCCCAGCTTGGGATGTTTACCCCCAGAACTCAGAACCCTCAGTGTCTTCCTGCTAAACAAAGCAGATCTCTGGATGAAAGGATTGAACCCCCAGTTGTGGTCACCATGCTCTAATTCACTGTTTTTCAAACTTCTCGGATAATGACGGTGACATGTCTAGGTAAGCACTCAGAAGAATCAGAGTGAAGGAAAAGGGGTAATCTCTGTCCCAGCATCCCCAATTACTACCCTTGTCTTGCTTTCTCAACACACGCACCCCATCTTTCACTCTACATCCTTTATGCATTTTATCTTAAAAGACTAGAGATGTCGTTGGAATGCACAGAGGTGTGGTGACATGCTAAAGAGGCAATAGTGATTTTGGGTGCCAGAGAAAAGAGGAGAAATCTTTGAAATAAGATTCCTTCCAATGTAAAAACCTCAAGTGATAAATTGGAAGTGATCAGGCCTTGGCACGAGTTCAGAGGAACATGAACAAAGTGAGGGTGGGTGTAAAGTCACTCCAGGGGGAGAGGCTGGAGCTGCTGGATAGCTTTAACTGGAAGGAGAGAGGGCAGGGCAAGAGTGTATTTTCAGATGCTCCAAGAGAGTCAGGCAGAAGTGGCTTTCACCCTCTTTCCTGGGGCACTCGGGGATATATTAGGGAGGCCTAGTGGAAGCTATCTAAAGATCAGCTGGGCTGTAAGAGTTGGGTTCTCCAGTTCCTGGAGGAGTTTAAGCATGAGCTGGGCAAGTAGCTGATGGAGGCTGTAGAGGCCCACTAGTCTAGAGAGCTGCTGAGTTCCTGTGAATCCCAGGATTCTGAGCATCTAAGAGTGAAATATGATTGGGAGGACTCCAGTTCCACCTGATCCCCACTGACTCCCTCATGGGCCTGGAGTTCTGACATCCCTGTTTCTGCTGGCACGGGGCTACCTCCTTTGGCGAGGTCAGAGCCTAATGAGGTAGGTTGATCTGGAGCACTTCTGGCATGGCAGAGAGCCCTGGGTGGACCAGCACCTGCCATAGTTGAGGCAGAGCTTGCTGGGTGTGCACAGGATTTGAAGGGAAGTGACACCCACATCGCCTTTTTGCCCTTGGTGAGCAAAAAATATGTCCTCTTCTGGACATCTTCCTCATCAGTTTCTCTCTAGAGTCATTAAGAAAGGTATGAGATCTGAAAACCTGGGGGTACCTCTTCTCTTTCCTGAAGGTAGGAAGAAAACATCGACACCATCCTTAGGCCAGTGTCACCTCCTGTTGCGCGGCCTTACATCTTACGGAGTGTAGGTCAACACAGTCTGCTAATTTTGCCTCAGAAATGGCTTGGGGATCCATTAGTCCCCTCTGTAACTTCTCTGTCTCAGGCCTTTGTCATCCCTCATGTGACAATGACAAGGGCCTCTTGTTCTTTGTTCTCTTGGCCTCTATGCTCCCTCAGAGTGGTCAACCTGAAAAATGATCCAGTCACATCATTGCCCCTCTAAAAGATTCTGTGTTCTCTGCATGCAGGATAACAACCCAAACAGCCTGTCGCAGTTTGATGCCACACAATCTCTCCTACCTCCTCTCTATCCAAGAGCCCCTTCTCACTGCACCCTCAGTATACCCCTGCCATGGGGAATCCAGACTTCTACTTAGAGGGTTTTGGTTTCTCAGAATGCCCTTATCCACGTTTTCTGCTTGGAAAACTCCTAATCTTGAGACCTTCTCAAATGTCACATTTTCTTTGAAATCTTCTGACTCACCCAGGCAGAGTGAGAGTCTCCTACTTGGCTCTTGGAGTCCTTTGCGCCAGACTCTACTGTGTTGCCCTTTTTTGAGTCCACCTCTGTGGCTCATGTGTATGCTCACCAACCACAGGGACAGAGCTGTGCTTCATCTGTGCCCAGGAAATATTAGTCAAATGAATGAATAATCAAATTCCCTAGCCTATAATTCATTGACCTGCTGACCATCCCATAAAGAAGCATGATAGTGGCTTGCCCATTAAAAGTCAGCTGAATGGCCTCTCATTTTCTTCAGAACTATTGGGTCTGTAGCAGAGAGAGTACTGTGTAAGTTCGCTAAGGGCTACTGTAACAAAATATCATAAACTGGGTGACTTAAACAACAGAAATTTATTGTGTCACAGTTCTGGAGACTAGAAGTGTCTGTAATCAAGGTATCGGCAAGGTGGGTTCCTTCTAAGGGTTGTAAGAGAGAATCTGTTCCATGCCTCTCTCCTAGCTTCTGGTGGTGTGTTGGCAACATTTGGCCTATAGAAGCATCACCTCAGTCTCTGCCTTCATCTTCATGTGGTGTTCTCCCAGTGTGTGTATCTGTGTCCAAATTTTCTTCTTTTATAAGGACACTAGTTATATTGAGTTAAGGCCCATATTAACTTGACTACCTCTAAAAAGACCC
Source organism: Aethalodelphis obliquidens (assembly GCF_003676395.1). Taxonomy (NCBI): domain Eukaryota; kingdom Metazoa; phylum Chordata; class Mammalia; order Artiodactyla; family Delphinidae; genus Aethalodelphis; species Aethalodelphis obliquidens. Next base: position 24,401,834 of record NW_020837951.1, read on the forward strand.
AAATAAGGTCACACTGAGGTACTGAGGTGCATATGGGGACATAATTTAACTCTTAACAGGTACCAAGTCCTTGGGAATATGATTGTTTTCTCTCTCAGCATCCCTTTCCACATGTGCAGAATGGGAGACTGAACTAGATAGATAAACCCTGAGGCCTCATTTATAATAAATTCATTCATTCACTTAACAAATAGTAATTGACTGCATACTGTGTGCCAGACACTGGAATTTGTGCTCAGTAAGCAGAGTTCTCTGGTTTGTGCCCTTCCTGCTGAGCGAGACATAGTGAAGTGTCCATGACATATCTATGGTCGGCATCTTCAATGCAACTTGTGTCATTCGATTGGGAATCTGCCTCATCAGCTGTTTGAATATTGGTTTCACAATCTGAAGAATAGACCTGTGGTTGCCAAGTTTAACTCTTAGGCATAATCTGGTTATGAAATCAATTTGGAAACATTTTGAGTGAGCTGCATTGCTCAGTCATTCTCCAATCCCATGTTTCTGGCTTTAGGAGGTGCTGGCACCATCTATTTGTAAAGGAAGTTGTAGCACACACCTCCTAAGAGCTATGTTGTTGAGAACTGAGCCTCTTTCTATAGGCACATAACATAGCCAGGTATCCACAGACAGAGACCTAGGATTGGGCACCTCCTGGGGTGGTGGGTGAGCCAGGCTCCCTGGGATTATTCCCTGGGCCTTGCCTCTTCCCTCATTGAGACCACCAGAACTGTGTTCATAGTTTAAAAAGTTCCCATAGAGCCAGTGCTCACCATGTTCTCTGGGGTCTGTGCTATGCACCTTAAATGCTTTATCTCATTTAATCTTTGCTACAGTCTTGTGAGGTCAGAACTATTACTGTGACCATTATGAGAAACTCAGTTGCTACGTCTTGAACCAACTTGCCTGAGGTCTGGTAGTTAGTAAGGGGCAGAGCAGGCTCTCAAATGCAGGTCTGTCTGACCCTAACGTGGGGTTTTTTACCTTCTGCTCTCTTGCCATCTCTTAACACATGGATCTGATCACGTCAGTCTCTTGCTAAAAACCGTTTATAGCTCCCTGTTGCCTACAGTGATGGCATCTTACCAGAGATAGGAGAACACTGTGATGCTGAATGTAAAATTTTGTATTTGTGTGTGTGTTTGTGTATGTGAGTGTATTTTCTGGGGAGAGGATTCAGATCTTGGCCAGATTCTCAAAGGGTCCCTGACTTCACAGACTAAAGTACACATGCCTTAGAGAGTCAGTCAAGAGTCATCACTATCAGAGCTTCTGATTTCTCACTGGGGTTATTTCCTTCCACTTCTTGTTCAGATCTGTTGTTCTGAACTTCTAACAACTTTCTGGAAGGTTCCTTGCACTCTCACACCTTCAGGTCTGTGTTCATGTGGTTTCCTCTCTTGGTACTGCCTGCTATCCTCTTCCTCACCAGAGAAATTCCAGCTCATCCTTCAAAGTTTAGCTTGGATGCCACTTACATGAAACTATCCTCAATCCGCCCCCTGCTTTGGGCTTGTGTGAGTTTTATTCCCACTATGTATATAGAACTCATGACATTGACTGGGGGCTAACATGGTTTTTGAGCCATTGGAGAGCCCAGCGTCCTCTTCATTCTGTACTGCCTGGTAGAGGGCCTGGCCCAGGGTGAACATGCAGGAATCATCTGTTGGAGTTTAGAAATCAATAAGAGTCGTTTAACTTTATCTGGGTCCCATAATCTAAGGGACACATTTTTAGACTCTAGCCTTGGAGAGCAGGACTAACTCCCATCTTTTAGGCTATGTGTGTTCTCCCAGATCTCACTTTCCTGGAATGTTTGATTTGGGGAAACAAATTTGTGAAATAATAAGCCCTGTTATGCTTCTACTGGACAGAATAGAAAGAAAGCTGGACAAACTGGGAGCAGCCTCTGTGTAGTGACTGGTAGTTTTCAGAGTCACAGTGGTCAGATTTAATAGTGAGGACTTGCTCCATTCATCTCTCTGTTGCCTGCCATCTAACCATTCATCCACTCCGTGAAATGTCTTCCTTATTAAGATTTTCTTTCTTTCCCCTTTCTCTCCTCTTCTCTTCCCTTGTCCTGCCTTGCTTCACCTTCCCTTCTGTTCTCTTTCCTTTACATATTCGTAACCAAACTGTTTAGACTTGAATCTTGGTTCAGACATTTACTAAATCTAAACCTCAGTTTCTTCATCTGTAAAATGGGGGATAATAATAATATCTCATTAGAGGATGTTATAAGGAGTTAATTAAATGAGTTAATATATGTGAAACTCTCAAAATTGTGTTCAGTCAACCTTAATGACTCTTGGTTTTCTCAACGACATCTTTGTTTTTCTTAAAAACTTGCTTTTCTCTTGCTGTCTATCTCCTCTTTCACTCTCGCATGCTCCCTCCCTCCCTCCCTCCCTCTCTCTCTCTCTCTCTCTCTCTCTCTCTCTCTCTCTGAGTCTCATTTACTCAGTCCCTTTTTCTCAATCTCAGTCTTTCTCTCTCTTCCCCTCCTTCTGGGACCCAGTTCTAGGAGTTCACAGGCCTCTGTCTTCCCCTGCCTGACTTACTACATGGGAGGCTGGTGCTGGGCAGGCAGGAGGGTCTCAAGCACCTGCTCTGGGCCTGTGAGGCCTACAGTCTTCCCTAGGAGACCCAAGTACTCAGAGCCTTTAGGAGCTGCCTGGGCCTTTGTGTTATCTCCACCTTGGCCTAATGATTCTTTTCCCCAGAACCCCTGAGCAGCCCTGCTGTGAGCTCAGCCTAGGGGCTCCTGCACTGGGCAGCAGTGGGTGGGTGGTTGGCTGGGGGACCCTTCCTCCCCTTCCTTCCTCTCCTGCACAAGGTGAGGGAGACCATAAACCTTTCATTCGTGCTTCATCTTAGAAGCTTCTGTACACTGAGGGTAAGAGTAAGTTTTCTTGGGTCCTCTCTCTTCATACCTGAGCCACGAGTAAGGCTTATACCAATTTTTGGGTTACTCTGTTAAGCCAGAGGAGGTTCCTGCTGGCACACAAGATGGAGAGCAGAAAGCCCCCTTCCGTCAACTGCTGCTCACTGGTGGCCTCACCGTGGAGGCTCTGTCAGCTCTTTCACCTCCTCTTCTTTTATCAGGGCCCTCCTGTAGCCACTGAGCGTCTTTACTTTCATTATATATGAAAGCTCCCACTTTAATAGATCATGTTATTCATATAAGAAAGTGCATGAGCAAAACCCAAACAATACATCCACGTATTCAGAGGGGATTTTATTCCTTGAGAGCTGAAAAATGATATGAAATCTCTGTTTTTACCTTGTTTTTGGATAATGTAATTTCAGCATGAAGAATATGTTTTTAATGTTTTATTCTTCTTCCTAAGTAAACATACAGTCTGGCTTAAGTCCATCAAGTGTCCAAATGAAACAAAAATCTGCCACTAAGTTTTTCCAGTTGAGCAAAATCTCTGTGATCTGAGCTGCTAATTGTTAGTGTCAGCTGGTTGACGTTCCTGTTTTCCAGGAAGGCTGGGTAGGGGGCAGCACTTCACTGTGTCCTCCCCATTCCCACCCCACTAGTCTCATTTCTAATTTTGCCCTTGGGGCAGCTCCTAGGAGGCCTGTCTCTCCTGCATTTCTTTCTCAGCCTTTTCTGTACAGTGTCCTCTAGCACAGAGGGAGGTGCTTCCAGAGAGATTTGACTTCCCTGAAGGAAGCTCTACTCCACAGCCCACTAGGTGGGGAACTGGCTTTTAGAGTTAGGGTCCTGCTTGCAGAATTTTTGCGGACATGCAGGTTATTGAGTGGGGGGACCCTTTCCTAGCCTGGGGGGCAGGTTGCAGGCTGGTTCAGGGGTTCCTAGGACACAGAGGGCTCTGGGCAACCTCTCAGGCTAGTTGGGATTTATTCCTTTCCTTATTCATTCAGCAGATATTAAGTGAGTTCCAGGTACCATGCTGAGCCCTGGGGAAACCAGAGTGAATGGGACGTTGGCTCATTCTCAAGGGGCACAGATTCAGGTAAGAGAAATAAAAATGTGTTTCTGTCATTTTTTTCATCCAGCATAACTCCAGTGCCTGCTAAATATTTGTTCTGGGTTAGCCTGCTCATGTTAATGACATGATATGACTCGACTTGCATATCTGTCAGGAATAAGCATTTGCTTCTCATTCCCTTATGGGTTTCTCATCAAATGTGGCCACAAATTCCCATTGCTCCCCAGAGAAGAATTTAAATTCTGCAAGAGCAAAAACTGTGTCAGTTTTATTTACAACTATACACCCAGTATCTAATAGCAAGTTTATTAAAGGATAGATACTCAGTAACTATTTGTTGAATAAATGAATGAAAGGGAAGGTGAACGGAAGATGGTCTACAGCAGCGTTTCTCAAACTTTAACATAAGAATCATGTGAAGAGCTTGTTAAAATATAGATTCCCACCCCAAAGACTCTGATCCAGTAGGTCTGGGGTGGAGCCTGAGTCTTTACTTTCTAAGCTCCCCGGTGATGCTGATACTGCTGGTGTAAGGGCCACACTTTGTGCAGTGAGGGCATATGGAGTCTTCTTCCCTCTCACAGATCAATGACAAGACGTGACACTGGATCCTGGGTTTGGCCCTCCCCACCTTCTTAGCAGGGGCCCCAGGCTGTCATACAGGATCATTCCAAGCATTTGGGATTCTGTACAGGTGTATGATAACATAGCCATGATGCAGGTGTTTGAGCCAACCAGTGGAATTATGAATGTGAGCCTTCAGTCGTCAGCTCATTAAGTGAAATACAGGGCTATGAAAACATCTCTGCTTGTGAAACCCTTTTGTCTCTCATGAGGATCATGGTCCCATCTTATGTGATCAGCTTCTTCAAGGAGAAGGACCTGCTCTTGCGGCAGTTTGGGTTTTTACTTATTCCTCATCACTGTGTATTCGTGCTGAGTAAGTTCTAATTGTCTTTGACGCCCCCCACCCACCCCAGGGCTGTCAAATGGGGTTTACTAACCTCTCTCTCCAAACCGTTGAAGGATGCACTGACTAGGCAAGGGGCAGCTCTCAACCCACCCTCCCTGAAGTTCTGAATGAGAGATCCGACTCAATCTCAGTGAGACTCTGTGATCTCGTCCCTTTCCACAAATCTTTGGAGGCTGGTGTCCCTGACCAGACTTACTGCAGACTTCACCCCTCAGACGTACATCTGCAGTCACTGTCGAAAGCTATCTGTCATCTGTTAGATGAAATAAGCACCGTGGTGACAGGGAAAGCGTTTTGGAGTCTTTCAGGATCCCTTTGGGTGTTTCCTCCCCCATGACCTGGGCTGGGTTAAGTGCCTCACCGCTGAGCACATGCAGCCCCAACACTTCTCTGCCCTTCTGCCATAGCACACGTTATGAAACCGCCAGGCCACGTGCCTGCCTCCTTCATTGGATTTGGAGTTCCTTGAGCACAGGGATTGTCTCGTTTCCTCCTTAGCCAAGGAGCCCAGACCAGGGCTTGCTGCGTGGTGGCCACTCACTGATGGTTATTGAGCCCATGAGGAATCATGTTCACATACTAGCTGGGCTGCTTGCTTATTGTGTGATCTGTTAGTCACTTCTTGGAGCCTCACTTTCTTTTTCTGAAAAATGGGGATGAGAATACATTTGGGAAGGTTGGCTTTCTCTGTGCCAGGCCTGATTCTACATGCTTCATGTGTGATGTCTCACTTAACCCTCATAACTACCCTATATGTGGGTATTACCGTTAACTATTTTCAGTTAAGGACACTGAGGAACAGAGAACTTATGGAATTTTTCTAAGGTTATCTGATAAATGGGATAAAGGGTGGGTCAGGATTTGGAGTCTGGCTGTCTGATTCCAGAGCCTGCAAAATAGCCACTATAGTAATCATTCTCAACTTGGGGTGAATCTGTCTCCCAGGGGTTGGCAATGCTGGAGACAATTCGGGTTGTCACAGGTGGCAAGAGGAAGTGCTGCTGGCCTCTAGTGAGCAGATGCCAGGGATCTGCTAAACATCCTACGATGCATAGGACAGTCCCCACAATAAAGAACTGTCCTGTCCAAAATGTCAGTGGTGCCTCAGTTGAGGAGCCGTGCATTACACTGTACTGCCTCAGTGAGATCAAGTGTGCTAAGAGCCAGGCCCAGAGCAGGCCCACAATAAATGGCACTTCGTTCTCAAAGTTCACAGGTTGCAGCTCAGAGAAGAAAAGTCACTCAGTCTTCAGTTTCCTTCAGCAGCTCAGGTTTTAGTCTTAATGGTTCCCGGCTGCTTGGCATCTCTATCTCGGGAGTTCCTGTCTTTGTGAGATGTGCTGACAGTTGTCAAGAGTCGGGACAAAACTTTCCTTGGGAGAAGTCCAACTTCCCTGAGACCTGGCAAGTTCAGACATTGCACACAGAATGTGCCTTCCCAAAAAGCCTCCTGGCCTCTGACCTCATGGCACGGTCGACTCTGGGGATGGCTGGGTTTTGTGCATGAAGCTTCTCCTTTCAAGGGAGCTGACATTTCTCACCGTTTGTATGGGAGGCCTTGTGGGGTACTTGCCACTATCACTGAGGTCTTGACATGGACACTAGCATGGTTCTGGCCCTTGAAAATGTATGAGTCAAGGAGAACATGACAGATGACCTGTTAGCTAGTGCAGCAAAAACACCCCACACGCTGGGCACTTCAGAAGGGAAGCTTTGAGACCATGGCTTTACCACTGACCCACCATGTGACCTTGGGCAAGTGCCTGGAACTGACTTCTTTCATTGTCAGCATGAGGGCCTCTGTCCTGCCTTATGTAGCTCCATGGAATGACCTTTGGGCAAGTTGGATTCAGGGAGTCTTATGTATAAGAGAGAACCAGAAGAACAGGAAGGTAATGACAAATTGGAAGGGTGCTGCTGTACATACAGAGGGCACAATTGTTTAGCATTTGGGGTTTTGTTTCCTTGTAAACTCATATTCCTTCATGCTTCAGCAATGTAGAGTTAAGTCAAAACAGTGTTTTCAGCAGTAAAGGACCGTTGAATTTTTGTTGAAAGCTTGCTCACAGCCTTGCCTGGGTCCTGATACCCAGTGTGACATTTTCTAGCCATGAGCTCAAGGAAGTTTTACTTAAAATGTTGGCCAACAGGAGGCAGCATAAATTGACTCTGGAGAACCAGTGGCAGACAATGAGCTAGTATATCCACCCTGGCACAGGAGCAGAAACAGCTGGCTTCTCTGAGGCCTAAGGAAAAAATTGATTTCAGTTAGAATGTTACCTGGGATTTATGATCTGAGGGGAATTTGTTCCTTCTTAAAGCTGACATCATGTGTGTATACGTATCTCCAAACTCATCAAGTTGTATATATTAAATATGAGCAACTTTCTCTATGTCAATCATACCTTGAGAAAATGGTTAAAAAAAAGTTGACAGACATAGGGCTCCAGATGGAAGAGTCTGTTGCCTTTCTGGGGGTGGGTGGGTAGGTGGGTGAGGGAGTCCATAAGGGGACTTTTCACTCCGTGTGCTCCACATGATAAGAGGATATTTGAAGAACTCTGAAGAATTGGCAGTTTACACTTCTCATCAGCACTGACATGGTTCAGGGGTTTGAATTTCATGAATAGAATTGACAACTTGGTCAGGGTGTGCTGCTAGTATTACAGGTGTGACTGCTGCCTTCTATGCTGCAAATCTGGAAACTTCTTGGATAAAATGTAAGAGGCCAGTAGAGCCAATGACAAAGTCCTTCCCTGGGTCTCCTTTTCTGAACCAAGTTTGTCACCTAAACTGGTCCCAGAAGCCATAGGTGAGATGGGACCAGTCATACCACACTAACGAAAGGAGCAGCCTCTAACTCAACCACTGACTGCAGGCAGAGAGCTCCCTCCCATCTGCAGGAGTTCAGTGGGTGCAGACCCACCCCCGTTGCTCAGGTATGGAGGCTTCCCCTCACATTCTAGTTGCAGAGTTGACATGCAAAATGCCAAATTGAAAGGCTATAGATGTTCAAAAGTGGGATGAAGTCCAGGTCAGCTAATAGAATTCATACCACGTTTTATCAGATAAACTTGGCTGTACATGGCATTTTGGAGTCCTCTAAGCATATTTAGAGAGTTCCAAGTTGGATGCCTCATGGTGCTGTGGTATTTTCAGCAGGCATTATCAGTGACCTGAAATAAGATAACAATAAAAATAGTAGCATTTATAGCACTCATTGTGTACCAGCACCATACAGGGTCTTTTATTTATAATTCTTTTAAAACCTGAAAAATTAATATTATTTGCCCTTTGTTGCATGTGAGAAGAATACCTAGAGCAGTTAACTGACTGCAGATGATTAGTTAGTGGTAAAGCTAGAATTAGAACTTAGGTTTCCATGTCTTCAAGAAAAACACATGCTTTCTGTCATTACCTTCAGATGAAACCTGTGTAGTTAGGGAAAGGCTAAGCTGTAACACAGTAACCCCAGTACACAGTGGGTTAAATAATATGGGATCTTATTTCTCTTTTACATAAGTCCTGTTGTAGGTGGATGGCCTGGGAAGGCTGGGCAGCTCTGAGAGGTCATTCAGGGACCTAGGTTCTTCCTTTATTGTTGCTCCACCATCTCTTAGAATGTTTTCCTCATCTACATAGTCAGTTTCTTGCCAACAACATGTCCATGTTCTAACCCTTGGGAAGGGAGAAAGAAACTGATTGGAAGGCAAGCAATTTACTGTGAAGAAAGTGACCAGAAGTTGTACACATCATTTCTTACCCACACACCATTAGATAACCATAGTTACATGGGCACACCTAGCTGCAAGAGAGTCTGGGGAATGTGTTTCTGGTGGAGTGGATGTGTGTTCTGCTAAAACTCAGGGTGGAGGTGTGTGTACGAGTGCGTGTGTTTGTCCTAATACTAAATAGAAAGAAAGAATGGATTTTTGGAGATATTTAACAGTTGCTGATATATACCCTTCCATAAAGTTGAAAACATATCCTTCTTTCTTTAGAAAAAAGTGAAGGCACTTGAAAATTTAATCTGACAAGGCATGACCCAGTCACGCCTACCCACTGAGTTGGTGCTAATGCTAATGTGAGATGAGACTTTGGGGCAATGGCCTGGACCGAGTGAATCAGGCATTGAGCATTGCTCCTTGCTGATCTTGCTTGGGGGAAGGTCTCAGGAAATTCTGACCTTGGCCAGGCTTGTCAGGAGCTGGTCCCTGATCACTCTCCACAAATACTTGGATCATCACTTAGTACTCAGGATCACTCCAGGTTGAGAACTTTCTTTGGAATTCCTACTGTCCCTGGAAAATTCTTTGCTCTTTAAATTCTAGAGTTAGGATGGTAGGATTAATTTAGGAAAATGGTGCTGAAAGTTGTCTGGATGTTCTGCTCACTTCATTTCCGCTACTTTTTCAGTGAAGACAAAGGAATTAAACAATTCCAGTGTCACTCTCTAGCTATGGGCGCTCTTTAATGATGGAACGACCTGGAATCCTTTCTGGGGACAAACGTGTGCCTGAGGTTGGGGTCACCACATTTCCCACTCACACCCCTTCCTTTTGTACTCTTTTCTTCAGCTGTACTGCATGAACAAAAAACGTTTGGTTCCAAGAAACCTGAGTTTGTTTTGTGCCACTTTTTCTTTTCATAAATTGTTACCTCTCCTAAACCCCACTGCCTCTACCCTCAGTTCCCACACACCTCCCTGCAATATCTAACCAACTTCTTATCCATTAAATCTCATTGCAACCTCGCTTCCTCTGGGGTGCCTTCCCTCACTCCCTGGTCTGATTCAAGGGCTTCTTGCCTGTGATCCCAACAACCTTTGTACTTCTCTCTCTCTTTGTAGTGTGGAGCAGTTGTTGAAAACTGAGTTTGAGTCAGGGCTTTGCCTCTTTACTGGCTGTACAACTTGGCAAGTTTCTTCCTCTTGCCAAATCTCAGTTTATCGGTAAAGTGTGATAGTAAAGTACCTGTATTATAGGACTGCTCTGAGGATCCAGTGAGATATTGCCTATAAGTTGCTTGGCACAGTCTCTGGCACATGGAAGGCACTCAGTAAACATTTCGCTGCCTGGCATCTGAAATCCATTCTCATATTTGGAAGATTCCCTCAGGATGAGTCCTGGAAGGATTGCATCCACCTGTGTCCACTTTCAAAGCTGAAAGGCCAGCTGCTGCTTTCCCCTCCCCATTGGGACCCAGGGCTTGAGCACAGCTTATCGGATGCCCCAGCCTGATAGTCAGTGTTGCATCTCCCTGCACTACCTGAGGGGTTTATCCTGTTCAACTTGGCAGCAGCAAGAACAGCCTGTTCTCCAGAGTAGCCACGGAAACAGGACCAGCCACGGTGTCCTCACCAGATCTTCCCTGTGGTGGGATTTTGGCTGTGGTCCTATTGTGTGACCTCTCTTAGTTCCTGCCCATTTTTGGCATCTTGTCCTCCAAGCTTTCCAGAAATTCTGTGAGGAGTATTTTCCCTCCAATAAATTTCTTTTCTGCTTAAGTAAACCAGAGTTGGTGTCTGATGCTTACAACCAGGAGCTTGATCAGCAGAGTTAACTTTTATTATTATTGTTGTGTTGTTATTGCCCTCATCACAGTGTATTGCAGTCACTGAGTTACCTTCCTCCCTCCTGGACTGTGAACCCAGCTGTTGAACAGTCCACAGCACAGCACTGAGCTCCGAATATACTTACTGAATGAGTGTATGACATCTAATGATGGATGGGAAATGAATGATTGAATGAGTAGATGAATGAAATATTTGTCAGTGCTTATGATGATTCTCATTGCACCTAATTTGGAGTTGAGGTAACCTGCAGGATGGTGACATGAGCAGAGCTCAGATAATGCACTGTCACTTCTACTATATATTTTAATATTAGAAGGCCTAAATGACCTGCCTTTTCAGGCTGAAAAAAATGTATTGAACACAGATAGTTGTGGGGGCTCCCAGGTTGACACACTTCTTACATTCTGGGTGCAAGACATCCTTACAGCATCCTGATTGTAGCAGGGGCTCCCCAGGAATGACCCTAACCAGGTGTCTGATGTTTTGCCCCTTGTAATGTGTGTAAATGCACATTCCTTTACTTAATTCTCACAAAAGTGCTGACTGATAGGTACTGCTATCCCCATTTTACAGATGAGGAAACAGTTTCAAAGAGGATAAGTAGCTTATAGAAGGTGACTCACCCAGGAAATAGCAGAGGTATGTCTCAAATTAGGCCCTAATCTCCAAATACTATGCTCTCGCTGTTTTACCTCTCCACCCAGGGAGTAGTAAACTGTCAATGAGGTTTATTTACTGAGGGTGCTTTTTTAAATGAGGAAGTTAAATTATTCTCATTAGAGGCACTAATCACATTATCTTGGGCACTCTGTTGGCAACGTACCAGGAGGATTTACATATGTCACAGCCTTGGAGCTATGCTTGATGTTTTGGAACTTATTCTGATCATTGGAAAACCACAGAAGATTGTGGTACATATTATGATTTGCAATGTTAATCAACCAAACCAAACTAATTTTCAGTGGTAATAAACCAAGAAGCCTTGGCCAAGAATCCATATGGATTTTGTAGGACACTTCCCCAAGGTGTGTCTGAATATTTGTCTCCCTCTCGTATTGGCTCAAAGTGCCCCTATTTTATTTCTGATATTAGCCATACTCACATCTCTGTGTCCCTTGTGGGGAACATGAAGATTCTGGATCCCATCATGCCTGATAATAATGGGCTTATATCACAGTGGAGCTGTTTGCAGACAGGAAGTTCTTCAGAACTGTCTCCATTTTCTTTCATAGCCTTGGGCTGGTGGGCAACCTGAGAGGAGGTATAAATAGCCAAGGATGTTTTAAGGAGAATTGTTGGATGAAATCGTACACCTCCAAAGTGTATAATTCCTTGACATTGATAATGCTATTTTGATTAACAGGAAGCATTTATTTTGGCTCTTGGCTCATTTGTTTTTGGCAGAAGAACAAGACGGATGGCATTTTACAGATTCCATTTTACATTTTGTTGAGGAAAGTATAAACTTTTTTTTTTTTAAGTTTATTTTTGGCTGTGTTGGGTCTTTGTTGCTGTGCACGGGCTTCCTCTAGTTGTGGCGAGTGGGGGCTACTCTTCATTGCGGTGTGGGGGCTTCTCATTACGGTGGCTTCTCTTGTTGTGGAGCACGGGCTCTAGGGCACGTGGGCTTCAGTAGTTGTGGTGCACGGGCTCAGTAGTTGTGGCTTGCGGGCTCTAGAGCGCAGGCTCAGTAGTTGTGGCACACGGGCTTAGTTGCTCCACGGCATGTGAGAACTTCCCAGACCAGGGATCGAACCCATGTCCCCTGCATTGCGAGGCGGATTCTTAACCACTGTGCCACCAGGGAAGTCCCAAAAGTATAAACTTTTTAATAGGGTAAATGACAGTTTTGTTCATTCACTTTGTCATCATTTGAATGTATTTAAATATTCTTCACAACATCTTCCACTATGTGATAGTATCACGTGGATGTATTTGTTTATCTATTTATCATCTGTCTCTTACATCTAGAAGTGAACTCCGAAAGAGCAGAGCCCTTCTCTTTTCTGTTTAACACAGGTTCGCAGCACCTAGGGCAGTCCCTGGCACCTGGTAGGGACTTGATAAATATTGGTTGAATGAATGAACTAATGAAGTAAAGTAAATTATTGAATGGGGCTGGGATCTTAATACTCAGTCTCAGTATACTGGTAGAAATATGTTGAAAGAAATACTAAAAAAGGACTGAGAAAATGACGGAAAGTTGATTAAATGAGCAAAATTTATTCTAATTCTGTCATCATCTTCATCAGAGCCATGTTTCCTTATCTGTAAATTGGGAATAATGGTATTTGCCTGGCAGGTTTTGGGGAGGATTAAAGTTAATTCATGTACATGTGGGTGGCATGTAGCTAGGTGCTCAATGAATATTAATAGAGAGTTAACAGTAGCGGCACAAGAAAGTAAGAGGAGTATCAATCCTCCAAAGACTGAAAATGACATTTTTAAGGGAATTCTGCTTCCAAGCCTCAAATTTTATTTTAATTTATATTTGCATGTTTCTTCATAGTTTTCAGAGCTCTTTTTCCATACTTTATTTCACCAAATTCTCACTCCATAATCTCACCTAGTGGTTACAGTTAGTCCTGTTTCACAGATGGGAGTCAGAGGTTGGGCCTGGATTTAAGTTTGGAGATACCCAAACTTTCCCTTCAGGAGCTTCCCGAGCAAGCTTTTCCTCTGTTCATGGATCCCTCCTCTTGCCTGCCTAGCCAGGCTTGCCTTTCCAGTCAACTGTTGTGTCATTTTTGTGGAATTCAGACCAGCAGCCCCTTGAGGGCAGGGACTGTCTTTATTGTTTTATTTGCAAAATCCCAGATGCAGTTTGATTGCTTATGTGTTTATTAGCAACAGGGGTTATACAAAGACATTGTGTACCTGGTTTGTTTATGTTCTGTTTAAGCAAATATAGTCACTTTTATTTTCTTCTCTCCCCCCCCAACTCCCTGCCCCCTTCTTCTTGCAATCTGAACACCCTCTGTGTCAACCAGTGGGCTCTGTGGGAAAGGAAATCAGGTAGGATGGGAATGTCTGCTCCCTGTTCCCCTGTCTCTTGTCTCTCCCCTGGCTTTTGCCTGTCTTCCCTGCATCTCAGTTACAAAACACCAGATTTAAGCCTAGCCTACTACATGTACAATCATCAGAAAGACAATGCTGTTGATTATAGATTGAAAATGCAAATAGCCGGGAGTAGAGAACCTTCAGGCTGAAAGAGAGCAAAGGAGACCAAAAGATGGCACTCCCTCCCTTCTCAGTTTAACCAGTGATAGATGAAGGTCGTGTCCTGCTGTTCCCTCTCTAGCTTGCTGGACTGATGGTCATTCTTATCATTCCTGGACACTTGTGGTGAGTTGCAGCTCATTCAGGAAGAGAGTTCAGGATGGTAGTTAAGGGTGTGTTTTTTAGAGTTTTTTTAGAATTTGTTTGAGAGAATAGTATGTACAGAAAATACAGAGTGTGGAAAATACACGGGCTATGTGATATCAGATGAATGGTCAGACGAAGCTAAAACTACAAAGACAGGGAGTCTCTTCCTTCAAACTATATAATCTAAGATTGTAAATTGCACTGAGCTAAACAAATTACATGTCATAGATTATTTCCCCAAGTGATTCAAGAGTAAATTCTAGGTATTATACATAGATGCTTAGATAAAACTCATTTGATGACAGGAGAGCATTTAGAAACAAAACCCAAAATAAGTTCCTGGTAGAGTCAGGAAGATAGTATATAGGTATGTTTCAAAAAGTGAAGCACTTTGTCAAGAGACTTAGTAGTGACTGAGGAAAATTATAGTATTATCACACAATAATCAAAGGAGGGAATTCACATAATAGGAAGGATCATTTGTAAGAGTTATGATTTTTATTGGAGTACAAGTCCTTTACAGTGTTGTGTTAGTTTCTGCTGTACAACGAAGTGAATCAGCTATATGTATATATGTATCCCCTCCCTCTTGGGCCTCCCTCCCATCCCCCCCCCCCCCCCCCATTCCACCCATCTAGGTCATCATAGAACACCAAGCTGAGTTCCCTGTGCTATACCACATGTTCCCACTAGCTATCTATTTTACACGTGGTAGTGTTAGATCATTTGTAAGAGTTATTGATATGGAGGTAACACCCAGAGGTACCACTGCTATAAAGTAGCTTCAGTCAAAAATTCCTGCTGTCAGCATCTTTTATAAGCAAAGAAGTGCTAAAACAGCTCTCCCGTTATCCATAAGGGAAATTTCTATTAACAGAATATTAGTGCTGGGAAAGGACCATCGTGATCTGAAACTATCAGAAGCCTTCTGAATATTTCAACTGGGAGAGCCTTAAGAGAATATTTAGTTCAATACCTTGTTTTACACCTGAGCAAACTGAGATTCAGAGAGTATGGGTTTTAAAGCCAGAGAGACTTGGGTTCAAATCCTCAGTCTCTAAGTTGATGATACTTTTTCTCAGTATTTCCAGCTAAACCTCTTTTTCCTCTACCACTGGGATAAAACACCTTCCTCTTAAGTTCTACTGAGGGTTAAATTGAACTCAATTCTTAAATCCTTCAGAGCAGAGTCTGTGCATACTAGACTCCCAGTGAGGAATAGATATTCTTATCTCATAGGGCTAAGCAGTCCATTAAAAAAAATAGTTTTCATTGTCAGAATATTTTTTGAGGCATAAAAATACTTATCCCTTTTGATCTACTAATCTGTAAAATGGGGATAATGGTATTTTGTCTAAAGAATGAAAAAGCTGTAAGCGTTAAGAAGTTTGTGGCACTACTGTTTGTAATAAGAACATTTTGGAAATTCATTAAAAAGCCTTAGAGAATGAATTAAGTAAATTATTATCTGTCTACTCTGAGGAATATTATATATCCATAATAACAGTAACTAAAAATCATGAAGCATGTTGAATAAAACTTACAATATAATGTTACATTTAACATGATGAATCAAAAATTACATTTAAATTATGATTATGAAAATGAAAATATAAATATGTTTATGCACGTGGGCAAGAATTGGTAGGCAAAACAGAAAAATGAAAAGGACATTTTGGTGACTGATGAAATTCTGAGTATTTGTTTTTTGTTTTTCTTTTTGCGGTACGCGGGCCTCTCACTGTTGTGGCTTCTCCCATTGCGGAGCACAGGCTCTGGACGCGCAGGCTCAGCGGCCATGGCTCACGGGCCTAGCCGCTCCGCGGCATGTGGGATCTTCCCGGACCGGGGCACGAACCCGTGTCCCCTGCATCGGCAGGTGGACTCTCAACCACTGCGCCACCAGGGGAGCCCTGTGTTTTCATTTTAATTTTCATTACCGTCACTCTAGGGTTATTTATGTAAAAATTAGTCACATAAAATTTTTTGTGAAGAAAGAAAATCTTTCTCTTCTCTTTAATAAGGTGGTGGGTGACCTCTGACTGAAACTTCATCCTTCACTGCCTGAAGAGCCACTTTATATTTTATGCTCTGCAGGACATTGTCTAAATCAGTGGAACCTTAACCACAAGATCACTTTGGTTGCTGGAAAATGAATTGAAAGTTGGCATTGTTGGGAAGATCTAGAGCAGAAATTCTCTGATGTCTTGTGTTTTCTTTGCTTCTGAGTAAGAAACAAGCAAAGAAAAACAAGGATGAGTTAGCAAAGTCCAGTTTTATAGGAGATATGCCTTTGATCACAAAGTCTTCCCTCCTGCATGGACAAGTTATTACAGGGCGGGTGACTGGGGTGGTGAGAGGACTTGATACTACGTCACACGAGGACTGGTTGAAAGAACTGGGTCAATCAACTGCAAAATGCTTGCTGCCTTAATATTTTTGAAGGCAGTTCAGGTGGAAGAGAAACTAGACTTGTTCTGCTCAGCCTCAGAATGAAGAGTAGAATGTATCAAGTGACAGAGTTCACCTCAACATAAGGAAGAATTTATTAGTCAGAGATGTCCCAAAGTAGGATGGTTCAACTCAGGTGGCGAGCTCACTGTTCTTGGAGGTATTGCTAGTGGAGTCTAAAGACTCTAGTGTGTTCATAGCATTTGCTAAGGAAGGTAGGAGACAGCTTTTGAGGTACCTTCCACCTTAAGATTCTGTGACTCCTCCTGGAGCTCTGTTCCTAGCAAGTCTCAGGGATCCACCCTCATCTCCTTTCTTGTCTCTCACCCTGAGGCACTCAAGGGAATTATTCCCTGTCACCATGTCTTGATATCACCATTTCCAAAATAGGGAAGTTTATGAGTATTAACTGTCTCAATTTACTATAGGGATTAATGAGTGTTAGTAAAGTAGAATTGTCAAGAGATTAAATTCCCTTTGGGACAAATATTATAATCTGGCTGCAATTTACATGAATCACTGTAGGAGAAAGAGCTACAGATGACAAAATATTCTGACTCAGTATAACTAATATTTATTTTACAAACTCATTCATTCATGATATATTTATTGAGATCATATAGACACTAGTAATTTTCTCTAACATATATGGCATACATATATGATACTGTATAATGCACAAAAAATAATATAAGCACAATTGTTTTTTCTCACAAAACTTCCTGACTTTATCAGAATTATTCTAAATCTCTTCTTATTCCTATTTTCTCCCCTCTCACCTCTAATTCATAGTCTGTTTTTAGTAGTTTATTTTAGGCTACATTTTCAGAGGGATTCTTGGATATGTTCAGCCATTGGAAAAGAATATTAAAGATGATGAGTTTGCTTTTCACTAAGTGGACAGTGACTGTAGTGATTTTTCCACTTTTCCAGATTATGCTAATTTATGCACATAGTTTACAATAAGAGAACATGAAACTAACAAAGACAGGAAGAAGATTGTAGCTCTTGTGGTTACAGTGAGGCAGTCCTTTCTAAGTTGTGCACAGGAAGCAACCTTAAAGAGAGGTTTACTGAGTAACGGGTGGATATTCAAGGTAACTCAGGCCAGGAACTCTTCTTTCCTTCTAAACAGCGGAAAGTTATTAATAGGGCTCCATATTGGAGAAAAACTGGTCTTTCTACCATGTATTTAAAGGACGAATAGGAAAGAGCATAACTGAGCTCAGTTAATAGATAGTAAGTACAGATGTGACTGGGAGATTGAGAGCTGTCTGTGTCAGCAACTTACCAAGGGGAGTGGTAGTGGGAAGGGTCAGCCTCAGGTGCAGGTGATATGAGGTGTGTTGTCTATAGAGAATTTAAAGACAATAATAAAAAGAATTAAAAGTTGTTTTGCATTTTATTATCACATGCATTTGCAGTTTTCAACGTCAGTGATACAACACACCTTGAGAAAACCTTTTGTTCTAAGTTTTAAACAGTGACTAGGGTAACTTAATAATATACATGTAAGCTTCACAGTAGCACATTTTTGTGTCTTATCCTTTGTCTTCTACATTAATTAAAAAGACTCTGAGTTATGTAATTCGTGCTTAGTATGCATGGACTCAGCTACATGTGTTGGCTTTGAGAGTAAGTTCATAATGGTTTGGAATTTTTACTGCTCATCTCATATGTGCTTTGTGTCTCCAATACCTGTAGTGCACCTATTCCTGTGTTTAAATGGAAGATCTGAGATAAATAGCACAGTGATTGTGAAGACAAAGAAACAGAATTTAAGTCATATTGTGCTTAAAATTTAAAATAGTCAGACCACATATGAACTGTGAGATGTAATCTTTTTGGTTAGTGGATGCAAGTTTTAGTGTATATGTGAAATATCCTACTGACCTTGAATAATATGTTTAAAATTGAAATTTATTCATGTTTTGAATCAATTATTTAAAAATAATACTTACTGGAAATAATTTTGTTGTATAAAAGTAGAAATTTTAAAAAAGGTTCTGTTTCAGATGTTAAATTTTTAGGTCCAGCACTGGTGTTTAGAGTTGAACAGCTTTCGGTCAAGTACTTTGAGTTACTGAATCGTTCTACACCTTAGCTTTTTCATGAATGAAATAAGCACCTCCTTTGTAGAGTTACTGTGAAATTAAATGGGATAATGCTTATAAATACCTAGGGCAATACCATGAACATAGTAAATGCTCAATAAATGACAGTTTAATAATAATACTAGAGGAGCCCATGAGAAGATGGCAGCGTGGGAAGACGTGGAGTTAGCATCTCCCTACAACTAGGGCACCTGCCAGCTGCTGGTGGGGGACTCTGACGCCCAAGGAGATGGGAGGAACCCCAAAGTGTACCGGTAGAATGTAGGGGGACTAAGCAGGGAGGAGAAGTGGAGGCCAGACAGGATCGGTGCCTCTGAGGCTGGGGAGATCAGGAGAGGCAGATGGGAGGGACTCTCCAGGAAGAGCAGGAGAGGAGCAGAGGGCAATTGCCTGGCCCACTCGAGTAGGGGAGCCTGCTGAGCTCCCAAGTTGGTACCACCCCTCCAAAGCCCCATCCAGGCCAAGTGGGTCCTGGGGGCAGAGGAGGGAGGCTGGGGAGATCAGGAGAGGCAGGTGGCAGGGGCCCTCCAGGAGGAGCAGGAGAGGAGAGGAGGGCGTTTGCCCCACCCACTCAAGCCTAGGAAGCCTGATGGGCTCCCAGGTGAGGTCCCTTGCTCCCTGAGACCAGAGGTGGGGGGCATGCCTGGGCCCCTTCTGTTCCTTGAGCCTAAGCCGCCCGCCACACAGCCCTCAGGGCCTGTGGGTTCTAAGCATTGGCCCCACCCACTTCCCAAACCTCACCCTTGCTTAGGCCCCGCCCTCCACAGCCAAGGCCTTTCCCCTCATTTTTTTTCTTTATTTTTTCTTTTCCCTTCTCCTCTTTTTTACTATTGTACTGAAGTACCTTCCGGTTGTTATTCATCTATATTTTTATTTTTATATTCTTTCTAACATAGCTGATAGTTTCCTAGTCTAATTTTATTTTTTACTTTGTTATTGTCCTCTCTTTTTTTTTTCTTTTTGCCACCCCACATGGCTCGCGGGATATTGGTTCACAAGCCCGGGGTTGGGCCAAAGCTCCTGCGGTGCGAGCTCCGAGTCCTAACCACTGGACTAACAGAGAACCTCAGACCCCAGGGAATATTCATCGGAGTGAGGTCTCATGGAGTTCCTCATTTCAGCACCAAGACCCAGCTCTACCCAATAGCCTACAAACTCCAGTGTTGGAAGCCTCAGGGCAAACAACCAGTAAGACAGGAACACAATCCCACTCATAAAAAAAAAAAAAAGAGATGGCAAAAACATATGTCACAGACGAAGGAGCAAGGTAAAAACCTACAAGACCAAATAAATGAAGAGGAAATAGGCAATCTACCAATCTACCTGAAAAACAATTCAGAGTAATGATAGTAAAGATGATCCAGAATCTCAGAAATAGAATGGAGGCATGGATTGAGAAAATACAAGAAGTGTTTAACAAAGATCTAGAAGAACTAAAGAACAAACGAAGATGAACAACACAATAACTGAAAGGAAAAATACACTAGAAGGAATCAATAACAGAATAACTGAGGCAGAAGAATGAATAAGTGAGCTGGAAGACAAAATGATGGAAATAACTGCCAAGGAGCAGAATAAAGAAAAAAGAATGAAAAGAATTGAAGACAATCTCAGAGACCTCTGGGACAATACTAAACACACCAACATTCGAATTATAGGGGTCCCAGAAGAAGAAGAGAAAAAGAAATGGTTTGAGAAAATATTTGAAGAGATTACAGTTGAAAACTTCCCTAATATGGGAAAGGAAATAGTCACCCAAGTCGAGGAAGCACAGAGAGTCCCATATAGGATAAACCCTAGGAAAAACATACCAAGACACATACTAATCCAACTAACAAAAATTAAATTCAAAGAAAAAATATTAAAAGCAGCAAGGGAAGAACAAAAAATAACATACAAAGGAATCCCCATAAGGTTAACAGCTGATCTTTCAGCACAAACTGCAGGCCAGAAGGGAGTGGCAGGATATACTTAAAGTGATGAAAGAGAAAAACCTACAACCAAGGTTACTCAACCTAGCAAGGATCTCATTCAGATTTGGTGGAGAAGTCAAAAGCTTTTCAGACAAGCAAAAGCTAAGAGAATTCAGCACCACAAAACCAGCTTTACAATAAATGCTAAAGAAACTTCTCTAAGCGGGAAACACAAGAGAAGAAAAAGACCCACAAAAACAAACCCAAAACAATTAAGAAAATGGTAATAGGAACCATACATATTGATAATAACCTTGAATGTAAATGGATTAAATGCCCGAAACAAAAGGCACAGACTGGCTGAATGGTTACAGAAACAAGGCCCATGTATATGCTGTCTACAAGGGACCACTTCAGACCTAGGGACACATACAGACTGAAAGGGAAGGGATGGAAAAAGATATTCTATGCAACCGGAAATCAAAAGAAACCTGGAGTAGTAATACTCATATCAGATAAAACAGACTTTAAAATAAAGGCTGTTATAAGAGATAAGGAGGGAAACTACATAATGATCAAAGGATCAACCCAAGAAGAAGATATAACAAGTATAAATGTTTATGCACCCAACATAGGAGCACCTCAATACATAAGGCAAATGCTAACGACCGTGAAAGGAGAAATCAACAGTAACACAGTAATAGTAGGGGACTTTAACACCCCACTTACACCAATGGACAGATCATCCAAACAGAAAATAAATAAGGAAACACAAGCTTTAAATGACACAATAGACCAGATAGATCTAATTGATATTTATAGAACATTCCACCCCAAAGTGGCAGAATACACTTTCTTCTCAAGTGCACAAGGAACATTCTCCAGGATAGATCACATCTTGGGTCACAAATCAAGCCTTGGAAAATTTAAGAAAATTGAAATCGTATCAAGCATCTTTTCTGACCACAACGCTATGAGATTGGAAATCAATTACAGGAAAAAACTGTAATGAACACAAATACATGGAGGCTAAACAATACGTTACTAAATAACCAAGAGATCACTGAAGAAATCAAAGAGGAAATTAAAAAATACATAGAAACAAATGATAACGAAAACACGATGACACAAAACCTATGGGACACAGCAAAAGCAGTTCTAAGAGGGAAGTTTATAGCAATTCAATTTCACCTCAAGAAGCAAGAAAAATCTCAAACAATCTAACCCTACACTTAAAACAACTAGAGAAAGAAGAACAAAGAAAACCCAAAGTGAGCAGAAGGAAAGAAATCATAAAGATCAGAGCAGAAATAAATGAAATAGAAACAAAGAAAACAGTAGCAAAGATCAATAAAACTAAAAGCTGGTTCTTGAGAAGATAAACAAAATTGATAAACCCTTAGCCAGACTCATCAAGAAAAAAAGGGAGAGGACATAAATCAATAAAATTAGAAAAGAAAAAGGAGAAATCACAACTGACACTGCAGAAATACAAAGGATTATAAGAGACGACTACAGACAACTGTATGCCAGTAAAATGCACAACCACGAAGAAATGGACAAATTCTTGGAAAGGTACAATTTTCCAAGACTGAACCAGGAAGAATTACAAAATATAAACAGAACTATCACAAGCAATGAAATTGAAACCGTAATGAAAAGTCTTCCAACAAAAAAAAGGCTAGAATCAGATGGCTTCACAGGTGAATTCTATCAAACGTTTGGAGAAGAGTTAACACCGATACTTCTCAAACTCTTCCAAAAAGTTGCAGAGGGAGAAACACTCCCAAATTCATTCTACAAAGCCACCATCACCCTGACACCAAAACCAGAAAAAGACATCACAAAAAAAGAAAATTATGGATCAATATCACTGATGAACATAGATGCAAAAATCCTGAACAGAATACTAGCAAACAGAATCTAACAGCACATAACAAGGATCATACACCATGATCAAGTGAGATTTATCCCAGGGATGCAAGGATTCTTCAATATACACAAATCAATCAATGTGATGCACCACATTAACAAATTAAGGAATAAAAACCATATGGTCATCTCAGTAGATGCAGAAAAAGCTTTTGACAGAAATTCAACACCCATTTATGATAAAAACTCTCCAGAAAATGGGCATAGAGGGAACCTACCTCAACATAATAAAGGCCATATATGAGAAACCCACAGCAAGCATCATACTCAATGGTGAAAAACCGAAAGCATTTCCACTAAGATCAGGAACAAGACAAGGATGTCCACTCTCACCTCTTATTCCACATAGTTTTGGAAGTCCTAGCCACAGCGATCAGAGAAAAAAAGAAAAGTAATATAAATTGGAAAAGAAGAAATGAAACTGTCACAGTTTGCTGATGACATGATACTATACATAGAAAATCCTAAAGATGCCACCAGAAAACTAGTAGAACTAATCAATTAATTTGGTAAGGTTGCAGGATACAAAATTAATGCACAGAAATCTCCGGCATTCTTATACACCAACAATGAAAAATCAGAAGAGAAATTAAGGAAACACTCCCATTTACCATTGCAACGAAAAGAATAAAATGCCTAGGAATAAACCTGCATAAGGAGGTGATCTACTACCTAACTTGTAGTCAGAAAACCATAAAACTGATGAAAGAAATCAAAGGGAGGGAGAAATATACCATGTTCTTGGATTGGAAGAATCAATATTGTGAAAGTGACTATACTACCCAAAGCAATCTACAGATTCAGTGCAATCCCTATGATACTACCAATTGCATTCTTCACAGAATTAGAACAAAAATTTTACAATTCGCATGGAAACACAAACCCTGAATAGCCAAAGCAATCTTGAGAAAGAAAAACGGATTTGGAGGAATCAGGGTCCCCGACTGCAAACTATACCACAAAGCTGCAGCAATCAAGACAGTATGGTATTGGCACAAAAACAGAAATATAGATCAGTGGTACAGCATAGAATGCCCAGAGGTAAACCCACGCACATATGGTCACCTAATTTATGACAAAGGAGGCAAGAACATACAATGGAGAAAAGACAGCCTCTTCAGTAAGTGGTGCTGGGAAAACTGGACAGCTACATGTAAAAGAATGAAATTAGAACACTACCTAACACCATACACAAAAATAAACTCACAATGGATTAAAGACTTAAATGTAAGACCAGACACTATAAAACTCTTAGAGGAAAACATAGGAAAACCACTCTGACATAAACCACAGCAAGATCTTTTTTGACCCACCTCCTAGAGTAACGGAAATAAAAATAAACAAGTGGGACTTAATTAAACTTAAAACCTTTTGCACAGCAAAGGAAACCATGAACAAGACACAAAGATAACCCTCAGAATGGGAGAAAATATTTGCAAATGAATCAATGGACAAAGGATTAATCTCCAAAATATATGAACAGCTCATGGAGCTCAATATCAAAAAAACAAACAATCCGTTTAAAAAATGGGCGGAAGACCTAAATAGACATTTCACCAAGGAAGGCATACAGATGGCCAAGAGGCACATGAAAAGATGCTCAACATCACTAATTATTAAAGAAGGGAAAATCAAGACTACAGTGAGGTATCACCCCACACTGGTCAGAATGGCCATCATCAAAAAATCTACAAACAACAAGTGCTGGAGAGGGTGTAGAGAAAAGGGAACCCTCTTGCACTGTTGGTGGGAATGTAAATTGATACAGCCACTATGGAGAACAGTATGGAGGTTCCTTAAAAAACTAAAAACAGAACTACCATACGACCCAGCAATCCCACTACTGGGCATATACCCTGAGAAAACCATAATTCAAAAAGAGTCATGTACCACAATGTTCATTGCAGCACTATTTACAGCAGCCAGGACATGGAAGCAACCTAAGTGTCCATCGACAGACGAATGGATAAAGAAGATGTGGCACATATATACAATGGAATATTACTCAGCCATAAAAAGAAATGAAATTGAGTTATTTGTAGTGAGGTGGATGAACCTAGAGTCTGTCATACAGAAGGAAGTACGTCAGAAAGAGAAAAACAAATACCGTATGCTAATGCATATATATGGAATCTAAAAAAAGAAAAAAAAGGTACTGATGAACCTAGTTGCAGGGAAGGAATAAAGAGGTAGACATAGAGAATGGACTTGAGGCATGGGTGGGAGGATGAAGCTGGGGCGAAGTGGGAGTAGCATTGACATATATATACTACTGAATGTTAAATAGTTGGCTGGTGGGAAGTAGCAACATAGCACAGTGAGATCATCTCGGTGCTTTGTTATGACCTAGAGAGATGGGACAGGGAGGATGGGAGGGAGGCTGAAGAGGGAGGGGATATGGGGACATGTGTATATATATGGCTGATTCGCTTTGTTGTGCAACAGATAACAACACAGTATTGTGAAGCAATTATATTCCAATAAAGATCTATTAAAAAGAACAAATAATACTAGAAATAGTTGTTGAATCTTATGAAATACATTGCAGACAGAATTTATATTTTAAAGAGATTCAAGCTGAGATCCAAGCGGTTAGACACATTGGGAATTCTCTAGAAATTGTATACTATCCTTGTTACAAGGAAGTGATTAGTCTCAATCATTCATTCACTTAAAAACCTTTTTCTGGGGGAGGAGAAGGTGCAGGCACTATTTTAGGTGATGTATGTAATAGCAAGTAAGACAGACAAGGAGACTACTAGAAGAATTCTAGTGGAATGAAAAGGCCCTTTAGGGACCACTCCCTGAACTTTGTAGACCCAAGCCCCGTTCATGGTCAACAATGTGGTGCCCAAAGTGGGGGAGTAAGTAGAATTGCATATCAGCAGTATGGTTTATTTGAAAGAGCATGAACTGTGCAATCAAACTGGGTTGAATTCCAGCTTCTCTGTGTACAAGCTGTGTGACCTTGGGTAGGTCATTTCACATCTCTGTGATTCAGGTTCCTCATCTCTAAAATGGTGATGATAATGCTTGCCTCACAGGGTTGTTGTGAGAAATAAATGCAAAAACAAAGATAAAGGGTATAGTATTACCCCTGGCACATAGGGATGGTCAACCAATGTTAGTTCTCTTTTCCTTCTCCCCTTACCAAATTGTGCTGATTAGAACCTAGCTCTGGTAGATGCATCATTCTTTATACATACAAGTGTACATACATGTGATCACATCATGTCTCGGAAGACCACAGCTGGAAGGACATTGACTGATGTTTAAGGCAAATTACTCAGGGTTTACATTGGCTATTTGTTCTAGTAATGAGGACATACTTGAAAGCATGCCTACTGATAGCATGTAGGCCCCTCTGTATTTAACAGAGCAACCACCTATTCCTCCCGAATTGTAGACCTGTATACTTACCCACCTGATGTCTAGACTAAGTACCTGTTTGTTTCTTTCAAAGTACACATGTGGACTTCTTAGGCCAAATCTATTACATGAGGAGTAGGTCAGCTTTAAACACTTTAAATCATTGTTACATTCTTTACCACCTTGTGGAGAAAATTAGGAAGAACAAACTAAGAGTTTTAGCTTTTATTGACTTTTTCTTAAACTTTCACTCCACTGGAAGGAATTGCTTATGGGAGAAAATCTATGTCCATATAGACTAAAGCTCATATAGACTCTAAACCTTAATACTACCATTTAAGTCAGCAGAGACAATTGCAGTCTCCTGAGGGAGGAGATGATTTTCAGTGGGGTAAGTGATAAATCCTGCTGCCCAGTTTTTGTATGGTAATAATGTGACATCCCCTTTGGATGAGATAGGCATATGTTTTCTACCTCCTTAGACAGAGAGAATACCAATATGCTGACCTCATCATGATTTTTATTGTTTCAAACTAAGAATACCTCCACAGACAAACTGTTGCTGTCATCTAATGGCTGCCAGAAGGAAGTCGTCTAAGATCAACTATTCCAAAACCAATTTACTGAGTTTTAGTAAAAGTCCTCTGACATTTAACTAGCTTAGAGTTAAGAATCTTATGTGGTTGTCATCTTATTTGTTTACCTTCCCTTACATTTTGCAATTAGTTTATCTTGGAGGGTTCACAAGGATATGACAGTTCTTAATATCTAATGCACGGAGGCTCTATTGATTCTTTTACGGTTTTAGTTGGCATTTAGAAACAACAACTTAAAATTTTTTTCAGGCTAAAATGAGTGTAGCCATGCATATGATGTAGAACTTTGTGGTCTTGATCCTTAATTGTATGTGCACTGGACAGAACACATGAATGTAGAAAGCTTGAACTTGTAACAGGTGTCTGCCTTTATTTCCCTCTGGCTAGTAGTGGGTTGTTCTTTAATCCGAGGATAATTCTGTTTGAGCAGATGCCAATTCCCAGTGGCATAGTCTTATGGTTTCCCTTATCCACTCTCCTAGTCTTCCTGGAAGTAATATAATCTCCTTGAGTTTTAGGCAGATATGAGGCTGTCCAGGTATAGATTCCATTCCCCAGTCTTCCTTGCAAGTTGGTGTGTCCATGTCACTAAATGATCAAACAACTGATGTGTACAACTTTTAGATTACATTTTTACAAGGAAGCTGTTTGCCTTTTACTCTCTTTCTTTCCTTTGACTCTAAGATGGCAACAACCAGAGCAGCTGTCTTAGACTGAAAGGAAGCTGCTTATTAAGGATGGTAGAGGTACACTGCCAGCCTGAGTCCCTAGATGACCTTGTGAAGCAGAGCTTCCCACCTGTCTTGAGCAACCTTCCTATACCTGCACTGTTACACGAGTGAGAAATAAACTTTAGTTTTATCCAGGTTACTGTATTTTGGGGTCTCCTTATTACAGCAGCTTAACTTATACCTTCTCCAGGTCATTTGACTGATAAATCATATGGAACTTTCAATAGTTCCACAGCATTGACTGTGTTCTGGATGCTGGTCACTTTCAATTCACTATTACTTAATACTTATTAGAAGTTTTCACATGAAAAGTAAAATTCACAGAGCCCAACATAAGAAGGGTGTGCTGTTAAATGATTCCTCCAGAATCTCCAGATGTCTTTTTGGATTAAGAGAGACCATCAGAGAATTGCACACCTGGGCTGTCTTGATTTGGCTCCTTGGAGAATTGCTCCATGGATCTGAACCTTGGCCTTGTGCCATCAGCCCACACTGAGGAATGCTAGCAAACAACCCAGTGAGCCCCACTGCTGCATGTCCTGGAGGATGTGATTGAGGATGTGGTTTGCTACTCTTTGTGAGGACCCAAGGGAAAAGTTTCTTTCAGACCTTGTACCAGGAATAGTCGTGCTTCTGAGCAACTGGCTTGTTTTGTTTTTGTGGACACTCTAAATTGTGTAACTGTCTGTATCTTTCAAAGCCACTTCATATCCTTTGGGAACAAGATGGTATAAAATGAAGCTATTCAGAGTCAAGACCAAAGCTCCCTATTTAACTCATTATATTGCTTTTGGAAAAGTCACTTCACTTGGTTTTCCTTTTTTGCTTGTACGTTAGAGATAATGAGTTTTTCCTGTGAATAGAATATAATTAATATTTAGAAAGCACTTAGAGTTCCCTCAACACAAGTCATTATGGAAACTACTAATATTTAACTTCTATAAATCTCTGCTATTTTGTAATTCCCTCTCTTTTAATGTTCTTCTTGAACTTTGCTTGCTCATTCATTTATTCAGCAAATTTGAGGACATAATGTTGCACCAAACACCTTGGAAGAATACAATTTAATAAGCTTGGATCCTGGCTCTCAAGTAGCATGAGGAGTTGAGGATGTGTTTTCCATTAAATTCAAGAATTAAATAACAAATAAATAAATGAATAAATATCTTATTTATAAAGTTTTGTGGTTGCAATGAGGAGAAGGAATAGGGAACAATGGGAGAGAATAATGATAGTTCTAGAGGTGGAGATGGGAGGCACTTCTAAGAAGGCAACATTCAAGTGGAGATCTGGAGAATAAAAAGGCACAACTCTACAAAGAGTGGAGGAAAGAAGTCTTAAGGCAAAATAGGGTTGGCATGGTAATGGATCTGAATGCAGAGTGGTATGACAGTTAGTAAGCAAGGGGAAAAGGGGGAGTTTGGAGAGAAGGTCAGGGACCATATCATTTAGGGCCTAGAAAGCCAGAGCATGGAACCTGGATCTTCTCTTGCCCTGCCATAGGATCCCCCTTGAAGCACTTTATGGGCCTGAGTGGAGAGGTATGGATGATGTTTTAAGGAAAAATAATTGTTTGTTTTTCTAGTGGGAGATAATCTCAACATAATAAAGGAAATGTTGAGGTGAGGTAAGCACTGGGGTTAAGATAAAGGAGCACAGAGGAGGGGTTCTTTGGGTTTCCTCAGCCTAGGTGTTGAACAAGACTTCCTGAAGTATATGGTGGCTGAGCTGAGTTGCTGAGGAATGAGTAAGAGTTAGCCAGAGGAAGGGAAGGAAGGATGAATTAGACAGTGAACTGCATGACCGAATGTACAGAGGCATGTGACAGCACAGTGTGGATGCTGTTGTATTTAAGCATCAGGTAAAACATAGCAGGAGAGGAGATGAAGTTGGAGAGGAGGCTAAGAATTGGATCATGGAGAACCTTGAGTGCTTGATGCTTTCTTCTCCATTGCATGGCTGATAGGTGGTAGGAAGCTGGTTTCCATCTAATCATTTTAGGAAGATTACTTGGGAAAATATATTATGGTAATCTCTTTAACAAAAACTTACTTTTTCCCCCCATGCTTTCTTTGAAGTAAGGGCCCTTGGAGTACCGATGGCCATGAGTGACTCTTCTGCCACCTGAGCTAAAGCATTTGGGAGAAGGTTAGTCATTCTCATCCTTGCCTGTACCTTGTCAGCTCCTGTCACCCCTGTTTCTTTCCCTAGCTCTTGTCTTCTCTAGACTTCTGCAGGGAGAGTTACTGGTGGGTGTCAGTTCCACTTCTTAATACATCTAGAAGTGCTCAGTAAAATGTTCTACAGATTTGAGATATTGTTATTAATGCTAATAGCATTAGATTTAGAGTCATGGGCTGGTCCTGGGTCCTCTACTTTGTAGGTGAGTGATCTTGAGAAGCTTACTTAACTTTTTGAAGCTGTTTTCTCACATGTATAAAGGGGGAAGTACCTACCTTCTTGAGTTTTTGTGAGGATTAAATGAAAAATTGAATATATGTAAAGCGCTTATTCACTGCCTGCTTAATAAATTGTAGGTGCTGTTGTTGTTTATGCTAGGAAAATAATAATCAAAAGGGAAAGTAAATTTAAAGTTTTTTTCTTCCATTGAGCATGGAAGGCTAGGAGATAGAGAAGCTACTGAAAAAAATGAGGTAATTGATCTTGGCCAAGTTACTTATTTCTTCATTTAAACAGTGGGGACTCCAATTTCCTATTTGTGTAATTCATTGCATATTTAAAAGGAATAGATGTGATTATAGATGCAAAATTTCCTTGAAAACTGAGAGTTTTCTTTTTTGTTTTGTTTACAATGTTGGTCTGGATCTTCCAAGAAAAAGATGCCAGATTTTATTAGGGGAAATACTTGTGAGAGAAAACAGGGTGGGACTGGAGAAGATGGCAGAGCTGGTAGAACATGATGGAGGTCTGACCTGAAGGAATGAGAGAGGTAGTGATGTTGAGTGGAAGCATCTTAGATGGCTATGACATCCAAGGAAACTTTGGCAGGGGAGATAACCTTGAACCAAAGTCAACCAATAGAGGAGTCCTTGAATGTCCTATCTTTCAGGAATGGAACACCCAAACTATTCCTGTTGAGCTCAGTAATCGGCTGGGAAGAGCTCGTGGGAAGTGTGGCCTCATCACAAAGAAGTGATAGATTTCAGAGCAGCAGCTGGGGCCATTGGTCACTTCTGCTCCCTGTAGTTGTACATTCTCATGGCCACCACATTTACCATGATGAAAAATCTATTTTTTTAACAGGAGAATATACTGCTTGTAACTAAAATTATTTATTCTGATTCCCTTTGATATGTAAAAGAACTCTTCCCAGAAATTCCAATGCAGCCATTCTTCCAGTGAATGTCAACAAATAGTGTGCAGTGCTCTAATGAGCTAAAGGAATTTGTGAGCATGGGCTCTGCTTCATCTAAGTGGATCCCTGAAAGAGCTAATGGGGATGGGGCTAGTGTTCTCCCTTAGAGCTAGTACCTTTTCTTTCTTGATATAAAATAGAATTTATCAATAATGACCTCTGCATCCATTGACTTTTTAAAGAGAAATGAAAAGTACTCTCTCTTTCAGCAGTTACTTGTGCTTGTAAAGCATTTCACATTTTACACTTTCATATATGTTTTCTTACATGATTGTCACAAAAATCTTGAGGAATGAGAACTCCCATTTTAGAGGGATCGAAGTGAGGGTCAGAAAGGTAAACAATGTGTCCAAGGCACAGGGATCATAAGTGGCTAAGTGGGGACTTGAACTCATGTCGTAATATTTCTAGGTTTCATCACTGCTGCACAGAGTTTGCACGCACCTTTAATTTAATAAAAAAGAAACGTTCTGAATCTTTATCATTGCTCCCAGTTTGAATGTCCTCACTGTAAATAATGGAGAAAGCTGGAGAGGATCCATAGGAGAGCATTAGACATTTTAAAATGGACCCTCAGAGGAGCATTGAAAGGAGGTGGAGTCACTCACTTTGGAAAAAAGGAAGCTGAGGATTGATTTCATTACTCGCTTTACAGAGGTAAAGGGTTATTATGAGGTAGAGATGGACAAATTACTCATCTCTAGAAACATCATGATGTCAGGAAAAATGGCTTAATGTGGAGGCAGAAGAAATTTCTGAGTTGTCAGGGTAATTAAACAAATAAACCACCAAGACCATGGGGAAAGGCTTGGACAGATATACAGAAAAGAGCAAATACAATTGTCTGGGTGGTTTCCTACCTGCTTACATGGAGGAGGGAAGCAACTGGGGACTTCCTGCCCTCTGTACCATGTGGGAGCTGTAATTCTTTGACCTTAGAACACAGACTTCTGAATCTGTTTGTTAGCATCATAATGTGATGACTTGAATCATGTGAGAAGCATGACACAGCTCATTTGGCCCTTATGTTGGTAGTACAAAACTCTCGCTGTCATTTTGTCTATTCATTCATGTAACAAATATTTAGTGAGTGCCTACTATTTTCCAGGCACTATTCTAGGTGCTAAGGATCTATATAGTGGTGGGTAGACAAGGTCTCTACCTCTACAGATCTTATATCTTAATGAGTGGAGGAAGACAATTTACAAGTAAATAAATAAATAACAAAGCCAGATAGTGGTAAGTGCTGTGGAAACAATCAAACAGTGTCATATGATAGAAAGAGACTCAGGCTACTTTGGACTCAGTGGTGCAAGAAAGTCTCTGTAAAGAGGTGCCATTTAATCTGAGACCTTGGAAAGGAGAAGGACTCAACCCTGGAAAGATTTAGAGGAAGAGCATTCCAGGCAGATATAGCATCAGTGTAAGGTAATGTTCAGGCTGAGCCTTAAAGCTAGAGATACAGTGGAGAGAGCACAGCAGGGAGAGGGATAACCAATTGCAAAGATATTTTGACGAAGGATTGCGAAGCACTTTCTAGGAATGGTGACTGGTGCTACTTGGCTGGAGGTAGAGCTGGTGTAGATTCATGGTGCTCAAACTTGAATGTGCTTCAGAATCACCAGGAGGCCTTGTTAGCCCAGATTGCTGGGCCCCACCCCCAGAGCTTCTGATTCAGTTGGTTTGCTTTGAAGCTTGCACATTTCTTATAAGTCCCCAGGCAATGCTGACACTGCTGGTCCAGGGACCATGCTTTGAGAACCATTGGTAAGATTACCATTTTGCAGAAAATTAATTTACTAATGTTAATAAAAGAAACTAACATTTGCCAAAACTTCACTGTAGTCAGGTACTGCATAGGCTCTTATGGAATCCATATAACAGCCCAATGAAATAGCAGTTATGACTACCCCATTTTACAGTTGTGAAGATAAGCACAGAGAGATCAAATAATATATTGACACTCATAAGGCTTTTTCACAATGGAAGAAAGTGGCAGAATTGGGAGTGAACCATGACCTTGGAATTCCAGAGCTCTTCACCACCATACTGTAGTTCACCTACAAAACCCAGTGAGGTGGAAAGGCAGCAGCTGTCTGGGTAGTTTAATCAATATGGAATGAAGGAATCATAAAAGAAAAATGCAGCAAGGGTGTATTGGATCCAGTTGGTTCCCTACTCAGCATGCCTTCCCTTTTGCTCTTTCCTAAGAATCCTGATTTTATTCAGATACCACCTTCCCAGCTCTGGGGTTAAAACTTAATTATTCTGAGTCTAGGTCTGTCAGCACACGGCATTTTCCTGGCAACTGTTATTGATTCTCGGTAGAATGTGTGTCCTAAATTGATCACATTAGACTAAATGGAAGCCTTATATAGTCATCCCTCAGTATCTTTGGGGGATGGGTTCCAGGACTGCCACAGATACCAAAATCCAGAGATGCTCATATCCTTTATATAAAATGGTATAGTATTTTTGTATAATCTACCCATATCCTCCTATATACTTTAAATCATCTCTAGTTACTTATAATACCTAACACAATGTACATGCTCTGTAAATAGTTTTAAATACAATTATAAATGCTATGTAAATAGTTGCTGGCAAATTCAAGTTTTGCTTTTTGGAACTCTCTGGAATTTTTTTCCCCAAATATTTTCAATCCACGGTCAGTCGAATCCAAGAATGTGGAACCTGGGGATATGGAGTGTTGACTGTATTCCATGGTTGGAAAAGCAACTTTCTCCTTCTCTTTCTGGTTGTTGCTGGTAGTCCTTTTCAGCCATGCAAACAGGCAGTCTCTGTACAAAACTGATACCCTGAGGCTGCAGAGTGGAGAGAGAGATGAAAGCTCTTCATGACACAGACCTGTGATTGAACCAGGAAACCCAGAAGCTTTCTTGACTTCTGGACTATGTTAATGTGAAATAACAAATTTCCTTGTCACTTGAGTGAGTTTGAATGAGGGTAACAGGCAGCTGAGAGCTTTGTAACTGATAGGACGGGCACTA
Source organism: Aethalodelphis obliquidens (assembly GCF_003676395.1). Taxonomy (NCBI): domain Eukaryota; kingdom Metazoa; phylum Chordata; class Mammalia; order Artiodactyla; family Delphinidae; genus Aethalodelphis; species Aethalodelphis obliquidens. Next base: position 24,435,203 of record NW_020837951.1, read on the forward strand.
CAACATGAAGGAGAATGTTTGTAATATATAAACTTTAACATAAAAATGAGAAGTAAGTAGTCTAAGTTTGTAGGATGTTGGGGGACATAATGGCAGCTGTTTAATCTGGGATGCTGTCTGGAAGGGGGGAGGTATGAGGAAAGAGAGGGGGAAGAGTGAAATTGTGGAGATTTCTCTGTAATGGCCATGGTCCCTCGCACCCTCAAGAATGCTCTCAGTAAATTCGGATGTCTTTAAAGTAACAGTGGTCTCAACACATCTCATTACTTTCTCTCTTCAAGCTCTTTTATTTTCTTCTCTATGTTCCTCCTCAAAATGAGTGTGTAACTCATACTTTAGGAGTCTAGGTGATACGACCAAAAACATTTTGGCCAGAGCAGTTTGGTGAAGAAGAATTGGCTAGCACAATGATGTGGCTGAAATGATGATTTGATAAAAAATTACATTTTACAATCATTGCTTTTTTTCAAATAAGTCTAATATTAATACATCTTGAAGGCGATTTTGTACTTTCTGTGCCTCGCTGTTTGTCACAAGGAGAAGCTGAAATAATCCATAAGTCTGATAATAAGTGATTCACTGGAAAAATTAAGTAACCAGTAATAGAGTATTAGCTAGAAGAACTTAAATGGCAAAAATAGGAGATTAATTGAAATAAATTAAATATCCTTTACACTGTCACAAAAGTAAAATCATAGCCAAGTAAGAGGGTAAGCATAATTGAATTAGATGATAAAAATTTTAAGAGGGAAAAATGAATTTCCAAACTCATAAAATTCCAAATTCCAGATCCTCTTCTTTTTTACTGTTATTAATTTTTTAAAATGATTAAATTCATACTGATATTTATTTTTTTCAAGCCAGTCTTTTTTTTTTTTTTTTTATGGCTGTGCCACACGGCTTGTGGGGTCTTAGTTCCCAGACCAGGGATTGAACCCAGGCCCTTGGAAGTGAAAGCATGGAGTACTAACCACTGGACTGCCAGGGAATTCTCCTGCTATTTATTTTTAATTATATTACAGAAAGATCAGAAAAACAACTAAAAAATAGCATAATCTCACATCCCACTTGCTTGGAAATAAATACTGCTAACATTTAATTTATTGCCTTCTAGATTTTGAATGCAGAGATCATTTATTCATTTCTACATGAATATTGTCTGAAAAAAATGCACAACCTAAAAGTTGAGAAATATATTTTATTTGGAGAACTTATGAGGACTTAAGCCTGGGAGACAGCCTCTCAGATAGCTCTGAGGGACTGTTCTGAGGAAGTAAGGGAGGAGCCAGGATATATAGGAGTCCTTCCAAAAAAGCCCGGGTAGTCTGAATATCAAAAGATTACTGCCAATTAAAGAAAACCAGACATCTCAAGTTAGTGAATTTAGTGGCTTTTCATTGTATGAGAAGATGCAAGAGTCTGGGCTTATTGAAATTATTCCTTTGATACGTGCCTTAACTATTTAGGGACAGTATCCTCTTTTTCTCCATCCTGAATCCCCTCAGGGTGTACTGTCGGGGTGCTGCTGCAGTGGCTGATGGTTTGATGGCTGCAACATCCTTTGTTTACTGATATGGCAGGAGACATTCTTTGTCCACATTATAATGTACATGTTAATATGTTAGTATTTTTCTAAGTAACATACATGTACATGTTGGTATTTTTCTACAAAAAGGATTTACACTATTTTTGGAATAAAATGTAACTCAGACAGTAATTTTTTAAATATTCCATCACATTGGCCATTAAAGTGATTCCAAAATATGCCTCTTAAAATCATGGAAGGAAAGGAGTAATAGTTGAAAATGAAATAGAAATAAATAGAGCAGGAAAGTATTTTTGAAACTGTGAAATATTTAGAGAAACAGATAAATATGTTTAAAGACATGTAAAATGTTTGCCAAACTGCCCTATTGTGCATTTAAATTAACAATACCTGGAGAAATCAGTGATTGGGGATCCTTACTTTTGAACCCGACTGTAATTAATCTTTTGTGTTGATCATCTTTTTTGATCATCCTGTAGGTGGGGATAATCGTTAGGGTGAACCAGAAGTGATGTGGCATTCAACCAGAAAGTGCTAGGTTGACTAACTTGTCCTCCTTTACATAGGACTGTTTGATTTTAAAACTAGATGTCCTGTAGCAAACAAGGAACGCCCTCCAGCCCTGGGCAACCTCCTTCAGTCCTGGGCAAACTTGGACAGTTGGCCATCTAAAGCTCTTTCCTGCAAATGCTGGGGAGTAATATAACCCTCTTCCCTAGAAGAGTAAAAGCGTTTTGAAGAACTGTCTGTGGGCCTAAAAGGTAAAACATATTTGCTCTGTCTCTTGCATTTGCATGGGTTAATGTAGCCGTGAACAGGAAAAAGAAATAATTAGACTACAGACTAATTTAAATGTTGAACTTTGGATGACTCAAAGTAGTACAACAAAGGCCCAGCCTTTTGATATTGCCATACTGCCCTGTCCCCCCTTTTCTACTCCTTCTGAGCCCATTTACCCACTTGGGGATTTGGAGATTTCCTGAGCTACTCTGAGTCAAGGAGCTCAGAAATCAACTAGAGGTAGATAAGGACGATTTGCTGGAAAGGAAAACAGTGTAAGACCTCCAAAGGAAGTGAGACATGGGAAAAGGAGAGCTAAGATGATAAGATCAGTAGAGTGGGTGATGTCTCCACTAGCTGCTGTAAATGAGAGATTTCATAATACAGTTAAGAACACATACTACTGTTCAAAAAGAGCCAGAACACAAGCGAAAGGAGAAGAGTTACAAAAATTTTCCAAATAAAAATTGGAAAGGACAAACAAAACAAAAACGAAGAAGCATGAAACTCATCCTTATAGTTCAAGGTGGTTATTCTCTGCCAAGGAAGAGGAATAACCAGAAGCAGCATGAAAAGCAACTGGAAGAATGAGAGTAGGCTACACATCACATGCAGCGGATTCTGTTGTATTTTGGACTTTGTGAGGGTGTTCATGATTTTCTTAGGTTGGAAGAGATGGTCAAGTATTGGCCATCAGCTGGAGGAGAACAGACTTACGGATGATTTATTTTGTTAAACAGTTGGTGCTTCGTTGTATTTAATGAGGAAATTGATGTAAAGAAAAAAGTGACCTAGTAATGATTTTATCAAAATGTGTTCTAAAAATATCTTGACAAGTTTATCTGGTCTCAGTTATTTCTTCCTATCTATCTATCAATCTATCTATCATCTATCTATCTCTCTATCACATAGTTTGTTTTATTTGTTTTGTTTTGTCTTGTTTGGGACTTGGTTTTCAAATGGACACAGGACTTCTGCTTCTAGCTAAGGTGGAATAAAAGGAACTGGATTTATCCTGCCTAAAATAACCCTCTAAAACTAAACAAACGCTATGAAACAATGGTTTGAAGATACCAGACATCAGGCCATGAAGTATCTTTGATCCTTAAGTGATGAGTCAAATGAGGTGAGCATTATGAATGTCCCAGTTTACTGTCTGGAGAAATTTCCTAGCCATGGTTCAGGAGGGATTGATATAGAGGAGCCCAGAAAATGCCATGGCAGAATTACTGAATTATTAGGAAGGAAAAAGAGTCTAAACTTCAAATAATTGCAGACAGGAGACAGAGACTTTTCTGCAAGACCCCTGTCCGCTCTCCTGTAAAGAGGCAAACTCTCTGGAAGTATACTAGCATGGAGCAAAGAGGAGGGTCAACAGATAAAAAGACACAGGACTCAACAGAAGGGAAGGAGCAATGCCACAGTAGCTAGGGCTTCATCAATTTTCTGGTAAGGAGGATTTGTTGTTAATATCAGAACCACAGTGTGGCTTGACTGGTAAGTTATTTGCAACTTGTTTTGTGGTATTTATGCTTAAGGACATAATGAAATGTACACAGTTCATTTTACAGAATGGGGCTCCTTTCTCTTGAGTTCCTCTTTTGTTTTTAAAAGTCCTTCATCAACCTGTAAGAAAGGGGCCTGAACTGAGTGTGACCCAGCATTTGTAGTCCCTTATCCTGGTTCCGTGAATATATGTTGCCACTTCTAGGAAAGGAGCCTGAGGAGGACTCATTCTTGTTTAAGTTGATTATGGCTTGACCTTCACATTTTTAATGATAAGAATAAAGGAAGCAAAAGTGAGGTGAAAGGGAAAATGTTAAAAAAAAAAAAAGACAAAATGAAATCCATGGACGGATTTCTGTTTGTGTGTGTGTGTGTGTGTATTCTTTCTTAAAATGAGGCGGGATTTTTCTGGAAGATTTTATATCAGAGATTTCCTAGCACCTTACATTGATTTTTTACTCATATATAATCGCAATATGATATATACATATAATCCTATAATCAGGTTAATCTTTTAATCGTTATATTATTTTTTAAGTAAGGAACTTGAATTATTCAAATTAATTAATTATTTAATGTTTTTTGAACTTCTGTCCACACATTGTAGAGAAGGAAAAAGGTGAACTACTCCTCTGAGGGCTCTTATGGTCTGGGAGTGTGGAGTTGGGGTGGCAGAATGGCAGGTGGAGACAGAGTTGAGGGAGACCAACAGACAGGCATACACAAACCAGATGGAATGTGGTAACCAGAGCGAGAATTGTTCTTCAGAGGTTCCATGAATAAGACAGCGTTTTCTGACTTGTAGGAAGCAAAGAAGACCTTATATGGATTTATACTCAAGTGAAAAATCATACCCACAAATCACATGGGGATCCTCAGGCATGTGAGCTTCCCTGCACGTAAAATGTTTTCTGTGGCTTCAATTTAAAAACAAAGTTAAGCATCAAGGTTTAGGACAGGCATTTTCTGGAATGTCACTATTATACCTCACCATAAATAGCTGGGAACATCATAAAATTATTATGGTGTCTTACGTGTGATGTTAGTGATGAGGCTTGAGTAAAAAGTCACGTTCCTGGAATTGGTATGTCAGGCCAACACCCCAAATTCCCATCAAGTTTGGTCCTGTGGTGGTAGAAGTTTGCTTTCGAGTTTGGGTTGAGTCACTGTCATGATGACTCTCCATCCAAGAACTGTGGCATTTTTGGGGGCCCCAAAATCAGAAACAAGTGTGAACTGGTATTTGTGAGATTTTCCAACTAGAAACAGTGACTGAGCTGGATCAATAGAGAGGGGAGGGGATTTGGACTAGAGATGGCACATGGTGGAATGGCAGTCATCACACTGAGCTGCGTTCTGAAAATGGAACAGCAGCCCTCGAATAAGGGTCCGAGGAGGGTTAATGGTAGGTTTTGTTAGAGAAAATTATTTGAAAAGTCATAAAAGTCAAAAGGCAGCCTTACAGAAAGCATAAGCTTTATGATTAAGGTATCAAGCTACTAATTATTCAGGGGAAGATTGTCGTTTGTCTAGACTTAAATGTTGGAGGCAGCACTGTGAGTCATGGAGGATTTGGTTGTTCCAACCAGAAAAACCAGAATAGGTTTTAAGGGCAGAATCCCTTAGGATTAGCAGAGACCCTACTAAAACAACTTAAACATGCAAGGGTTTATTTTCTTACATGAATGGAGTCAGGGAAGAGGTTGTCCAGCACTGGTATTGGCAGTCCTAGAAAGTCCTCAGGGGCTTGGACTCCTTCTGGCTTACAGCATTTCCATTCCTAGGGTGTCACCATCATATTGATAGTCCAAGATGGTGGCTGCCTTCATATAGCTATATTACTGTGCCCATTATCAACATTAAAGGAACTTAGGTCCCCTGCCTCTGAGTTTTTTTGTTTCTGTTTTTTGTTGGTCATCATTGTACTAGTCAAAATGTTCTCTAACTCCACCAAGTAGTTTGTAAGAATTAATAACTATTAACAAGAAAACGTGTAAGAAACAACTTCCTTAAAATAAATAATGAAACTCTGATGGAAATGTTGGTTTGTATGATTTAATCTTTTTTTTTTTTTTTTTTTGCGGTACGCGGCCTCTCCTGTTGCGGAGCACAGGCTCCGGACGCGCAGGCTCAGCGGCCATGGCTCACGGGCCCAGCCGCTCCGCGGCACGTGGGATCCTCCTGGACCGGGGCACGAACCCGCGTCCCCTGCATCGGCAGGCGGACTGTCAACCACTGTGCCACCAGTGGTTTGATTTAATCTTTAATCTTTAAAGACCACTGTACCAGAGGTAGAACCATCTAGTATTTCTCACTAATTTTATAGGGAAGGAAACCAAGGTATAGAGCAGGGCCATATAGCTATCTGGTCCTTTGGGGGTAGTTTGCTTAGGTGCCCCAAATTGGAACATGCCACTGTAGACACAGTATGGGTTTAGAGACAATTCAGTGGTCAGTGAAGTGAAGTACATAAGAGTGCCCACCATCCGTGTGACCTCGAGGGAATTACTTTTTAAAGCCCCTATTTCCTCATCTTAAAATGGGAGTGATAATAGTACTTACCCTTAAAGGGTTGTTATGAAGACCAGAGGGATTATGTTATGAATCTCTAGGACAGTGAGTAGCACATATTAAGTGGCATGTAAATGTTTGTTTAAAAAGGAAAATAAACTTTTATTAGAGGAGAAAATGACCCCTGTGTCTGTAAGATTGGAATTTTCTTATTCTACCCCTTTTTTTGTCAATAATATAATAATAATACAATATAATAACATTTTTGGGGGCCTGAGTACTTTATAGCTTATCAAATAATTTTATGTGCATTATATAATTGAGCCTGCACAGAATCTTGTGAGCTGGATCCTATTAGGTTCTTTTTAAGGTAAAGATGCTAAGGGTCTGAGAAGCAAAGTGATTTGTTTAATCTCAAACATCTAGTAAGTGACAAAGCCTAATGCGCTTTCCTACTAGTACTATTATTGTTATAATTTTTATAGCACTTACCATGTGCCAAGCAGTGTACTGCAGTTTTAAAAAAATGTTAGCTCTAACCCTCTTAGCAAGCTTATAAGGTATATCCCCATTTTATAGGTGGCAAAAGTGAGGCCCAGAGGGGTTAAATAACTTGCTTCAAGTCCCATAACTAATTAATGGAATTATCAGAAGTCAAAACAAGGTCTGCTTGAGACCAAAACCCTTGTCCTTTTTTGCTCTAACACACTAACTCTTATTACTTCTTCCAGAAGAAAGGATGGATTGTTGGTTCCTTGGCTGTGAGGGCTTTGATAAGGATTGTGTCTTTCCATTTTTATATGCCTTGATCACAGTGCCTGGCACCAAGCCCAGTGTCTGGCATGATGAATATGAACTGATCTAAATGGAACTGGTCCCTTGTTGGCCATCTCTCTTCCCTCTAGTGAGGTAAGAAGATAAATAGCTAGAAACCTGGCCGCTGGCTCAGCTGCAGCTTGGTACCAGGTCTCTATTGAACGTCATTTCTAAAGTTGTTTAGTTTCTTCTCCATCACTGGATGTCATCAGATATCACTGCCTTTGCATTTTTTGGCTCTTCATTGGGAAACTGCTCAATGTTATGATTTTGCTCATCCATAGTAGAACAAGGGCTCAGTAATGATGATTGAATTGTTAGTGAAAACAGGCTTTGATGAAATGGAAACCTCAGTTCTTTGCCAGTTGGGAACATTCAGAACCGGGGCTGTGGGGAGCATGATGGATGGATTCAGCTGTGCTATCAATGATTAAAAAGAATTGTAGGAAGAGGGGGATGGACAATGTTCAGAGAATAATGAGACTCTAAATTTTAAACAATCCTTGGGCACTTGATAGACCAATGGGGACTGGAAGGTAATGACTTAGGTAGATTTTACCCAAAGGGAAGGTCAAGCTCACTCATTCTCAATCATACAGATGAGGATGCTGACTTGGATATGGCAGTGGCTAATATAAAGTTGTAAAACAAGTTGGCAGCAAGTCTCAGCCTGGCAACCAGACTCTTCATTCTCTATCTAGGGCTCTTTTCATACAAGATTTGTGATTGATTGGCTGTAGGGGGTGATGAGAATGCCCCGAGGATGACCCCTATGCTTCCGGCTCTAATGCTGGGGGAAGGAGGAAAAGAAGTAAGCAAGGGTTTTGTGTTTGGCAAGTTTACTTATGCAACTAGTAAGGTATGGGTTTTTATTGTAAGCTATTGGTGACCCCAGTGGTGACGTGTCAATGGAGAAAGGTTAGCCATATTGTTCTGGGTCGAGGGTGAAAGGGAATTGAGGTAGTAGAGACAACTAGTGCAGATTACACTTCCAATACATTTGGTAAAGGGAAAAACTGAGAGGAAAGGTGGGACCTGAAAGGGGAAAATAAGAGTTTGTTTTCTATTTTTAAGAATTTCTAAGACTTAAGTTTGTTTTTAGGCTGAGGGGAAGAAGCCAGAGTAGAGAGAATTGAAGACAGGTATTAAAGGGCATGGCTGACAGAGCACAAGCCTGGAAGAAGATGTAGGGGAAGGGATCTTGTCCACAGGGCAGTGGGCTAGTCCTGGAGGTGAGAAAGGACATGTGAGGGAAGGAGATAAGGCAAGAGTGCTGTTATATTTAAATTAAGAGGAGGAGGAGCTTTTGGTACTAGTGTTGCAAGCTTTTCATATTCTCTGTGAAGTAGGACACATTCATTCATAAATTGGGTTGGACTTTAATAAGTTTTGCATTGCTCACAGGGGAGCCAAGATCAGACAACACTGTCACATAAGAACATAAAGATAAAGGAATAATGTATGAGTTAGACAAATTATCATTTGTCTTTTGGAAATGAAGCATGAACAGAAGCGATAACGCCTGCCTTTGCTAATTGTTTTGTCTCATTTGGGAACAGAAGTGGGCAGTTGATCTTTAGCCAGGATACTTATGGATGTGTACACATAACTGATGTTTTTGCATGCTTGTTAAACCTACCAGAAAACGGCCTCTTGCCAGATCATTGCCATTCCCTGATCGATCTTGGGCTCCTAATCAGTGGAGACCACTGTGGTGAACTCCTGCTCTCTTCCCATCCTCTGCTGAAATGCAGCCACCTCTGAGATGGAGTGTGAAACTGATCATGACAGAGCCAGGAAATTGTCTCCTCCTGGAAAGGACAACCTGATGAAACTGGTGTTTCCAGGCTGAAATCTCTGTCTCCCCTGGGACTGAGAAGAGTGTGGACTTCCGGTTGTCCTTTTCTGAGCCCTCCATCCCACTGTCCCATGATTTCAGCCACATGTCGTGAGGTATCCAGTCAGATTTAAAGTCCCATCTGTGAAGCTTGTAAGGCCTGGGTGTTACAGTAGAAAGAGTTTCAGTTTGGAAATGGATGTGCCTGGGTTTAAGTCCTGGCTCCATCACAGAATACCTGAGCCTCTAGTGGAAACTCATTTGACCTCTCTGGGTGTCAACATACTTCTAAGTAAAAGGAGATGATAATGTCTCCCTTGGTTATTCAAAGGTTCATTGAGAGAATTACATAGACCAATGAATATAAAAAATGATATATACATTAAGGTGCTTTTATTAAGAACTGGGGGAGGGAACTGTCATTTCTTGAATACCATTTGTGTGCTAGGTGTCGCACTATGTACTTTACTTTTGTGGTCATATTTCATCTTCGGAAGACCTCTGAGGTTAGTGTTATTATTCTCACTTACAGATGATGAAAGTTATCCGAGGGTGGGGTGACCCCTTAACCTTTTTTGCTTGGGAGAGTCCTGAATCATACTTATTGTCCCAGAGTAATCATTAATAAACTTCTTTTTCACTCTCAAAAAGTGGGGATACAAATTATATGGTCACCCTTTGTGAGGGTGAGGGCCTGAGGCTGGGTAAAATTCTGTCTTCTTCTGAAGGTGAGGGTGGGAGGAATTTTTTCGGAGTGATTTTCTGTGTTCTATTTCTGCCCTGCAACAAGGCTACACTCTTATGCCTCAAAAGCACGAGAGAGACTCCCTGCTAATCTGCTGAGCCCTATCTGGGCTCTTTTAGCAAGGCCCCTGCCTGGGCTTTCTTAGCAAGGCCAGTTCATCAAAGAATAAAGGTCAAGGAATGAAGCTATAGTAGGAGAGAACCATTTTGTTATATGTATGTTGGATTCATTCATTCATTCACTCATATATTTCATTCATTTACTCATTTACTGATTGCTTACTACTTGCAAGGCCCAGTGGCATGTAAGAGAGTGGGAGGAAGTTGAACATCCAAATCCTGTCATCAAAAAGCTTACAGTCTGAAGGGCAGATTCAATGACCTAAGATGCAAGGCTGTAAGTGCAGAGTTAAGGGAGTGGTCAGGGAATGCATAATTGAGATTTGGGGAGAGAGAGACCACTTCCTGTTCAGAATAGTTTGGGAAAGTTTCTTTATAGGAGGTGAACTGAGGGCTAACCTGAAGATTTGTTAAGATGTGAACCCACACAAAGCGTGGAGAAAGGGCAGTCAGGCAGACGAATCACCAAAAGCAAGGCAGGACTTCTTAAAATCAGGTACCAGGAGCAGTTCAGTTTTATTAAAATGGAGACTATATGAAAGGACGTGGGGGATAAATAAAGTGAGAGTATTTGGTTGGGGCTACACCATGGATGCTATGCATACTGGACTAAAACGTTTTAAATTTTAATCTGTTTGTAGTAGGTATACATATAAGAAATTATTTAAGTTTATTTATTTTTATTTGTAGCAGAATGGTGAAATGATCAAATCTGGTAGTTCAGTGGAGGCGGACGCAGGTGGAGAGAGATCAAAGGCATGGAGACTGTTGTTGAGTGTGTTGTCTCAGTAAGAAAATAGAAAGAGAATAGTAAAATTAATCCTAATTCTAATATTTTGCAGGGAATTGTGATTTTTGTTTATGTACACATGGACCATGAAATACTGGGCATGGTGTGATTAAGCCTAATGGCTGCTGAGGAGATATTTAGTGCTGTGACCCAGGAAATATCATGTATCCGTAAATGGGGATCTTTTACAATTCAGACTCTGAAGGAAGGGACTTTTTGAGTCAAAAGGGGATTAAGCTCCCACATATGATCCATAGTGTAGAGAACATTGATCGGGGCAGAGACCTGGCAGCCGCTAAAAGGAATGTGAATATAGAATTCTCTGGTCAAAGTGACAGAGCTGTAGCTTCACCCAACATTCTGATTAACAGGCTGAGCAGTGGTTCTCAAAAACTCTGTGTATCAACAGTAAAAACTTCATAATAGTAAAAATGGTAGCAATGCAGCTGGTTTCTCAAGAAACAAACAGCAGAAATAAAACCTAACAGTAATTCTACAGATCTGTTAGTTAAAACTGGAGCTGAGGCAACTAAAAACCATAGTCAACCTAAGACCCCAATGATAAAGCTCTGGGAACAGTGCATTCTTTCTGAAAATTGCTAGAATTCCAGCCATTTGAGATTGTATGCACGCAGTTAGAACTTTGTGTTTTGTAGAAATAGCCAGACTTTTCTGGTAACTACTGAATTAAAGAGTTCAGTACATTTTAGCAATGTACTAATTTTAATCCCAAATTTAGTATCTTTCATAGCTCAGTAGGTAATCAGTAAGTAGTCCTTAGATACATGAGGATATGAAAAATCTATGGAATAGTGTAATATTTGCCAAGTAGAAATAGTTCATTTCTCATTAGGGGCCACTTTAGAATGAAACATATTGGCAGCATTTTTTATAGTAATTTAGAGGGAAGTGCTGCCTCCATAGAAATAATTGTGAACAGTCAGTTATTTGATCGAGAGTATAAGCAAAGAGTAAGGCTTAGAAATGAAAGTCCTAGAAAATAAAAAATAAACCACTCATACAACCCAGGTCAAATGGTGTGAGAGACACAGTCAGTGTCAGACACACTAAAGAGCATCTGGACCTTAAGGGCATAGCAACGTTCCTGCAGCCAGTCTGGGCGGGCATCTTCTCCAGCCTCTGTGCAGTTTGGGGACTGACATCAGAACCTATTACCTGTCCCATAATAGAGTAAGCAAATGTAGCTCATTATAGAGCATGGGCTTGGCTATGCTCAACAAATATCTTGCCATCTTCATAAAACTACAATCTAAAACAAGACAAAAACAAAAAACTGCTCTTTTGGGGTTTCCCTGGTGACGCAGTGGTTGAGAGTCCACCTGCCGATGCAGGGGACACGGGTTCGTGTCCCGGTCCGGGAAGATCCCACATGCCGTGGAGCGGCTGGGCCCGTGAGCCATGGCCGCTGAGCCTGCGCGTCCGGAGCCTGCGCTCTGCAACGGGAGAGGCCACAACAGTGAGAGGCCCGCGTACCGCAAAACAAAACAAAACAAAACAAAACTGCTCTTGTGATATAATAGGAGTCCTCTTATCAGATATGATTGGGACCAGTAGTTGGTTGGTTTTTTTGAAAAGTTGGTTCAAGTGGGGATAAAATGATACAGGTGAACCATAAACATTTAATTTTAATGTAGAGAACATACATGTGTATGCCTTTGCCAATATTTTGATGATAGGTCAAAGCCTTACTTTGGGGATGGTTCACTGACAGTAGTCATTCTTCATAAACCACAGCCATGATGCACAATCTACAGTTCCAGTTCCTTTTTCTTTAATGTGGAATAAGAACCTGAAAACATTTGTGAAGTGAGTTGGGCATAGAATACTTCTAGATTTTTATGATTTTCCCTCCAATTATTGACAGTCATCTTGCTCACACTTATTTCCAAAGCATTTACTTAGTGATTCATCAAAGTATTCAAATTATTTTTCATAGAAGCAACTTCTTTTGCATTTATATTTTATTGGATTCCAAAAATATTTAAATTATGTCATTTTACTAGTAAGTACAGGTGGCATAAACACATTTGGGTGCAAACCCAGGTGACTCTTGGTAAACCAGTATCAGATTGGTGGCGTGTTCTGGGGGGTAGCCTGATGTCTGTTCTGTGTGCTTTCATTGTCTGTCCATCTGTTTTAGAGCAAGATTGGCGAGTGTGATTAACTTAGCAAGGAGGTTAGATGGAGCGTACTCAAGATAGGTATATAGGTCCCTGTACTTTGTATGCTCCTCTACCTGAAACCTTAAAGATCCTAGTGCCTTGAGTAGGCAACCCAGCTGAGCACCACCCCCCCACCCCCAACCTTAGAGAATTCTTTGGGAATGACTATTATTCCTGTCTGGGTGAGTGGCATGTTATAAACATTGTGATTTTTAACTGCCAAGTGGAAAGTTCCTTGAGTTCCTAATATTCCTGTTTATACCCTTAGCTCCTAGCTGAGGGCTCTGTAAAAATGGTAGGTGCTTGGTATGTGTTGGTTCGATGATTGAGGGGCTTTTGAATACCTCCTGCTTAAAAGAACATTTTCAAAACTTGTAAAATACCTTTCAGAATTGCGGTGAAGGTCTAATTATCCCTATGTTGTAGGTGAAATAAAAGAGGCTGAAGTATCAGGGGATTTACCCAGGATCACCAGAGTAAGGAGAGGGAGTGGGAATGCCTTCTATTTTAATTGCCACACCAGTATCTTTTAGCAGTGTCTCTCTTAGTAGCATAAATCTCATGTAGCTTACCCTGGGTTTGAACTTGGCACTTTCAGTTACTAGCTGTGTGATTCTGGGCAAGTAACATGCTATGTATACAGTGTTTCTGAGCTTGACTTTATCTACATGTGAACTAGGGATATGAATACTTGCCTTGCAGAGTGTTGTGAGGACTAAAAGGGCGAATGCGGGTAAAGTGCTCAGTATACTGTCTTGGCATAGAATAGATGCTCAATAAATGATTTTTTTGGTAATTAATAAATAACAATGTTTCAATGCTGACCTAAAAGGAAAGGACTTTACACCAACAGTGACTATCAGGTCTCCAAGAGACTTCTCTTCTTCAGTGGATCACAGACCACTGTCCCACTCTGTCACTTTCCCAGGCCATTCTGGAGTTGTGCTACTTCTGATTGAACCATGCATAAATTTTCTTTAGTTTCACACACTGCAAAGAACACTTCTTTATTTTTGAGAAGCTGTGACCTTCTTGGTGGGCCCTGGCAGGTCTGCAAGCATGATTAGTGCCTACCTACAAGAAAAACGAGGTTCATCTGTAGCCTGGAAGGTTAGGTTGAGGTGGTTATCCAGGCTGAGTAAAGACTGCAGCTGAATTAAACTTAACTTTGCTATTTATCTTTCTCTGGGGCATTGTGAAAATAGAAACCAAGAATGTTGTGCAGTGACAAAATGCAAGCATGAAGCTAAAGCAGGAAGTTAGTTAAAGGCAATGAAAACACCAGCTCTTGTTCCCGTCTCTGGGAAAACAAATAAGCAACAAACACATCAGCCACCACTGGAAAGCTTTAGAGTGTACCCAAGAGAAATCTTTGCCTATGGACCCAAGGCCAGTCCCCTCTGAACTATACTTCAGGCCCTTTAGGATTTGGCCGTACCCCATTCATGTCTCATTATTAGCTCTCCCTCCTCACTCTGCCTCCTTCCCAAGTATATGGTGCTTCAACCAAACCAAATCATTATCCTAAAAACCCACCTTGTGCTTTCAAGCTTCCATGAGGTTATGACTTCTATCCCAAAGGCTCTTTTCCCCCATTTTCCATCTGGTGAACACCTCTCACCCTTCACATGAAATCTTCAGTCTACCTCTTTTCCTAAACATCTCACCCTGACCCTCAAACATTTCAGTGAAAAGTTAGTCATCACATGATCAGTAATTGATAACTCAAAAAGTTACAGCTGCACTCACCATACTTTGGTTTTTCTCCTCTTCTTCTGTCTCCTCCTCCTCCTTCTCTGCTTTTCTTTCTCCTCTCCTTCTTCTTCCAGTATCTGCTTTTACTCTAGAGTTGTGCTCTGTGGTAGCCATGAGCCATATGTGGCTATTTAACTTAAATTAATTAAAATTAAATAAAATTAAAGATTCCTTTCGCCTGTCACATTTCAAATATTCAGTAGCCACATGTGGCTAGAGGCTACTGTGTTGGATAGTGCAGATATAGAATATTTCTATTATTGTACAGAGTTCCATTGAATGAAGCTATACTGGAGTATAAGCCCCTTGAGAGTAGGGACCAAATTTACTTCTCCATATGCAGAAACTAGCAAGATGCCTGGAGTTAGTTAATGAAGCCTTGAGAGAATGAATGAAACTTAGCTAAGACTGAGGACTCTGACTAGTATGTTTGAGTTCCTAGTACCCAGGTTTTTCAAGAAAAATGCTAACTTCCAATTCCCTTCCAACATCCCCAAATGTATCAAATCCACAAATTCTAGGATAGAAGCAGAAAAAATGATTTGGATAGATTCTTGCCTTCCTACTTTAATAATGCTTCTTAAATGCATTTTCCAAAGCTGATAGTCTTGAACAAAATATGAGTGAAAGGAAGGGAGAATGAAGGCAGGTTCTTTACCTTAGATGGATGTCATTTGTAATCCCACATCTGTTATAAGAGGCTCATTTATGGGGAGAAGTTTTTGAAATTCCGAAACCTTGTTTTGACAGTTGGTCACTGAGGTAGCTGAGCTTGTCTTTGCCGAAGGTTTCATCATTTTTGAAGGAAGTGAAATATGCCACCATTCCCTGAAGGAGGCCAAACATTAAATGGATTCATTGTAAGCTTTTGAGACAAGAGTTTTAGAATCCTTTGCAGGTGTAGTGAGATTAGGATCAATGTAGAATATACTATCATTAAGAATCAGCTTCTATGTGAACTCATGTTAGGCCATTTAAAAGTACTGTTCCTCTTTCCAAGATGATGCCAAAGTCAGGAAAGATCACAAAACTCGCCAGGGTCCTAGAGCTAATTAGCCATCAATTCCAGTTGGAACTCAAATCTTCTAACTCCAAGTTCAGGGCTCTTTATATGCAAGAATTTTCTAAACTCATCTGAATTACTTGGGATCTCCTGTTAAAAATAGCCAGACTTACTGAATCAGAATCTCTAGACTGGGAGTCTGAGAATTTGTATTTTTACCGGGTGCCCAAGGTAGTTCAATATATATTGAAATAGAATGTGTCAGTTGCCTTTGGCATTAAGATCTCATTTTAATATATGTGGATCTTGCATAAAAGATCTTAGTATCCAATCATCTGCTTGGAATTTAGAGTTGGGTCTGGTTATCTAACAGATACAAATTTACAGACTCTCAGTTGAAAGGGATGTTGAGGTCATTTATTCTCATTCTCCCAGGACACAGGAATTATTACTACAGCACCCCTGGCAAAGGGTCAAGTAACAGTCAATTGATTAGTTCCGTTACTCTGTGGGGAAACTGCTTCCATTGCTGGGCTGTCCCTCTTACTAGAAAGCACTTCCTTCTCCTGAGCTAAATCTCCTCCTTCTTGCTCTAGTTAGGACTTCCTGAGCAACAAGGAATGATTTAGTGTCCTAAGGAGTTGACTGTTCTGGCCAGAGGGAACTTAGAGCTCACATGGTTGAATCCCTTCATTGTTCAGGTGAGTAAACTGACAAACACTTTCAACATTCATTAACAAATATTTATTGTGCTCTTACTCTTTGACATGCCCTATACCATGTGCTGGAGACACAGGCACAAAAGTTTAACTGGACTCTGCTGTCTTGGAGGTTACAGTCTGTAAGGAAGTCAGACAGATACTGGTTAAATTGTCACAGCAATATGTCATTTATCAACACATTGATAAATACTATGGGGGAAAAAGAGTAGATGGTGAGGATATCTAATGCAGGCCTAGCTGATCTGGGTATCAGGGAAGGCACCCTGAATGAAGCAATCCCTGAGATGGTCAAAAGTTGGCAGTTGATGAGGGGAGAAAGGAGCCTTTCAGGCTGCAGAACAATATCTGCAAAGGCTATAAGGAAGGAGAGAGTTTTGAGAAACTGAAAGGCTGGAGCTCAAGGAAAAGTAGGGAGAGAGGATGAAACTGGAGTGTGGGGCAGAGGCCTTGTGTGCCATGTTAAGGATTTGGTCTTTATCCTAGGAAGCAATGGGGAGCCATGATACGCTTGTGTTTTTAAGTCTCAATCAGGCTGTCCTGCAAATATTGGATATTGGATTGCAGGCCCCCTCTGAATGGGTGTGAAGACACTAGTGATGAATTAAGAACTTACTGCACAAGTTCAGGTGAGAGATAAAGTTGGCTTGGGCTAGGGTTTTGGTAATGGAGATGGAGAGGAGTGGTCATATTTGAGACATACTCAGGAGGTAGAAGGAGTAACATTTGTGATGGATTGGATATATAGGTTAAGAAAGGATTTTAAGAAAGTACTGGTCAAGAGATCCAGATAGAGGAGAAATGACTTGTCTAAGACCACATAGCTAGCTAATTACGAAGCAGAGCCCAAGACCAACAATCCTAAAGTCAGGATGTGGGTTAGGATGCTACAGTATGAAGGGATGTACTTTGGCGGTAGGCAGACCAGCTTTGAACACTGGCTTTGGCACTGATAAGCTCTGTGATCTTGACTAGTTTCCTTTACCTCTTTGAGACAGGGGTGAGGATGGTAAATGCACCTCTTTCATAGGTGACTTGTGGGGAATTAAATGAGATGTTTGTAAGATCTGTAAAGCTATTACTATGCCTAACACATACCAGATACCAAAATAGTAACCTAGCTGAGGTTATTGTTCTTATTACTAAGAGTTACTATGTCTTCCTTGAGTCTTCTTCAGGCTTACTTCCTTTACCTCTTTTTCATATGTCATAATTTCCAGAATTATTCCACTTTCCCAAATACTAATGGAACATAGGCTTTTTTAAAAAAATTAATTTTTATTGGAGTATAGTTACTTTACAATGTTGTGTTAGTTTCTACTGTGCAGCAAAGTAAATCAGCTATATGTATACATATATCCCCTCTTTTTTGGGTTTCCTTCCCATTAGGTCACCACAGAGCAGAGTAGAGTTCTCTGTGCTATACAATAGGTTCTCATTAGTTATATATTTTATACATAGTATCAATAGTGTATATATGTCAATCCCTATCTCCCAATTCACCCCACCCTTGCTTTCCCCCTTGGTATCTATATGTTTCATCTCTACATCTGTGTCTCTATTTCTGCTTTGCAAATAAGATCATCTATACCATTTTTCTAGATTCCACATATATGCGTTAATATACGATATTTATTTTTCTCTTTCTGACTTACTTCACTCTGTGTGGCAGTCTCTAAGTCCATCTACATCTCTACAAATGACCAATTTCGTTCCTTTTTATGCCTGAGTAATATTCCATTGTATACATGTACCACATTTTCTTCATCCATTTGTCTGTTGATGTCCATGACCTGCTATTGTAAATAGTGCTGCAATGAACATTGGGGTGCATGTGTCTTTTTTTTTTTTTTTTTACATCTTTGCTGGAGTATAATTGCTTTACAATGTTGTGTTAGTTTCTGCTGTATAACAAAGTGAATCAGATATACATACATCCCCATATCTCCTCCCTCTTGCGTCTCCCTCCCACCCTCCCTATCCCACTGTTCTAGGTGGTCACAAACCACCGAGCTGATCTCCCTGTGCTATGCGGCTGTTTCCTACTAGCCATCTATTTTACATTTGGTAGTGTATATAAGTCCATGCCACTCTCTCACTTCGTCCCAGCTTACCCTTCCCCCTCCCTGTGTCCTCAAGTCCATTCTCTACATCTGTGTCTTTATTCCTGTCCTGCTCCTAGGTTCTTCAGAACCATTTTTTTTTTTAGATTCCATATATATGTGTTAGCATACAGTATTTGTTTTTCTCTTTCTGACTTACTTCACTCTGTATGACAGTCTCTAGGTCCATCCACCTCACTACAAATAACTCAATTTCATTTCTTTTTATGGCTGAGTAATATTCCATTGTATATATGTGCCACATCTTCTTTATCCATTCATCTGTCGATGGACACTTAGGTTGCTTCCACGTCCTGGCTGCTGTAAATAGTGCTGCAATGAACATTGTGGTACATGACTCTTTCTGAATTATGGTTTTCTCAGGGTATATGCCCAGTAGTGGGATTGCTGGGTCGTATGGTAGTTCTGTTTTTAGTTTCTTAAGGAACCTCCATACTGTTCTCCATAGTGGCTGTATCAATTTACATTCCCACCAACAGTGCAAGAGGGTTCCCTTTTCTCCACACCCTCTCCAGCATTTATTGTTTGTAGATTTTTTGATGATGGCCACTCTGACCAGTGTGAGGTGATATACCTCATTAGAGTTTTGATCTGCATTTCTCTAATAATTAGTGATGTTGAGCATTGTTTCATGTATTTGTTGGCCATCTGTATGTCTTCTTTGGAGAAATGTCTACTTAGGTCTTCTACCTATTTTTGGATCAGGTTGTTCGTTTTTTTGATATTGAGCTGCATGAGCTGCTTGTATATTTTAGAGATTAATCCTTTGTCAGTTGCTTCATGTGCAAATATTTTCTCTCATTTTGGGGGTTGTCTTTTCATCTTGTTTATAGTTTCCTTTGTTGTGTGAAAACTTTTAAGTATAAATAGGTCCCATTTGTTTATTTTTGTTTTTATTTTTATTGCTCTAGGAGGTGGGTCAAAAAAGATCTTGCTGCGATTTATGTCAAAGAGTGTTCTGCCTATGTTTTCCTCTAGGAGTTTTATAGTGTCCGGTCTTACATTTAGTTCTTCAATCCATTTTGAGTTTATTTTTGTGTATGGTGTTTTCATTCTTTTACATGTAGCTCTACAGTTTTCCCAGCACCAATTATTGAAGAGGCTGTATTTTCTCCATTGTATATTTTTGCCTCCTTTGTCATAGATTAGGTGACCATAGGTGCGTGGGTTTAGCTCTGGGCTTTCTATCTTATTCCATTGATCTGTATTTCTGTTTTTGTGCCAGCACTATACTGTCTTGATTACTGTAGCTTTGTAGTGTAGTCCGAAGTCGGGGAGCCTGATTTGGAGTCAGCTCCGTTTTTCTTTCTCAACTTTGCTTTGGCTATTTGGGGTCTTTTGTGTTTCCATACAAATTGTAAAATTTTTTGTGGAACATAGGCTTTTTAACAGACATTCTGCTGGGCTCCAATTACATAAGATTAAAAACCTTGTGGTAAACACAATACTGTAAAACAATTGTACCCCAATTTTAAAAATAAAACCTTAAAATAAAGAACCTTGTACTTACCACAAGTGGAATAGTTGTAATAGTTGGATATCATGTAGCCACTGACTCTGCCTCTGATGACCAGGAAAGACTTCCTATACTGATGTTTATCTCTGCCTTGAAGGATGAGTAGATATTTTTCCAGATGGAGAAGAGGCAAGAGATGGTAGTAGTGATGGTAAAGGTGGTATGGGACATTTTATTAAGAAGGAACACCAAGTAAAAAAACACAGAGGCATGAGAAAACCTCTCCTTCTCTGAGGATCTGCAAGAAGTTCAACATGGCTGAACTGACGCTTTCTTATGGCTGAGTGGCAGAATATGTCATTGGAAAGATAGGCAGGTGCTAGACTGTAAAAGGATTTGTAGGTCAAGCTAAAGATTTTAAACCTTATTCTGGGACAGTTGAGAGACACTGAAGCTTTTTAAGTTGAGTGACATAATCAGAATTTTCTGTAAAGAGGTTTTTTGTTTTTCAAGAGCCTAAGTTTGTATTTTTTTTCTCTAGTGAGTCATTGTGGGTAGTCCCTCTAGAAAGTTTGATGTTGGAATTACTAGGGAAATATTGCTTAGAAAGAGGTAGCCTTCCTCACAACGGTGTCTAAGAAAAGGGAATATAATATGGTCATCTGTGTTTTTGAGTGCTTCAGTGAGAAGACTTCCCAATCCCTTGGGGTTGATCTCTAGGAAAGAAAAAGAATGATGGGTGTGTGTTCCTGGTAATAGATGCTGAGACTACTACTAATCAGTGCGTATCTAAACATGTAACCACACAGGGTACAATATGGTCAAGATCAGGATCATCTGGTTGCATTTCCCAGCAGTCTAGAAAGAACAGAGGAGAGAAGGTGACCTTCAAATTGCTCATAGCATCTGAAAGAAGGGATGTTTACCCTACTTGACTTCCTCTCTTGAAGCAGAATATATTTGACTAATTTAAAAATAAGAATCTTGTTAAGAGAGTGCGCGATAATGAGTATTCTTTATCTGGTTTTGTTCTTTTATGAATACCAGAATCTTGATGGTCATAGCCAGATGTGTCCTGTTCACGTATTTGTATATAATGATATTTGGAGGAATGCTTTATGAAGAAGACAAAAAGATTTGTTGACAGTGAATTAACTTTCATACTGAAATAAGGACAGTTCATAAATACACAGTACAACCAACACATTTAAAAGAACCCAGAGATTCCAATATGCATTTGATTCTTCTGCACTAAAGTTGCTTAGGAGATCATTCTGGTTTCATCTGGATTTTCCTCCAACATGTTCCAAATTGGTCAGTTTCACTCATTCTGGTCTTGATTCTGGATTCTTAGTTGTTTTATCTTGTTAGCCTTGACTGTCCTCATGACGTTTGCTTGTGCCTCAGTTATTTTCTTTGGTGGCTGGATTCTCTCTGTGTTCTGATCACATGAAGGTTTTAAAATTCTTTTGTTTGGAAATTGTTCTCTCTCTCAAGTTGGAACTGAATATGCAGTCCCCCATTTTGCCATACCTTGACAGTTCCTCCATAATATTGTACTTTAAGCATCCCCTAGACAATATAAGCTTGCAGTCATTATCCATCCAAACCTAGAGTGGGGTGTACTTTTGTTCATGTTTAGTATTGATTCAGAGGTCCCTTTGTGCTCAGTAAATTATTTTCATGAAGTGAGCATAGTCATCCATGCCACCCAACTTCCAAATGCTGGAACTAGTTCTACTTCACTGCCTCATTGTTTAGGAACTTTGTGTCCTATCATCTTCATCCTGGTCATAAAATGTGACACTTAAGCATGTGAAGGAAGCCAAGGAGCAAGTCATTTTGTTAATAACTGCTTTTAATATGTGAGACTTGAAGACTCCAAATAATGAGCTATTTAAGACAATAAGAGAAAACAAAGGAGCTAGACCATAAGTTGCCTTCTGGTATATAAATATATGCATTTGACACACAAAGCAGAAATGCTTCTTTTATGGACAGTTTAACATTTCTGTTTAAACAACAGTGCTGGAATTAACATTTTCTAGGTAAAGTATATACAGTGGTGAAGAGCTTTGCTTAAAATTTGTGAGGAAAGGAACATTTCTTAGAACATTCAGCAAGCATGAGTTTTGTTGTTGTTATTGTTGTTGCTTCTTTTGGTACATGCTAACTTTTGAGAAGCATCCTGGTAAGGATGGTCAAGCACCTATCAGTGTTGGGAGCAGTATTCTGGAATCCTCTTTGCTTATTTCCAGTTGGCTTTCTCTATGATCCAGTGCTCTTTAGCCTTGAACTCTTGCGGTTTCATTATGATCTTACTCTTATATTTTTAGATTTGATGCTTATATATGGTCCATGATTATCAGGTTTGCTACATAGATTTGGGCATGTATTGTCCAGGGTCCTTACCCCTCTGCATCTCTTCTACAGTTTACCTTCCTTGGCCAGGCTCCCTGGAGCCTAATTTCTGGGCACCTAATCCCAGTTTTAGGAGTAGAAAGGACTAAAATAGGATTTAAGAAAGGGGGAAGTTTGCTCAGTGGAGGATGGGCAGCTGAAACAAACAGGAAGAATATTTCAAGTGAGATGAAATGAAACACAAAAATCTAAAAATGTTGGTCGACAATAACCCTCAATAACTGAAAGATCAATTAACCAGACTCTCTACCCCTCAGACATTTCCATTAACTTTGAAAAAATTCTAAACAAAGTCATTAGAAAAAAAAAACAGATGGATGAGGTCTGGGACTTCAAAAGAGGCAAAGTTTAATACAAGATTTTAATGGGACCCACCTGACAAAACAAAGACAGCACTTGAGCTTGTGCTGTTGGAAATAAAGAGACAAAGAAATAGAGGCACACAAGACAATGCCTATTGGGCTGCAAGAGCTTAAATTGATCTTTAATGCAATTTATAAAGCACCAAAGCATGCACAGGACCTAGAGGACCTTGTTGGAATTAACTTCTGATGTTGCTGACTTCAAAGGCAATCAGGACACAGGCCCCAATGAGGCAAATCTTCCCACAGTAATATAGACGGCATATTTCATGGTCAGGGACCCAGCAAAAGAGTTCATAGCTACAGATCAGACAAGAAAAATGAAGTATTTCTCTGCGAGAAGACGATTTTCCAAGCAGAACATTCAAACCGCATATGCTGGATCTGAAGGTCAGAGGCCATAGAATGGAGGCAATATCATCATCAAAAGACAGCAGCCAAATTACCTGGATTTTTATTGTCTTTTCTCATGGTTAATAAACCTTAGTTAGGGCTTAACCAGTTATTGCACAACCAACTATAAGACATAATGCAACCTCAGTGGGTAGAAGATTCAAACTGAATTGAGCTATGGCTAGAATCATAATCAGACTGTAGGACTGACTGAAAACACAGTACCTAAAAACGCTTCACAACTGACAAAGGATTAATCTCCAAAATATACAAGCAGCTCATGCAGCTCAATATCAAAAAAAACAAACAACCCAATCCAAAAATGGGCAGAAGACCTAAGTAGACATTTCTCCAAAGAAGATATACAGATTGCCAACAAACACATGAAAGAATGCTCAACATCATTAATCATTAGAGAAATGCAAATCAAAGCTACAGTGAGGTATCACCTCACACCGGTCAGAGTGGCCATCATCAAAAAATCTACAAACAATAAATGCTGGAGAGGGTGTGGAGAAAAGGGAACCCTCTTGCACTATCGGTGGGAATGTAAATTGATACAGCCACTATGGAGAACAGTATGGAGGTTCCTTAAAAAACTAAAAACAGAACTACCATACGACCCAGCAATCCCACTACTGGGCACATACCCTGAGAAAACGATAATTCGAAAAGAGTCATGTACCACAATGTTCATTGCAGCACTATTTACAGTAGCCAGGACGTGGAAGCAACCTAAGTGTCCATCGACAGATGAATGGATAAAGAAGATGTGGCACATATATACAATGGAATATTACTCAGCCATAAAAAGAAATGAAATTGAGTTATTTGTAGTGAGGTGGATGGACCTAGAGACTGTCATACAGAGTGAAGTAAGTCAGAAAGAGAAAAACAAATACTGTATGCTAACACATATATATGGAATCTAAAAAAAAAAAAAAAAAGGTTCTGAAGAACTTAGGGGCAGGACATGAATAAAGACGCAGACGTAGAGTATGGACTTGAGGACACGGGGAAGGGTGAGGGTAAGCTGGGACGAAGTGAGAGAGTGGCATGAACATATATACACTACCAAATGTAAAACAGGTAGCTAGTGGGAAGCAGCCGCATAGCACAGGGAGATCAGCTCAGTGCTTTGTGACCACATAGAGGGGTGGGATAGGGAGGGTGGGAGGGAGATGCAAGAGAGAGGGGATATGGGGATATTTGTATAAGTATAGCTGATTCACTTTGTTATACAGCAGAAACTAACACAACATTGTAAAGCAGTTATACTCCAATATAGATGTTAAAAAAAATAAAAATGCTTCAAATTTGCTTCCATGTGGGCTGGACAGCCAGAAATATTCAACCTGGTAGCAGAGTCTGGCAACAAGTATTTCTAGCAAGTAGTGATTTTACTCAGTTCATGGGCACAGCTATGGTTATAGGTTATAGGTGGTCTACTGATATTGGGGCAGGGCATCAGCCAACTGCTTGGAAAGGAGGCAGGAACCAGCCTCCAGTAAGATGATGCTGGCCAAAATTAGGGTGTCAAGACCACAGACCACTAGCTAGTGTTAAGAGTACGGCTCTATCCTATAACATTGAATATGAACTAAAAATTGGGGCCCAGGGAAGAAAGTCATACAGATTAGAAATTGTGTAATAATTGTGATAGGGATCACCCTGTAGGTGCATTATATAATTGGCCTAGGCAGCAAGGCTAACTCAAGAATTTCCTGAGTGTGCTAATATACTGGCTGCTCCAGTATGCACTGGCTCAGTAGAAGGCTCCTCAGTGGCTGCAACAGAATAAGGCTTGGAGGAGGGCTGACCCAGTTCTAGACTTGGCATAAACAGACTAGACTTAGACAAGCTAGGCTGCTTTGTACCTATTTTGAACTCAGATAGTGCAACTTCAGAGGAACTCACCACACGGTATGTGTTTTAAATCTTCACAGTGTTTGTGGCTCTGACTTAGGGCATAAGCAAAGGTGTTGAGCTGGATATTCTCTGTCCCCCTAGGTGTGTCCAACACCTTCTCCATCCTGCTCTCTTCCCAGGGAGGCTGAACTCAATGAACTGCATCAACCCAGTTCCCTTGTCCTCTCTCTGCTCACTGAGTTCTCCATTGGGAAGCTAAGGCAGTCAGAGAACAGGTGGAAAGAGAGGGTAGAGTATTATTTTCTCTTGCTCCCTCCCTGCTGGGCCATGGTTTGGGAGTGTTTGCCTTCCTCACCCAAGGCCACATCCCCTGTCATGTGGCCCCTCCTTCTGCTATAGCCCTCACTGGGTTCTAGTGGCCACTCCCTCCCTTTGCTCCTTCAGGCCTGGCTAGTGGTGGATTCTCCACTTCTTCTGGGTGTACACCTTTTTGCCTCATTATTGTTGTTGGTTGCTCTTAAACCCACCAATACCTTTGTAAATACTCTTTTCATGAAACTCTGTTCTGACGAATACAGAAGTGTAACCATGTTTAAGTATGAGTATTTTAAAAATTTTGTTACTTATACTATCAAAAAGCTGGAAACAAACCAAATTTCTATTGATGGAGGATTAGTTAAATTAGTTATGATCTATTTATATCAAAAGGTGTAATATTTAGCCAATAAGAATCATGTAGTTAAAATATTTAATGTCATGGGATAATACTCAATATATAATGCTAAGGAGAAAAAAATGGTATAAAATGGTATGTACAGAATGGTGTCATATACCCCCAAATACATGTTTTTAATGTGTAGAAATCAATAGGGAGAAAATACACCCAGTTATTAAAAAGGTTATCTCTGCTAGAGTTGAAGGTAATTTTTGTTTTCTTGTTGGTCTTTTTGTATTTTTTTTAAACATACTGCAATGGAAATATATTACTTTATAATCAGAAGAAACATTATAAAAAACAAAATAAGGGCTTCCCTGGTGGCACAGTGGTTGAGAGTCCGCCTGCCGATGCAGGGGACACGGGTTCGTGCCCTGGTCTGGGAAGATCCCACATGCCGTGGAGCGGCTGGGCCCGTGAGCCATGGCCACTGAGCCTGCGCGCCCAGAGCCTGTACTCCACAACGGGAGAGGCCACAAGAGTGAGAGGCCCACGTACCGCAAAAAAACAAACAAACAAACAAAAAAACAAAATAAGAGAATACCTGTGATCTGGAAGGATATTCATCACTTGTGGGAATACTATCATATTTTAAGGGTTGTCGTAGTATACTTGTTATACATTCAGGTGAGTCATGGTAATCAGCCCTTCATATAAAGTGGCTATATAAAACGGCTTTATATAAGGAGAAGGGATGGATGTCCCTTCTCCCATCAAAACCCATGGAGACATGTTTCTGTCCTTGTTCATCCCTTTAAGGATAAAGTCAGTCTGAATGTGTCACATGCCTAAAATTTTCCAGGGAGAATTCTTTCCCCAACTCAAAAGTCTTTGTGTTGTAGTATGTAGGAATAAACTTACCATATCTGATGACAGATGGCATAAATAACAACAAGGATGCAGGGATCAAGTAACACATTCACATATGAAAGCAGAGAAAAGTAAATATCATCTCTAATTTTTGAGTGTGTTCTTTCTGTTTCTGTTCTTTGAAATGTTGGTAATCAGTTGCCTATGAGATATCCCCCAACCTGGAAATGTTCAGTAGTTGCCTCAGGTTCAGTGGGTCTTATGTCAAACTCATTAATTTTTGTTTCCCTCTATTCCTGCTACTCTTTTTCTATCTTGGTGAATGTTACTGTCATCAACCAATTCATAGTGCTTTCGGGATGGTATGTAGAGTTAAAAATTCAAATCTGATTCCAGTTCCAGAGTCCGCTCACATATGATCTGTTGAGGTACTGGACTAGACCTTCTAAGACTTGACATTCATATCCGTGGTCTTCTTGGCTCTCTCTGTAGCCTCAGGATATCATGAAAATATCCATGATGCAAAGATGGTGCCCCAAAACTTGTGGGTTAGGGATATCAGTGTAGTTCTCTGTCATGCCATTAAATCCTATGTGAATCACACCTTCATTAAATTACATTGTTATCAATCCCATCAGTTCTTTTTTTTTTTTTGTGGTACGCGGGCCTCTCACTGTTGTGGCCTCTCCCATTGCGGAGCACAGGCTCCAGACATGCAGGCTTAGTGGCCACTGCTCACGGGCCCGGCCGCTCTGTGGCATGTGGGATCTTCCTGGACCAGGGCACGAACCCATGTCCCCTGCATCGGCAGGCGGACTCTCAACCACTGCGCCACCAGGGAAGCCCCATCAGTTCTTTTTTTTTTTAACAGGTACTGACTTTGGTCGAAGACGGAAAAGTCCCAAGTGGTTAAACCATAAGCGAGATTGAAAAAAAAGGATTTTCCCTTATTGTAATAGATAAATAATCTTATGTTTATTTATGAACTTGTATTTTCATTAAAGGGAAAGTAGTTAAATGGAAGGCATCTGTGCATGTGTAACAGTGGTCTTCTTACGGATAATCCCTCCTCTTCTTTGTGTCTTTCTTCTCACTGTGGCCACTGTTTTGCTTTTTAGAAGATTGTTGGACTGCCTTAAAGCTTTCTGCTAGGACTTCCTCAGGCCCCTTTTTGCCTCATCTCGTTCTTGCACTGGAATTCACACTTTGCTGTTTTCCAAGTGAGGCTCATCTATAACATTTTAATGAGAGGGGGAATTACTCATGTGCATGAGAAAATCTCTTATAATGCTTGCTTGAGTCCTGTCCAAGTTTGAGGTAAGAGATAATTGTGCCTCTGGTTGGGAACTCCATACTCTGTTTATGGTATTTAGGCTTTGTTTGTCTTTCAGTAACTTCATGATTTCCCTCCCTCTCCACTGTTTTTTATGGAAATCATCTTCCTGCTGCCTGAAGTGTGTCATTCTGCATCTTGCCAAGAAAAAAACCTCTCCATAGAGAAAATGACCCATCTCTTCCCCTCTGCACCCATCTGACTTAATTATGCACTATGCCTGGCCCCTGGAGAGCCCAGTGAGGAACATGAGGAAGTCCTGGATTGATCGCCAAGCCCTAGGGTCTTTGTCAATTACCATCTGGCACCCACGAGTCTGGCCAAATTTACAGGCATGTCTGTCTCTCAAAACATGTCAGGCTTGAAGAGTGAATCACTTTTTTTTTTTTGGAGCCGCTATAAGTAGAACAGTCTTTTCCATTAAAACCCACTTTATTCTCTTCTAAACACCCCAGAGCCTCTTGAACACACCTCCACATGTGATGCCTGGGAGACTGCAGTTGAATAACATTACTCGTTTCCCAGGACTCATGGCATGCATGGAGGCCTTGCAGGACCTGGGCTTTGCAGGCAGTTGGAGGTGAGTTTGAGAGGCCCATTCTTCTCTCAGCTATCTCTAGTCCTTGAGAGGGCCACTTACCTCTCTGAGCCTCCATTGTCTCAACAGTACAATGGAGATAATATTATTTACCCCATAGGGCTATTTTAAGGCAAAATTAATATAATGCATGCAAAAGTAATTTGAACACTAAAACACAATAAATATTAATGAATTTAATGAATAAGAAAAGCAGCACTCATTAACCATATTCCTTATCCCTGCCCTTATCTCTGCTCTTTAAGGGGAGAAAAAAGCTTTGTTCTCATCTCTTTTTGATAGGATTTCATATCATAGAATCCAATGATCCCGTCAAAGTCATGCTTTTCTAACTAGTTTTGAGACCCTGATTTGCAGTGTTATATATGAATGTTATACCTTCTGAGATACCTCTTTTGACCCTGACCTCCAGTACTTCAAGTGAATGAATGATTTTCCTGCACTACTTTGAATGTTTCCATCTTTTTGAGGGGGCGGTAGCACAACTCCATTTGTTCCAGTACCTGTCATACTCCCTCGGTATTGTTTGCCAGTCTCTCTCACTAAGCTTTAAGATAAGACAGGGTCTGGGTTCCATTCATCTCAGTCTCCCCAGGTCCCAGCATAGGGGTTGGTGCAAAGGAGGGGGTCAGGATATGACTGCCGGAAGGGGAAAGAAGGAAGGAAAAGAAGGTAAGAGTGGAGGGAAAGGAAGGAAGAAATCCAGACTTGATATTCTTAGAAGTATAATCAAGGGACACTTGTAACAATCTGTGAAAGCAACCATACTGGGAAAACGTATTATTACACCCTGGCTTCAAGTGTTGTTTTCATATTTGGGAGGAAATACATTATTTGTGTTTTGGACTAGTCCCATCAATCTGGTCTCTTCATCCCTGTCCCAGACTTCCTTTGGAGTTGTGTGGGCAGAATGAGGAGGTCCCTGGTTTGAATTGGTAACTATAGGCTAGTGAATATTTTCCTGCTCAGAGCCAGCAACTTGTAGTTGCTGATGAGGAGATGGGGAGGAAAGCCCTCCAAGTCAGAATTCTTGGGCTTCTGCCTTACCCTCAGTGCAGCATGTAGCTGCATGTGTTATGAGAAGACTGGGAGTTTGAAGATGATAGCCAAACACTGCTCTAAGTGGATTCATATATATGTGTGTGTGTGTGTGTGTGTGTGTGTGTGTGTGTATATTTTTTTTTGTTTGTATGTTTTGTTGTTTATTTGTTTGTTGTTGTTGTTAAACATTATGTCAATCAGGAATTATATCGGTTTGATATAAAAAATCTGTTTGGGTGTATTTCCCCATCCAAGTGAACGAGTTGAGCTGTTTGCCTTGATTTTCATACATGTCACAGAGACAACTTCTTCCTGTTTTAAATAATCTTAGCCAAATTTTGCAACTGATCCAGACATATGACAGTGACAGGAAAAGAGCACTGGTCCTAGTGTGAGAGGAGCTGTGTTTTAATTCCAGCTCTGTCACTTACTGGCAGTGTGACTCTAAGCAACCTATGAAACTTCTGAGGCTCAGTTCTTTTCTCTTTAAAGCAGGGACAATAATACCAACTTTTCTAGCTTGTTGTTAGATTTAAATGATTTGATGTGCATAAAGCACAGCGCCTGGCCCACAGCAAATCCTCGTTATGTATCTTGCACGGAGGTATCAGGGGGATGATGACATCTTTGCTTTCTTTTAAGACCTACAGGTGGTCTTGAGAACTGGCACGGGCTGCAGGTCTCTATACTTTAGGAGAGCCTGACAGTAATGCCAGCTATACCAGAACCATGTGGAGCTCCGCCAGGTGGCTAGTGGTCACAAGCAGCTTTAGGTGGACTCCAGGTTAGTTAGCTAACAGATATAGTCATATAATATTTTGTAAACACACGCACACTAGTGATGATGGTTTTTCTTCTCCCCAGTGATGGAAACAAACAAACAAACAAAGCTTAAAATTCCTCCATCCTGATCGATAACCTGAACACATGTTTTCAGGTTCCCTCCCAACCCTGATCCACATTCAGATATTTATTTTATACATTGGTAGAACCAGAATGCAGAAACTTTTCAGTGTTCTTCTTTTTAAAGCTAATTCAACTGCTGAACTGATTGATAGCCTAAAGTCTGGGCAGGGCAGGTACACAGCACCTGCCTACTCTTAAAGCTGGATCCTCCGTGCATTGTTCATGGGGTAAGAGCAGAGACAGTCAAATGTCTCTCTGGAAAAGAAGTTCTCCACTGGGCTAACTTTCTCCCCCAGGGAACATTAAATGATGTCTGGAGACATTTCTGGTTTTCACAACTGGTTGAGGGTGGGCCGTTAGCATCTGGAGTGTAGAGGCCAGGGATGCTGCTAAGCATTCTAGAATGCAAAGGACAGATCCCAGCAACAAAGAATGACTTGATCCAGAGTGCCAGTATTGCTGAGGTTGAGAAACACTGCTCCAGAGAAAGAACTGGAGGCAACGAAGCCTGAGAACCCCCTGAGAGTGTATAAAAAATCTGTGTGTATGGGGCTTTCAGAGAGTCTGAAGCTCTTATGAGATTCTCAAAGAGCAAGAATTGTTTAGGAGCCTGCCGTAGTGTGAGTGAATAGCTTCCAGGACTGTTGAACTTGACTGTAACTAAATGGATGGCATTTCATGCATGTGCCCCTCAGAAGAGGTGGTGGTCAGTGAGGGACATAGAAAAACTGAGTCAGGGAGGTAAAATTGGGCTCTCTCCAGGAGAGTCTGTGCTCTGAAAAGCAAACAACTGTTTACAGTCTTCCTGCCAGATCTGTCTCTGGTAGACACCAACATCTGTATCTGCCAGAGCCTGATGTTATTAAATGTTCAAATCATGTTAACTAGACTGGCGTGGGTCTGTGCTCAACAAGGATTTTAATTTCTTTTGATCTAGATCTGTGTATGGTGTTACTGTAAATTTATCACTAGGCCCCTACAGGATGGAGGCTAGGTATTATTCATTTGTATCCACATTGCTTGGAAGTAACTGCCATGGTGTTAACAGTCAATGTTATGTGCTATAGTGAGCAGGAGAATTGAATTGATTTTGTCAGCACAAACATGTCACTCCACATTACAGGGGTATTTCTTCTCATAAATTAGCATATTGGTTTTCAGGCTTATGCTTCAGGTTGCTATAAGCTTGGTTATTGTGAGTTGTCTTCCCCAAATCTGCCTTTGGGACAATGACAAGATTGAATTTCAGAGTCTGCAAGGCTGGAAGGAAGATACAGGTGTGTCGTGTATACATTGGGACAGTGTTGCCTTGTGGGACATCTTGAGACAGGTTGGTTGGCATTCAGCTATTGAGGAACAATTGTAGGCACTAAAGAATTTATGATCTAGTAGGAGAGATAGACCCCAAATGTATGTTCTTACTACATTGTAGAGGAGTGTTGGATGTCATGCTAGGGAGATGGTCTGGGGAGGAGGGTGCGGTGAGGATCTTTTCTCTGAAGGTAATATTCTCTGTGCTTTATAAAGACAGCAATGAGGAGACTCTGAAAAGGCAAGAGAAGTAAGCAGGAAGACTGGTTATAAAGTGATGGCAAAAGCCCAGGTAAGAGTTTGGCCAGGAGCTGGGACATTAAGAAAGGAGGGAAGGAACAGATCCAACTCAGTAAATGTGGAATAGAATAGAAGTCAAGAATGCCTGAGCTTTTTACCTTGGGTAGAGAGGATGGCGGTGCCACCAACCAAGGCAGCAAGCATCAGCAGATGAGCAGGTTTTGATGGGAAAGTTGAGAGTTTGGATTTGGACAGCTGTGTTTGAGGCCAGTGTAGGACAAGCAGGTGTGGGATTCCACCAGGGGCCTGACTTTGCTGTTTAGATTCATGAGAGAGGGAGTTGGGCTAGAGTCGAAGAAGATTCTGTATTCTTGGGGTCGTAGGAGGCATCTGGAACCAGGGTAGATAGCTGTGCCATCTTCTAGGAAGAGGATTATGGGAAGAGAGGGGACCCTGGGAAAAAAGCTCCAGAAAGCCCACGACCAGAAATGGACAGAAGAAGAAGGATCGGCCAGTGTGACCCTGGGGTGGCCAGGAGAGTGGGAGGAGTGTCAGGAAGTCAAGAGAGGGGTGGCTTTGCAGAAGTGGTGAGTGGTCAAAGTGGACAGTACTGAAGCGGGGCCAAGTAGGGTGAGACCCTGTTGTGTTTGGAAAGATCACTAGTGACTTGCCCAGAACATTTCAGTCTCATAGGGAAGGCAGAAAGGGATTTCCAAAGGCTGAAGGGTGACTACCAGGTGAGAAGCAGCAGTGGGTATGGGATACTTTGAGCAACATACAGTGGTAGAGGGAAGGAGACAGTTGGTGTCTGAATGGGATCATGACAAGTTTCCAGAATGCAAATGAGAGGATGAGAGTCAGGAGATAGGAGGAGAGATAATATTGGGTTGGCCAAAAAGTTCGTTTGGTTTTAAGCAAAATAAAAGACACATTTGTCATTTTCACCAAGAACTTTATTGAACAACATATTCATTAACTGAATGAACTTTTTGGCCACCCCAGTAGTTAGCAATGAGCATGTTTTCATCCATGAGTCCTCTCAGTTTCCAAATAAGTGGTCTAGAGCAGGAACCTCAACACAGTCTGAGCTGAGAATATCAGAATATCTGCAACCATGAGCCATGATTCTAGAACCCAAACTGTTCCCAGATGGTAAATTAGCTGTGCTAATTGTGGAAGCTATGTTCAGAGCTTTGTGCCACGAGAGTGGTACTGTTGCTATCCAGAAGAAGTAATTGAGCCTCTAAATGAGGTAGGAAATGAAAGGGTGATGTGTATATGCTTAAAATGTATATTGATGCCTCCATTCTGCACCATAACTGCCCTCCTAGAGAGAGAGAAATTGTCAAATAATCTCTAGGCCTTGTAGATTCTGATTGGAAGCTGGGCACTTGGCCAGCGCAGCTTGTCAAACCAGGTTACGTGGGAATGTGCCCAAGGCTGCTGAGCATAGGCAGCTCTGATCGGTGTGTATGGGCTTGTTAGACTCAGGCTGGTTTTTGCTTTCCATCGAAGAGACACCTGAGCCTCTCGTGTAGGTATTAACTCTGAGTTTGTCCCCATTGCTCTGTTTGCTTTGGTTACTGGTGCTCAGCAGAGGAAGCCTCTTGTCTTGGTGAATGGATCTTTTCTGAGAGCATTCTTGGCAAAAGGCTTTTCCACTGTAATAATGGTGGATACCACTTACAGAGGACCCACTCTGTGCCCGAAGCTCTGCCAGGGACCTTGTGTGCATCTCTCACTCACAGGAGGCTGGCCAGGTTGGCATCAGGATTGCCATCTTACACACGAGGAAACTGCAGCTCCATGAGTTTGGTTGAGTTGCCCAGTGTCATACAACTGAAAATTGCTGGACTGAGTTTTTGTTGGATCTTTCTCCCTCTAAGACCACCATTCTGTGCTGCCTGCCTCTCACTTGGCACTATGTCCTGATTCTCTGATGTGTATCCACTATGTGCTAAACAGCCCCCATAGTAGCCTACGTAAAAGGTTTTTAGGGCACATGACTTACTCTGTATTGTTCCTTTCAGAACAGATGGTCCACACAAAAATAGCAATAAAACTCCTCCTAACCTGCCTCCTTGCCTTTGGTCTTTCCCCTGACAGTCTGCCTTCATAGTGCCCGAGAGGGAGCACTCTTAAAGACCACGTCACTCCTGCGTCTGAAAGCTCTCAGTGGTTCCCCATGACTATTGGATGACAGCCAAGCTCCTTGCCTTGGCACACAGGGCGACCCTTTATAACTTGGCTCTTGCACACATCTCTAGCCACATTCTCTGCCTCCAGATGACTCACTGTTTTCTCAAGCATGACACTGAACAGGTTCCCATGCTCCTTTACCCCTCTGAGCCTTTGCTCGAGGTATTCCTTCTGCCTGACATGTCCTTACTGTACATGTTCTCTGCTTGGTAACCCAAATGGCACCTCCTCTGTAACACTGTTCTCTGACTGTTCCAGATGGAATTGTTCTAGAACATTCCATATGGAATTTTCCTTGATTGTATGTCTGAGTTCCCTAAAGTTGATGAGCAAAGGAGCAAGGTTCTGCATCCCATGCTCTATCTGAGGTCAGCTCTGGGCCTGACATGCAGTGGAAAATCAGTAAATGTAGTTCCATTGAGGCTCAATGTATTGATATTTGCAGATGCCATTGAGTTTGATGATCTTGGAGACTGGTGAGTTCCTGCAGGGGTCCCAGCTTCATCATGATGCTTAAACCTGAACCTGGTTGGAGATAGCTGGAGTGGAGAGGGAGCATCTGTCTAACCTTTAAGCTGGACTAGGCTCAACCTACTCATGAGGAACTACAATATCTTTTCTATTTTTCTTCTCCCTCCAAAGATGTCTTAGGGATCATGTTAAGAAAGTTTTACACAGGGAGCATTTTATGGTCCCCTGAAGAAAAACACCAGATACTTAATTATACGACCTTAATTAAGCCTCTATAATTTCAGAGTTGATCACTGTTCTCATGGAGGTGGAGCCCCAATATCATTTTCTCCTTTCCCCCTTGAATCTTATTGTGGTGTCACACATGCAGCTTACTCTGTGTTTTAGGTGCTTCTTAAACGTTCATTGAATTGAAGAGCTCTGTTTCTACAAGGCAGGGAGTATTCTTATTTCCAACTTAGGGATGAGAGAACTGAGGTTCAATACAGTTTTGAAAAGTCTTATCCTTTGCAAATACAGCATCCTTCATTTTTCCACTTGTAACACTTTTGTCATAGCCAGAGGTCCATAAAATGACACTTCTAGGGCCAATCTGATGTCACTCTTACTACAATGTCACTTCTAACATCCCCAAGGAAGGATAGATGGCCTCCTTCTCATTCTTTATTATCTCTGACCTTTACTTTAGGGACTGTGTACCTATCTGTGGGAGCTGGGGGTTGTGTCGATCCCTCATGTTTCCCAGTTGTGAGTGTTAGTGTCTGGCACATACTAGGTGCTCAATGCTATGTCTCTCTCTTTTTTTAAAAAATTTTTTATTTATTTATATATTTTTGGCTGTGCCACACAGCTTGTGGGATCATAGTTCCCTGACCAGGGATTGAACATAGGCTCTCAGCAGTGAAAGCGTGGAGTCCTAACCACTGGACCACCAGGGAATTTCCCTATGTCTCTTTCTTACAGAGCTGCTTTACCGGACCTCTTCGTTGGGTTTCTAATTTTAAAAAATCTATTTTTTCCAAAAGTTAGCCTCCAGGATTTTTAATATGCTCATGACTGGGCTTAGAAAAATCCTTCAGTTAGGCAACCTGATCACTATTTCAAACAGGGAGGAAAAATCACATTCCATAAGAAATGAAACATTTCAAAGTGGCAATGCTTTGAGTGACTCCAGTGCTGCCTGATCACTTTTCTTTTTATTATGCAAATCAGGTAGGTATCCTGTTACTTCTAGGTCTATCTACTGTCATTGATGATCTCCACATGGATGGTCTTTTGGCATCATCTGGCTTGTCAGTGAAGCCCAGTTCTCAGAGTCCTGCTGTGGACATTGTGTTGTTTTGTCTATTCACAGAGTATCAGACCTGGGAGGGTCCCAAGATCCCATCTGGCCCAATGCTTCCTCATTTTCCAGAGGCCCAGGTGGGGAGGAGACTCATGAAATGTACATGGGAGTTAAAGCACAGCCAAGAGTGGACACTTCCTACTCTCTGCAGCCCTCAACCTCCTGCTGTTAGTATTCTTTTACTTTTCCTGAATTTAGGTTTATTACTATTCCCTTGTTAATGTCAACCCTTGATGACTTCCACAGAGAGCAAGCATCCCTGTAAGCGTTCTATCAGTTCACTTTCTGGAACACACAAGTGCTGGAATTCTTGTGCATGTCCAGCTCCCTCATTAACATCTCTGCCTTGTCTTTGCTTCTGCCAAAAATACAGTGTGATTTCCTTCAGGCATGGCAGGGAGAAGGGATAGTAAGGTGATGCAAGAGGCTTGTCTGCCTCTTAGCTCCCTTTGGAAAGGAGCTAAACTGCAGATATACAGTTTGATTGAGGGACGTTACAAAATCTTGATGCTAATTACAATGGCATTCAGATGGCTGTGTCTCTGACATGATTGTGTTGGTACCAGTATTGAAGCACATGACATTGACAACAGACAAAAATCTTTGTTTTCTCTCAGCTCTAGCAAGACCTGTGTGCATATGTTTTTCCAAAGGCATAACCTGAGAGTTAGTCACAAGAGTTGTTGGTCTCGATAAGATATTACCTGCAAAAGGAGCTCTTGGGTTTAAAAAATGTGGCCAGGGGCTTCCCTGGTGGCGCAGTGGTTGAGAGTCCGCCTGCCGATGCAGGGGACACGGGTTTGTGCCCCGGTCCAGGAACATCCCACATGCCGCGGAGCGGCTGGGCCCATGAGCCATGGCCGCTGAGCCTGCGCGTCCGGAGCCTGTGCTCCGCAATGGGAGAGGCCACAGCAGTGAGAGACCCGTGTACCGCAAAAAAAAAAAAAAAAAGAAAAAGAAAATGTGGCCAGTGTGGGGTAGGTGGAACCCTATCAAATTAAAGCATGGCAAAACGTTTGCAGAATGAAAACTTGATCCCAGGCTTTGACTGAAAGTCAAACAGATTTGCTTTTTAAAATTTTTTATCCCATTAAAGGAAAAAGAAAAAAGGTTTGATTGACTTTTGTTTTTCATTATTTTTTCATTTCACTTATATCTATACTTCTGGCTTTGAACTGTGACTAGGGAAAGTGCCAAAATATTAGGCAAGGATGTCTCCCTGGAATTTAAGTCTGACCAAAGGCTGAAAATATGAAAACTCCACCAAATGAAAGAATCCAAATTCCAGGCCTGTTGTGCACACCATGAGTTTAGGGGCATTTTCCTCAGACTTTTTAAGGTTATTACATTATTATGTTTCACCAAACTAAGTGAACATCTTCTAGTTCATTAACAGGTCTTAAAGTAAGAAAGTTGGCCATCAGAAGAAGAGGTGTGGGGAAGTATAAGGAATGACTACTTTTTTACCCCTGAATATACTACATACACATATCATTTCATAGAATCCCCGTAAAAGTTCTGTGAGAATTCATTTTGTAAGTGGGGAAATTGAGTGTGAATTTCCTCACCGAGTGTGAGTTTCCTATGGTTGTACAACTAATAGGAGGCAAAACTGGGCTTCAAAACTCAATTTGATTCCAAAACCCTTGCCCTTTCGACTTCTTATTTCCTGATCACCTATT
Organism: Aethalodelphis obliquidens; assembly: GCF_003676395.1. Lineage (NCBI taxonomy): Eukaryota > Metazoa > Chordata > Mammalia > Artiodactyla > Delphinidae > Aethalodelphis > Aethalodelphis obliquidens. Next base: position 24,472,788 of record NW_020837951.1, read on the forward strand.
TGGAAAGAACACAAAATGACAGTTCCCTTTCTCTCTTCCTTAGTCTTCTTGATTCCTGAGCGTTGGCTAATTGAGTTTTGTTTCTTAAAGTAATAGTAAGTAATTTACTCTAGTAAGCCAAAAACACTGGCCAATAGAGACGCGGATGGATCTAGAGACTGTCATACAAACTGAAGTAAGTCAGAAAGAGAAAAACAAATATCATATATTAATGCATATATGTGGAACCTAGAGAAAATGGTACAGATGAACCAGTTTGCAAGGCAGAAATAGAGACACAGATGTAGAGAACAAACATATGGACACCAGTGGGGGGAAAGGGGGGTGGGATGAATTGGGAGATTGGGATTAACATATATACACTAATATGTATAAAATAGATAACTAATGAGAACCTGATGTATAAAAAAACAAAAACAAAAAACAAAACAAAACATTGGCCAGGACCTGAGATTCGTAAGTATTGTATGTTTAGATGCTGAACTGGGGTCAGGAATATAATATTTACGTCTCTATCGTTTGATGATGATTTATGGCACCACGACTTCCTTTTAAGATTATGATATCAAACATTCTTAATTTAGGCAGGCTGGTGTGGGTGGATAAGCACTGAATTTATGGTCAGGAAACTGGAGTTTAAATTCCAGCTTTGCTACTAACTTCTTGGGTGACCTTGGGGGAATTTCTTCTTTCTGGATCTGAATTTCTGTGTCTTAACAATTAGAGGGTTGGGCTGTAGGAGATAAGGTAACTTCTGACTCTGACATGCTGGGATTTTGTCACACTTGATTTAATTGGATGTTTCATGAAGGTAGGGACTTTGTTTATTCACTGCTATATCCCCAGGACCCAGAACATGTGCTAGCACGCAGTTGGCATTTAATATACACTTACTAAGTACATGAATGAATCTGCTTCCTTTATGAACTCAGTATAGATTAGTCAGGTATTATTTATTGAGTACCTATTGTATGTTAGGCACTTTTTCCTCTTCATTTTTCTTTTTATTCCTCCCTGTTTAAGTCCTTCCTGGTTTGCCTCCTACCCAAATCACTTCTTTGGATTTGCTCTTAAGTTGCTCAGTAGCACACTGGATTGGAGTGGGGCTAGGGTAGGTCCCTGGGGAAATCATACAGCCCAGACCTAGCCTATTGACGCATACTGAGGGATCAGTAAGGAGAGGCAGTGGCAAAGAGTGGGAGGTGAAAGAGCTGGATCTTTACCCAGAAATTCAGTTTCTTCTCTAAACTTATTGGGTTGGACTAGATCAGCTTTTATCAGATTGGTCTTTTTTTTTTTTTTTTTGGCCGTACGAGGGCTTCTCACTGTTGTGGCCTTTCCCGCTGCAGAGCACAGGCTCCGGACGCACAGGCTCAGTGGCCATGGCTCACGGGCCCAGCCGCTCTGTGGCAGGTGGGATCTTCCCGGACCGGGGCACGAACCCGTGTCCCCTGCATCGGCAGGCGGACTCTCAACCACTCTGCTACCAGGGAAGCCCCAGATTGGTCTTATACTGAATACTCTCTGTCCGAGATTAATAGATATGCCGCACAAAGGGAGTTCTGTAGTTAAAAAAAAACTTGGGAAACATTGGTCTAATTAAAAATAAACATACGGTTAATAAAAAGTTGTAAAAGGTGTCTGTACTGTGAAGCTTCTGAGAGCCTCTAATATGCTAATACATATTATGATTCTCTGAGAGGGAGCTACAGGATGAGGCTTGGACACCTTGAGAGATATGAGTGTTCAGAGCAGTTAGGTGTCCCACAATTTGTACAGCCCTTAAAGTTTTCAAAGAGTGAGCTGAGCAATAGACTTGGTCCTTCCAGATCTGGAACTGTTGAATTTAATAAAATACAGTAGTTCCACTAGAGAATAAAGGACATCATTAAATCATTAAATTTCTATGGTATATAATTTGACACACTGAAACCTGGCAGTGGCAATGGGAGGGGTGGCGGGCTAGGTCTTGGGGACAGTAGAGAGGTCGCTAAGTCTTTGGTTCCCTTCTTTGCATCATTTATCTCTTACAATTTGTAAACAATTCATGATCTAGAGCCATCTATTTCTAGAGGGCAGGTCACCTAACTACTTAATCTCTCCATCTGCAAAGTGGATGAGAGGAGTACACAATAATTTTCCAGCTCAAATGGTTGATGATTTTGCGATTTGCTCTCTAGTTACTCATCAAGAGCAGGCCCAACCTTGAATGCATATGAGAATTAATCATGTCATGGGGAAATGAAACAATATTTGTTTTTATTATGCCACTGTTAATGACGTAAGGTTCACCATGACCCTGACTGAATGGTGCAGGCAGGGGCTTGTAACGTGAGAAATGGATCCAAATGCATTACTTGAGCAGAGAGTAGGAAGCATTTAAGTTCAGATCTTTTGAGTTGGGATATGGCTAGGACAGTTTCTAGAAGGGTGAAACCAACCCTGGTGAATTGTACATTGTTGGGTTGGTACTTGTATATTCTTATTTATACCATGTTTTTTGCCATCCACTTTTATTTAATGCAATGCAAATAATAAAACTAACAAAATTGCTATCACTTAGAGAGTGACTACTAAGTGCCACATATTTTCCTAAGGACTTTACACATAGAACATCATTTAATTTTTATAACTACCCATTAGGGATCTATTATTTTTGTAATAGATATGAGGGAAATAAGCCTTAGAGAAGTTAATTAACTTGCTTGAGATCCCACTTGATTGCATGAGAATTCAAACTCATGCCTGTCTGACTTCACAACAGTGATGTGCTGGCAAATATTTAACAGCCAGCTTTCTTTGGGGAAAAACAAAGCCTTGATTTGTTGTGTTTGCTGATTTCTGTGGTGTAAATATTCCCATCATGGCCAAACTCCAGTTATCAAGGTAATTACAGAGTTGAAAAGAGATGTGCACTATTGGCTCTATGGAGCTAACATGACCCAACGCCAACTTGTCACTGCAACAACTATGCTTTTTCCCCCTCTACCCTGACCCATTTGCTTATAGTCAGGGTCATGGAGGAGTTCTGTTCAGTGTCTGGGTTTATAACTGAACAAGTAGGGGCAAACTTTCAGCTTCAGGCTTATAAGATGCAAGAGTCTGGAATTTTCTCCTATGGACAAGCAAATAGTGTCTCTAGACACTAACATGATGACAAAAATGATCATTATGATCGTGATGATGATATATAGTATTAGCAGTAGTTAAAATAGCTATTTTTTTTAGAATGTAATATGTGCCAGATATTGATCTAAGCTTTCAGAGAGGCTACAGAATGGAGTGATTAAGAGCTTGGGCTCTAGATTTAGACTGCCTGGGTTTAAATCCCATTGCATGTGTGCTAGTTAGCTCTGTGATTTTGGGCAAGGGATAGTATTAGTACCTACCTAATAAGGTTGGTGTTGCTTAGAACAGAGGATTTTATGAGATCCAGAATGTAACATAATGGTAACTAAATTCTAGCTACCATTATGTCACATTCCTGGTCTCATATAGTTTTCACACCAGCCTTCTCAAAAGGTATTATTATTCCTTTTTCACCAAAGAGAAAACTGAGGGACTGAGAGGTTTAGGAAGAGGTTAGACTAGGACTGGAATTCTGGTCAGTGTACTTATAAAACCTGTGCTTCTATCTTTTAGACCATTTTGGATATATTTTGCAGATAAAGAAGATAAGGCTCAGAAGGGTTAATTGTTTGTCAGAGGTCAAACATCCAGTAAGTAGCAAAGTCAGGATTCGAACAGAGGTTTGTGGGATCCTAGAACCCTGATACTTTCTTGAAAGTATTAAAACATCATGATTTGTGGAGGTCTCATTGGTGACAGACCCTGAGGCTGAACTTTCTTAATTTCTCTCTCTGCCATAAACTGCCCCTCCAACACCTGCTAAGAATCCATATTTGTCTCTATGAATATGCAATACATATGCACTTGAATTTGGTCTGTGTATTACATGCGCATAGCAGCTCACATTTATACAAAAGTGACATTTTCACCTTAGATCAACTGAGGCAATAAACAGAAATTTATAATAGCCCCAATAGTAAAACCTCAAGAGAAAGAGAGAAATTTGGGGCAGGATTTTCAAAGTAGAAGAAATACCCCTTCTTTGTGTAATTGCCTCTTTGTCTCTCTGCACCACCTACATTTTCTTCCTTTTTCCTATCCTTTCCTCTCCATACTAGTGTAATGCACTGGAAAGTGCTTGGACAGTAGAATCTCATTCATTCATTCATTCAACCAATGTATAAATACCTGTGCTCCAGGCAATAAAGAGCTACAAATGAAAGCTGTCAATATCATTGCTATTGCAAATTTGTCCTTTTCTTAGTAGAAAGCAGGTAATAAACAAGTCTAAAATATGTTAGGTGTTCTGAAATGCTTGGAAGAAATATAAAGCTTGATAAGAGACAGAGTGATGGGGTGGTATTTTAGATAAATTCATCAGAGAAGCCCTCTCTGTTGTTTGAGCGGAACCTCGAATGAATCCATGTAGATATCTGAAGGAAGAGCATGCCATGTACAGGAAAGCAGGTATAAAGACTGGAGGTAGTAAGTAATATGTCTGGTACGTTAGAGGAATAGTAAGTAGGTCTTTGTGGCTGGAGTGGAGTGAACAAGAGAGAGAATGGTAGGAAGTGATATTCCAGTTAACTATCTAACTATAATTAGCATAGCAAACTCCAACTTAGTGGATTGAAACAATTATTATCATCTGTGATCCTGGGCTTGGCTGGGTGGTTTTTCCTTAAGATCTCTCACATGGTTACACTCAAGTAGCATTTAGGCATAGAGACATCAGAAGGCTTGATTGGGCTGGGAATACAAGATGGCTTACTTACATGGCTGCCATTGGTGCCTAGGATCTCAGTTGTGGTTGTTGACTGGAATGCCTGCCCATGGCCATGTTGCCACCATGTTATCTGGGTTTCTAACAGCATGGTGGCCTGAGGGCATTGGACTTCTTACGTGGTGGCTCAGGACTCTCAGATACCATGCTGCTAGTCAAAACTACTAGTCCTTTTAAAGACTTGGGCCTGGAACTGGCAAAGGGTCACTTCCATCATACTCTTAGTTGTACTGTATTCAGATTCAAGGGGAGGAAAAATAGATTCCACCTCTCAATGGGAAGTGGCTAGTTTTCATCCATCACAGAGGAGATTAGAAAAGTAGTGAGGGGTCATATCAATGAAGCGTGGCAGGCCCTGGAGAAGACTTTGGATGATGTTTTCTGAGTGTGATAGGAAGCCACTGTAGGATTTTGAGTGAAAAATGGCGTGATCTGTTTTATGTTTTACAAAGATCGCTTGGGCTGCAATGCAGTCAGACTAGAGAGTGATAAAGGTGGAAACAGGGAGACCAGTTACGAGGCTTTTGTAAAAGTCTAGTGAGAGATGATGGTGGCCTGGATTATTGTGTAGTGGAATTATGAGATGTGTTTCAATTCAGCATATAATCTGAAGGTAAAAACTTCAGGATCTGCTGATAGATTAGATATGAACTGTGAGAGAAATAGAGAAGTCAAAAACGCTTCCTCTCTGGTTGTTTTGGCCTATGTGGGAGGAAGTATAGCATTGCCATTTTCTAAGATCAGGAAGACAGATGAAGGATCAATGCTTTTGGGTAGTGGGTGTGGAGATCCGGGGTTCAGTTTCTGATGTATTAGGTTCAAGTTGCTTATTGAATTTCCATATGAAGAAGGCAAGTAGTTGGTTAGATAGACTAGTCTGGAGTTCAGAGGAGAGGTTAGGCCTCTGGAGATATAAATTTGGGAATCATCAGTAAGTAGCTGGTATTTAAAAAATAGAGGACTGGATACAATAATCTAGGAAGTGAGTGTATAAATAGAGAGTGGGTCTGAGGCTGAAGCTCTGGACCCACTGCATGTTTACAGGCTGTGAAGATGAGGAGATTCCAGTAAGTGTGTGGCCAGTGAGATAGGAGGTAGCCAAGAAAGACCAAAGGAAGAAACTGTTTCAAGGAGGAGGGATTGATCTGCAGTGTCCAGCACTACTGAGAATTCACCACTGGTTTTTGGCAACACGGCCCCAGAGTTTGTCTGCATCCCAACTCTGCATGACCTCAAGCAAGTTAGTTTACCTCCTCTGCTCCTTAGCTTTCTCTTCTGAAAATAAAGATAATAATACTGATCTTACAGAGTTGTGATACTATTAAATTAAACGATATTTTATAAATTATATAATATATGTATACATCTATCTATCTATCTATATGTTTTTTACTTAGTTGAGTTCCTGACATATAATAGTGGTGAAAAAGTGTCATTCAGTGTCCATCATCTTCCCCTTTATCACATGCCTAAACGCCACAGGAAATTTCCAATTTTGAACCATTTTTAACCTATGAAATAGCAATTTCATATGGTTCGACTCAGTAACTGAATTAGATTTATGTGTTCCAAAAAGGGCAGGCTTTTGCTGGCCTATTCTCTATAATAAGGTTTCTGATTTCACATTTCCCACTTAATAAGTTCTCCAGGAGAAAGCTCTCCTGGTAATAGCTTCTAAACTGCTCTCTGATTCTATTCATTTTCATGTTGGCACCACATCAAAGCCTACCACAAGGACCCAGTTTCATTCACACATACCGCTTGGCATTTACAACACAGAGGTATAAACTCAGCTCTTCTTGTCTACTTCCTGTGGGCCTGCTGTGATGCTCATCCTTTTTGGAAGGTCTGGTAATTTCCTGTCAGGTGTCGTGCCTGCAGTTTGGAGAAGCTGCTGCCAAGTGGACTCTGGTGTTAACTCTAGGGGTGACCGTATCCACCAAGTTTTATTCTGCCAGAAGTCTTTGCTCCTTTGACATCCATGGGCTTCCCTAGGCACTAATGCTCGTGGATCTGATTAGGTTGTTGCCCAGTTTCTTCCCATCTCTTAGCTCAGGAGAAACATAGCAAAACAAAACAAAACTGAAATTATTTTCTATGCTCCAAAATTTGGCAGAAACCAGAAGAAAAAGTGATTAAAGTCTATCAGCAGCATGATTTCCCAATGATGTGCTTTTTCCAGAGGCATTTTTTAAACTACCTGCTACCTCTCTTTATCTTAGCTCCTTGCCCTGGGAACTTGAGTTTACTAATTAGCTTACATAGTGAAAGCTAACTCATTAAGGCCTGAATTAGCCACCGACCTTTCTTCTCACTGCAAAGAACCCCCCCCTTTAAATGAGCTATACTACTCCCTTTCTACAAAAAAGCAAGTAAGTCCATTTTGAAAACAAGCCCAAAGGGTTCAATGAAAAAAAAAAGTTTTCTTATTTTTCTGTCCACCATTCCAGCAATAGGAAAAAGATTCTTAAAACTTCAGCAAGAAAGAGTGACAGCTTTTAAATAAAATTGTCCTATTTGGTGTATAGTGTCACTCAGAGTTCTGAGAATGAACACATATTAAGAAAGAAAACCCTGCAAACATGTTCTGAGCTTCCTATCCTTAATCAGGTACAACCATATTCAAAGGAAGTGGAAACATGAAAGACATAATGGGAGAGGAGGAAAAAGCAGCTAATAATTACTGTACATTTTCTATGTGCTAGCCTATGACCCGAATTATGTTTCAGACAATCCAGAGAGCAGGTAATATCTATATTTTACAGGTAAAGAAGGTTAGGCTCACAAGGGTTAACTGGCTTGTTAAAAGTCAAATAGCTGATAAGTAGCAAAGTCAGGATTTGAACACAGGTCTGTGGGTCCCAGAACCCTGCTACTTTCTTGAGCATATGAAAATAGTGGAAGAGTCTGAAGGTGGATTCTAGGGGCTCCAGGACTTCCTTTTTCCTATAAGGAGTGCATTGTGATGAAAGAAGGGTTTTGATTTTCAAGAACTGCCTGCAAATGGCACGAGTCTCCAAGAGAGCCATACAGTGGCAAAATTTGCCATTGACCACCTAAGACAGAGTGGCACAATGATTAAGAGCATAGACTCTGAAATGGAGCTGCATTCCTATCCTGAGTGAGCTTGGGTAAATCATTTAACGTCTTTGATCCTCAGTTTCTTTATCTGTGAAATGGGAGTTGGTAATTAGTCCCTACTTCATAGAGTTTGCTGTAAGCATTAAATGAATGTAAAACATTCGGTCCCAGTACCAGGCAAGAGTCAGACTTTTAGTTTTTAGTGAAGTCTGTCAAGATACTGCCATCACCTAGCTCTTATGTATAGGGAGCATAGGGAAAGCATTATCTTTTGCACAATTGTTGGATAAGCTTTGGTGTTGACACGTGTCTCCCGGTCTTCTTTTGTTTCAGGAACTCAGGGTAACTAAGTGCTTTAGGGAGCAAAACTTTTAAGTAACTTTTAGCCTACTCAGCTTAATACACCTACCAGGAGGAAAATCCCCATGTATACAGAGACTCTCCAGTCCGTCTCCAGTGCTACAAAAATATATCAAGACATCTGTGTTTGCCATCCACTTACCCTATTTTTTGTCTTCCTCACCACTGTGTATTAATGGGAAAAGCCTAGACTGGTATAGTGGACATTTGTTGATTTGCCTCTCTAGCACCCATTAGCCCTTCTTCCTTCTCAAGGGCTCCTGATTTCCTGTGGGGTTTCATGTAGTTCCACAGAAGCTGCCTGTACCCCAGGCTCCAGGAGAAGGAGTGCATTCTTCCCGAAGCCTCTATGATGGCTTTGGGGGAGGGGGACATGTAACCTAAGTTATTCCAGTCAGAGTGAGTCTCAGGATTTTGCCAGGAATATTGGGGCAAAAACTTTCCTGCTGGATGTGGATGAAGAATCATCAGGCTCTTGCAGTTATAGACAGCCATCTTGCAACCATGATGGAGGCTGGTTTTAGGGTGAAGTTGGCCCCGTAGAAGGCAGAGGAAAAAAGATGGGACAAGTCAGGTTCTTGGTCATATCATTGACCTGATTCAAGCTTCCTTGAATCCAGAACCATTTCTTGACTTTTCTGTTACAGAAGTCAAAAACTTATTTTTAATGTTAAAGCTTTGCAATTTAAAAATTCCCAACTGACATAATTGGAGGCAGGCAGCTTGTGTTGTTGGGCTAGTTCTGCAAGATTTGTAACATCTCAACTTCCACATCTGTAAATTGGGAGTTAAATGAGATTATGGAGGTGAAAGCATTTTTTAAACTCTAAAGTAACTATAAATGTGAGTCATTATTATGATATTTAGTAGTATATGTTGATGTCATAATGGATGATTCTGTGTTTCTTTCATATCAAAGCCTTGTTTTGGCAGCTTGGGTTGACCCCCAAGCTATAGGCAGGCTTCCATGACTGGCATTTTTGCATTTCATCCTTGTAGGTTTTGGTAGGTGATGGGGTCCTGAGGATTTCATAGAGAACCTGATGCTTTGTCAAATCACCATGAACAGGTTTAATCTTGATAGTAATACATATGACAATCATCAGTAAGTAGTTTCTTATTCTTTAATTTTCCTTCAGCTGGATTTTGAGGGTTTAAGTCTAAGGTCTCTTTACCAGGGGGTTACAGCAATGTAATGACAGCAATGACGAGGACACAAAGCATCCAGATAACTCAGCAAAAGGAAGGCAGGTATCTTTAACCCAAAAAATAAGAACAGGGATAAGTGATCATTTTGTAGCATTATCTATCAAAAGGCTTTTCTTGGTATGGGAAAAGAAAGGAAAATTACGTTTACTGAGTAATCACCCTACACCCATTACCAAATCAGGTGCTTTCCTGTGGCATCTAAATTAATCTGGTAATAAATCTTTTACCCCATAGTAAGAAACTCTCTCTAAGCCCCAGACAGTATAACTGTCAGACTTGTAATACCTTTCATGATCCAACGTGGGACAAAGTGGAAAGATGACCAGACTTGGACTCAGAAACTCTAGGTTCCATTCACTTAACTTTCTGGAGCCTCAAATTTTCGCTTGGTAAATGGGCATATTTAGACTACTATGGCCCACTTCAGGGGCTTCTGTGAGGATTAAATTAGACTGCATATATTAAATACTGTGATATGCTACATATTATTATCATCTTTATTAATGTCAGATAGTAAACCCAGTGACCACTTAAGCTAATTTTGGTTTCAATTACTATGTCTCAGTTTCTGATTTGGAACTTCTGTGTTTAAAATAATTCTGTGTTTTCTTGTTTGCCAAATGTGCAGAGCAATAAAAATATAAAACTCATTCTAGCAAAACACAAAAAATATCATATATAGGATTATTTCCTTTAAAAGCTTCAGCCATTCCTTCTAAGGATGATTCCCAGTTTGAACATACATGGTGTTATCCAGTTGCAGTAAGTTTTGTGGAATATTATGACATATTGTAACACATGTGAGATGAAAAAAAATACATGTCCTTAACGGCTAAAAGAGGTATGGATTTATTTCACTTATTTATAGAACTACGTTCATGCAAAGCCTCCGGGAAGTTTGAAAAATAAAACAAAACATAAAACAGTGATAGAATGCAGAAAGGTAAAGCTCAGATTCCATCACTGGTCAAGAACTTCTAATCCCATCTGATACTAAACTAATTAAATGGCTACTCCTTGACTTACATGCTCTTATATTAGGATAGTAATTTCCAAAGAGTTGAAACTTTTCATTCTAGTGTTCTAGATCAATGATGTGCAAAAGAAATATGATGCAAGCCACAAATCAAAGCACATATATAATTTTAAATTTTCTAGTGGCAACATTTAAAAAAGTAAAAAGAAACGGGTGAAGCTAATTCTAAAAATATATTTTATTTAACCCAATATATAAAAATATTATTATTTTAGCATGTAATCAACATAAATTTAAAAATTTTTCAGTTTTTTTATTTCTAATATTAACATTTAAGGATATAACTTTGATTTAAACCAAGTTACCACCATTTCATACATTATGATATATTGCAATTTCGGTATCATTCAGTTCTAGAATTTTATTTTTTTTACTTTTTTTTAGATGTTGTAGACTATCATTATTGTAATCTCCTTCTCAGTTACTGTTTTCTTTTTAATTACTTTTTATTGGAGTATAGAAGCTTTATAATGTTGCATTAGTTTCTACTGTACAGCAAAATGAATCAGCTATATATATCCCCTCGTTTTTGGATTTCCTTCCCATTTAGGTCACCACATTGCATTAAGTAGCATGTATTCAACATAAAAATTTTAATGAGATGTTTTGCGTTCTTCTTTTGAACTAGGTCTTCAAAATCTGTTGTATATTTTACCCTTATATCACATCTCAATTCAGACAGCCACATTTCACATGTGCAATAGCCAGATGTGGCAAATGGCTGTTGTACTGGACAGTACAGCTGTAGATTTCAATGAGGGTGATTTTTGGATTCAGAAAGACCTGGGTTTGAATGCCTATTTCATCATTTATTTCCTGTGTGACCTTGAACAAGTTACTGTTCTGCAGAGCTGTCATGAGACTTAAGTGAGATGAGTCACATGAAAGTGTACCTCTCCCAGCATCTGGCCCCTAGTAGGTGGTAATAAGGGTTAGTTCTCTTCCCAGCTTTTCAAACTGGAAGTGGAGGCTGGGTTGGGAGAAAGCCAGAAGCATTAGCAGTAGGAAACCTGGATGAATCTTCCCACTCCAGGAAAAGCTAAGCACGGACGAAAGGGCTGAGGGTGGAGGTACTGAACTGAGTGGACAGATGGAGACCTGACAGGCATTTCCAGATGAGTGCTACATGGTTACTACCTAGTTACTCAAAAAGCTGAAGCATTTATCTTCTCTATGCTGGCCTAGAATGTTAAGGCATGTAACCTTTTTGAAGGAGAGCTATCAAGGAATGATGAAATGACTCAAAATCATGCCTTAGAAGGAATGATTGAAGGAGATGATTGATATGTTTCCATGGTGAGGGGAGGAGAGAGAAGACGAGAGAGAGCTGAGACTGGGGGAGAACGTGGGTTTTATCTTTAAATAAACCAGCTTTATCAGGCCCTAAGAGGCAGAACTAATGTGAAAACTACAAGGAGGAAGATTCTAGCTCAAAAAGAAAGGACTTTTTAACAGAGATGCTTCGAAAATGGAGTGAGTTGTCTTGTGAGGTAGTGAGTATTTTATAGAAGATAAGCTACCACTTAAGTACTTGGAGGGATACTATGAGGAGAATCAAATGTGGCAGCACATATAAAACACTGTGTATTTCTCTAATGATTAATGATGTTGAGCATTCTTTTGTGTGTTCGTTGGCAATCTGTATATCTTCTTTGGAGAAATGTCTATTTAGGTCTTCTGCCCATTTTTGGATTGGCCATCATCAAAAAATCTAGGAACAATAAAAGCTGGAGAGGGTGTGGAGAAAAGGTAACACTCTTGCACTGCTGGTGGGAATGTAAATTGGTACAGCCACTATGGAGAACAGTATGGAGGTTCCTTAAAAAACTAAAAATAGAACTACCATATGACCCAGCAATCCCATTACTGGGCATATACCCTGAGAAAACCATAATTCAAAAACAGTCATGTACCAAAATGTTCATTGCAGCCCTATTTACAATAGCCAGGACATGGAAGCAACCTAAGTGTCCATCATCGGATGAACGGATAAAGAAGATGTGGCACATATATACATTGGAATATTACTCAGCCATAAAACGAAACGAAATTGAGTTATTTGTAGTGAGGTGGATGGACCTAGAGTCTGTCATACAGAGTGAAGTAAGTCAGAAAGAGAAAAAACAAATACCGTATGCTAACACATATATACGGAATCTAAGAAAAAAAAAAAGGTCATGAAGAGCCTAGGGGTACGACAGGAATAAAGACACAGACCTGCTAGAGAATGGACTTGAGGATACGGGGAGGGGGAAGGGTAATCTGGGACAAAGTGAGAGAGCGGCATGAACATATATACACTACCAAACGTCAAATAGATAGCTAGTGGGAAGCAGCCGCATAGCACAGGGAGATCAGCTCGGTGCTTTGTGACCACCTGCAGGGGTGGGACAGGGAGGGTGGGAGGGAGGGAGATGCAAGAGGGAAGAGATATGGCAACATATGTATATGTATAACTGATTCACTTTGTTATAAAGCAGAAACTAACACACCATTGTAAAGCAATTATACTCCAATAAAGATGTTTAAAAAAACCCAAACACTGTGTACACTGTATAGCATTGTCATTATCATTATTACTAATGTTAGGTAAATGCAGTGACCACTTAACACAGGTATAATTGGACTAGGTGAACTATGAGGCCCTTTCAATTACTGGAATTTCTAAATCACTACTCCTTTCTGGGGACTATTGCCTAATTATCCAGCATTGGACTTGACACTTCTTCAAGGACATGACACACTAGAAATTGGATATCTGTTCTTTGGTTCTCACTGTGGGAAGAGTGTCTTCCCAAGAATCAAGGTGAATTTATCTTTCAGTCCCCTCCATGTTGGCATCACTGTCTCTTTGTGTGACAGGTCCTGGAGGAGTTGGAATGCTACTGTCCTACTTTGGGGCTTCACACAGAACATTCAGTCTTGAGATCCTCTCGTACCTTGGTTTCTGGGTGCCACTTTCTTCCAGTTTTCTTCCTATTTCTGACTCCGTGTTTTTAGCTTTCTACTCTTCAACTCTAGGAGATTTGAGGGGTCTGATCCATGTCACCTTCTCTTCTCTCTCTTCCCACTCTTCCACAGGAATCTCATCTTTGCTCTTGGCCCTGCTCTTGACTCCCACATCTTTTCCCTCCAGCTCAGATTTTCCCCCTGAGCTGCCTACCTGATGTCCTCACCAGATGTGTCACAGGCTCCTCTAACCCAACATGCCTTACCTGAACTAATTGTTCCTCAAACCTGCCCACCCTCCTTGGCTGCCCATCATCCACCCAGTTGTCCCAGTCCTGGATTTCTTCTTCTCCTTGTCGCCTCCAACTAATCCAATACCAGGAACTGTGGGTTTGATCCTGTCTCCATTTATGCTCTTATTCATCTCTCACCTGGGCCATTCTTGTCTTCTTAACACACACCATTTTCCAATATTAAGAGCCTTAAGATTTCATAGAAGGGCCTCAGGTACTATTGTGGGGCTGAAAGGAGGCCATATAGGTATGACTCCTGATCCTGGACTCCTGCTTCTACCAAAGCAGCTCTGCTTTTATTTGTTTGATTTCATCAAGATCCCACTTAAGATTTGACTTGAAAGAAGGATTCTGCTATATAAAAAAATAAGCAGGAAAAGCATTCTTCTGTGGGCTTTCCAGCTTCTAGGCTTTTCTTCTTCTATGCCATATTCAAAGCACATAAAAGACATTTTTCTAAAGTGGAAATATAATCATGCCATAGCCAAGCTTAAAATGTTTCCTTAAATCCCCACTGCTTACAGGGTAAATGTCAGCTTTCATACTTAGGCTTTTATGATGATTCTTGCCTGTCCCTTTACCTTTCTCTAATACTGTCCCCTTTCCTCCCATAGTCAGATAATTTTCAATTCCCCCAGAACACTAAAGCATTTGCTCTCACAGTTTCCTCTCTTGGGCATTCCTCCCTGCTGCCATCTGCCTGGTGAAGGCCAGCTTCTCTTTTAAGACTTGGTTCAAGACTCACTTCTTTGAAGCTTTCCTGATTGGATAAGTAGAAATGACTGTTCCTGTCTTTTGTTCCCACTTTCCCTAGCTTGTATACAAGTTCCTCTAACATGTAGCGTTCTGAATGTTTTACCTGTCTGTCTCCACGATTTTACCATGAACAGGAAACATGGCTGTGTTGGTTGTGTTTGTATGTCCATTGACCAACAAAGGCTTGGCCTGCAAGGTGTGTTTAGTAACTGTTGACTGAAAGAAGGCTTAATTAAATCATAAGGAGTGAAGCTGTGCGGATGGGCTGATTCTAAGCCCCTCATGAGAGGCCAAGGGTGGCATTTTTCTATAATGTTTTGCATGTTGGAAATAGAATAGATAGTAAACAGCAGACATTCTGATGACTACACATTAGTTTATAAATGCATTTATTTCTATGGACATAATACAATCAAATCAGCTTCTGTCCAGTCTCTCCAGATTTGATTTTTGGATAACTTCTATTAGTACCAAAAATAATGATGATAAAAATATTATTTGTACTGAACTTTGTAGCTACAGACTGTTTTACTTTCATTATCTTGTTTGATATTTACAACAATCCTATGGGTCAGGCAGGGCAGATATTACTCCCATTTTATAGACATATGGAACTAGATGCTCAGATGTCATCTGACTTGCCCGAAGTCACACAGCTGTTAGTTAATAGAGCCAGATATTTAAGTCTTCATTTCAAAGCCAGTCGATTATTCATATCTACTTGAGGGTCCCACTGCCACTAAAGGAACATCCTCCTATTGCCTTGAACGTGATAAATAGGTCATTAGGGTGAGATAAAAATTCTTGTTGACACACCTGTCTGACAGCCGGTCATCTGGAGAATGGGGTATTTCATTATCTTATTTACTTGCTCCCCCATTTCTTCCCTTGAGGCCTCTCCATGTCAAGCTGCCAAGACTTGCAATGGTCACTGCTGTTTGTTGACAAATAACAAAGGTAATCCTTGTCAAGCTGTCAACTTTACATCCTCTGGGTTTGCCAGGTGAGCCCAGCATGCATGGAAGGGCTTTGCTGTGGTCTGTGACTCACTACGCTCACTCTTCTGCTGCTTCCTGGGTGCAGGCAATTACAATCTACCTATTGCACAACTTCAGAATATCTCTGGGTGAAGTGGCAGATGATGAAAAAAAAAATCCAGCAGACTGAAGATTCAGCCACTGCTACGTGAATCAAAAGGCATACTACCATAGAAGAGTTACTCCAATCTCATCTGCAAATTGCTTCTGTCATCATCCAGAGATTTAGTGGAAGCATTCACTACTGGAGGGAAACGCCGCCTTTTAGGTGGTTCTAAAGTCTTGGAATGTCCTTTGGAAGAAGGGATGTGAGTAGGAGAAAGGGCCCTTCTCACTTGATCGGAAGTGTAGCTCAGTTCAAGTCCTGTTGTTGAGAGGTGTTGTTCTCTTGGTTTGCTCAGAGATTATGCCATGTGCTCACAGTTTGTGTCCTCCTCCTCAACAGGACCTCAGGGTGTCATTTTTTTGTGAGGGGGGGAATCACTTTATGAGGATAGGAAAAAGATTATTTGAGAATTGAATCCAGTATGAAATGAAGCAATTCAGTTTCTCAACAGGTAGTGTATTCGTAATCAATCAAAAATTATATATGGGTGGAACTAAAGTTTATTACAGTTGCCAATGTTAATTGCTCTTTGTCTTCAAAAGATCTCTGGTAAAATTCATAGGCTGGAGAGGTAAAGGGGGTTAGTGTCTGGGTCTGTTGAATATCCTCTCCATCATCATCTGTTTCATGAATTCATTCACTGGTCAATGGATAAGGTCCTGCTCTATGCCATGCTCTGTGTTAGATTCCTGGGGGTCCACAGTGATGCATAAGGTTCAGTCCATGTTCTCAGGAAGCCTCTAGTTGTAGTGAGATGACAGACCTAGGTACAGAAAATTGTAATACACTGGCTAGGTGCAGAATTTGATATATCTACAAGGTGCTTTGAGAGTAGAGAGGGACAGGTCCTAGCTTGGGGAATCTTTGAAAGCTTCTTGGATGAGGTGATGATACTTGAAATGAGTCTTAAACAGAACTGCCCTTGGATTTGTACAAGAAGGGCATCTGCCCTGGGTTCCAAGCTTCAGAGGGCCCCACTCTGGCTTTCTTCTAGCTCTCCATGTATGCTCTGAACTCTGAATTTTCTGCCCAAACGACTCAGATCCTGCTTCTAGATCCTGTGTGAGCCTCTTTTTCAGGTCCATTCTCCCTTGGGTTTACTTCATCACTAGGTGAACTCCTAGGCCTGAAGGGTGGCCAAAGAGTGATTGTTTTGGGAGGGTGGGGATGGTGTTTGGACACGTGGGCTGGGGCAACCACTTATGTGTACAAGAGACTCCTCACCCTGCAGGTAAGAGCTGTTTCGGGGAAGGGGAGGGGGCAAGCCAGAAGCTGGAGCAAGGTTCTGTTTCCCTGGGTCTTCCAGTTCTCGTGTAGATTCCCTGAAGAGTCTTTGAAGTCTACACTTGAACCTGGCCTTCCAAATTGTTGAGGGTATATTTTTCAAGATAGGAAGATAGTGCATTTTTTACTTAATAGGAGGCTGGCTTGGCTTATAACTTTCAATAGTTGAGACATCTGCAAATTGGGCCACTGTTTGTATTCTTAACCTGGGCTCTACAAATGTTAAGGGCCAGCCTGATCTTACGATCTTATGAGTGTGGTATCAGCAGGCAGTGCGTTAATTTAGGTTCTTAGGGAACCTAAGCCTTAGAAACCCTGAGCTTCAAGGGGCTTCGTTTAGTGGGGACACAGGCAAATGTCCAATCACAGTAATAGTATGCTGAAAGAGAGATCTGTACATGAGGCATAGAGAAAAGAGAGATCCGTTTTACTGGAGTGATAGGAAGTAGGAACCTTTTGACATGAGCCTTAAAATATAGGTATGTGAGTCTGGTGTAAGAGTGAGGGAAGAAATTTCAGACAGAAAAGGCAGAGACCTAACAAAGCGTGACACTTTAAGGAAAAATAAATAGTCTGGCATCATGGGAACATGGAGTGTGCACAGGAAGAGGAGGGCAGGGGCTGGATCATGAGAGGTCTTATAGGTTAGGCTAAGGAGGCTCTTATCCCATAGACCATGGGGATCTCTCAAGGGTTCTAAACAAACGGTGGAGTAGAGTGATGAGATATATCTTTTAGAAAGACCCCTCTGGCAACTGAGTGGAAGCAGATTGGAGGGGCCAATTTTGGGCCTCAGCCTCATTGCTCATAGACTCTTCTTTTATGTGTACATGTTTCACCCATTAGACTTCTATTGCACTAGCTCAGTGACTTGCATCCCAGCTATTCATTAGAATCTCTTGGGGAGTCTTTTAAAAAGCACCAATGCCCACCCCTGGTCCCAGACCAATTAAATTAAAATCTTTGGGGCTTAGTTATCTGTAATTTTTAGATGCATCCCAGATAATTGTGATGCCCACCGAGGACTGATAACCACAGTGAACTATTTCTATTTGCCACCACACAGATGGGTGTGAACTAATTATATTTAGGAGGTGAGCACTAGCCTTGTCCTCCCCCTCCTATATGCAAATTATTATTTCCCTGTGTCTTGCAGTTTGATGATCAGAAGGGTATTTATGAATATCCCTGACTTTATTGGAGGAAAACCAGCTTCTGGTTTGAGGGCTACATGGATACATGGATACCCTCCATCATGACCCACAAGTTCTTTTCTTTTCTTTTCTTCTTTTTTTTTTGCGGTACACGGGCCTCTCACTGTTGTGGCCTTTCCCGTTGTGGAGCACAGGCTCCGGACGCGCAGGCTCAGTGTCCATGGCTCACGGGCCCAGCCGCTCCGCGGCATGTGGGATCTTCCCGAACCGGGGCACGAACCCGCGTCCCCTGCATCGGCAGGCGGACTCTCAACTACTGCGCCACCAGGGAAGACCCACAAGTTCTTTTCTTAATGGTTGCTTCCTATTTCCCGCTTGCAAATGTCTCCCTGGGCAGCAGAAGCTGTGAGTGAAAATCGCCTACTTGATATTCTTTGGGGATTTTGCAATTTAACTGTTTCATTCCTACCCACAGATAGGTTCCCTTCAAAATTGGTTGCCTTGTTTTCAAAGGAGTGCCTTGCTCTTTGGGCTTAATGGAATGTCCTTGTGTGCCCAAACCCATGGAAACAGTGCGGTGGCAAACTGCCTTCCACCTACCTGTGCAGGAGTGAGTAATGTGTAGGTTGGTCACAGGAGAGTGTCCCAATGCTTGCTGAACTGAGCTGCAACTCAAGGGAAGTGGAGTGTTTGCCCCCATAGGCAGGGCATTGTGGGTATGACTGCTCTGTCAGATGCTCCCATGAGCCCTGTGCTTCTCTGTAGAATACACTTAGGTAATGATTGCCTTTGGGCCTTAAGTCATGGGAGAAGGCTCTCCTAGAGAAACTTCCTACTTTGTCTCGTGTCCCAGCAGAGACAAGTACTATAGAGGGGAAGCAGAGGAGCCAGAGTTTGGGAGAAGGTGAAGTAGGGGCTGATCCACTATATCTAACACTTCGCATATATTAGGAAGATGAATAATTGGAAGACATATTCAGGGAACTGGGCTATCCCAGGGAGCAGGCTGGTCCCATTAGTGCACAATGCTGGTACCTACTTTTCCTTCCTGTCCGCAAGGGTGTTGACTAGTGAAGGACCAGGTCATCGTTCCTCACGTAGCTGGAGCAACAGAGGCCTCTGCAAGATCAGAGTTTAACTAGAGGATGTAGTTAAGTAACCTAGAAAATCTCTTCCAGTTTCAAGATTCTAGTGCTCTCTGAGTATACATCAAGGGAACTCCTTTAGTCTCTGTACCTCACCTCCCAACTAATGCCAGCTTTGCCCATGGAGGCTGTGATATTTGCTTTTGTCTATTAATGCCAAGAGTCCTCTCCTTCTGTCGTTCCTCCATCCTGTTGAATCAAATTATCCCAACATGTGGATGGTTAAGTTCCTTTTTTTTTCCATTTTATTTCAAAACATGTATTTTTCTGATTATAAAATAGTGAATGTTGAATATGGAAAACTGGTAAACAGGGAGAGTATAAAGAATAAAATAAAGATTGCCCATGAAACCCACTGATAGATAATTCTGTTTTATACATTGCCTTCCAATCATTTTCTATGCATATGTAAATATATACTAAAACAAAATCAAGGTTTATATAACATTTTGTATTCTGCCTTTTAAATATACTATATAATATTTTCCCCATGTCATCAGTTATTTTTGAAATGATTAAAATATATTAACTATATATTAACTATATAATTAATGTGTTAACTATAGAAAAATAGGGAAGTAAATGTAAACCAAAGGATAAAAATACAACCTCAATAGCCAGTGATAATCACTATTAGCATTTTGGGGTTTATCCTTACATATATATATATTTTTTCTTTTCTGTGAGCTGTTGAGCCTGTATATACACATAATAATGCATATAGGAAAACTTCAAGTACTATGGATAGGTATAAAATGATGAGTCTACCTTTCCATTCCCCTGAGCTAGGCTTCCATCTGTGTAATTAACCACTGTTGATAGTTTTTTCAAAGATATATATGTATATGAAATCATATCTGTAGCTATATGTCTTTTTTATTTCCACAAATGAGATCATATATATATATATATATATATATATATATATATATATTTTTTTTTTTTTTTTTTCTTTTGCTGTATGCGGGCCTCTCACTGTTGTGGCGTCTCCCGTTGCGGAGCACAGACTTCGGACGCGCAGGCTCAGCGGCCATGGCTCACGGGCCCAGCCGCTCCGCAGCATGTGGGATCTTCCCAGACCGGGGCACAAACCCGTGTCCCCTGCATCGGCAGGCGGACTCTCAACCACTGCGCCACCAGGGAAGCTCGAGATCATATTTTTCATGCTGTATTTTACCTTGTTTTTTTCTGCTAAATATTTCAGATATCTTTCCATATCAGCACTTATAGATATACCCCTTTCTTTTTAATACCTGTGGCATGGCTATACCATAATTAGGTCACTTAACCAGACTGCTTTGTTTGGAATCTAGGTTGTTTCAAGTTTGTTTAGTTTTTGCTTTCATCACAATGCAGTAATAAAAATCCTGTACACATATTTTTATATATTTCACACACACACACACACACACACACACACAGATTGCTTTGAAAATGATGTTTTTAGATCTTTTTCTCCTCACTCAGTAATACATGACCATTTTTTGTTAATAAATCTGCTTCTATAATATCTGTAAAATGATTGCATTGTATACCATTAGACAGATAGACCATAATTTATTCAGCCAATTTCCTATTGTTGGGTATTTAAATGTACCCCTCCTCTTCCTACCTCCTTCCATTTCTTCTTCCCTCCCTCCACTTATTTATTTATTCCTCCCTCCCCTCCCTCCCTCCCTCCCTCCCTCCCTCCCTTCCTTCCTTCCTTCCTTTCTTTTCCAACCTTTATTTCCACAAGCTAAATTTCTGGAACTACATTTGCTGAATGAAACTATGTATATATGTGTGTGTGTGTATATATGTATGTATATATATGTATATATATGTGTGTGTGTATATATATATATGCACATATATATATATAATTCTTTTTTAAGTACAAATAGCCAAACTGTGGTTGAAAACATCATACCAGTTTAAACTTCTGCCACCAGTATATAATCATGCCCATTTCTCTATATCCTCACATCTCCAAGTTCAATGCTGTTTAATATTTTCTAATTTATTGTTGATAATCATAGTGTTTAACATTGCATATATTTAATTAATAGTGATAAACTTTTTTGTGTATTTTTTGATATTTGTATTTCATATTTTGGACTTCTTTGCTCTTCTTCTCTGCCCATTTGAAATGCAGAAGGTTTGCTTTCCTGTTGATTTGTAACATTTTTATTTTATGAATAGTTATGATGTCATTAATTGTCTTTTAACTTTGTCTTTTAGCTTTATGATGGTTGGGATATACAGAAATTTAAAAGTTTTAAATCAGTTTCATCCTTCAGGTTGTGCTTTGAGTGCTGTGTTTAGGAATATCCTCCCCTTTCTAAGATAATACACATATCGATATATGCTTTGTTCACATTTAACTCATTAATCCATCCAATACTTGTTTGTGTGCATTTTCCCAATTTATTATCCAGTTAATGCCACTTATCAAATTTTTTCCTCTTCTGCTTTGAGAGGTTACATGCTGATCATGGTTTAAAATAAACTTGAATTTGGTTTTGAACTACCTTTTGCTTTCTGTTGATCTGCCTTCTTACTTCTGCACCATCACCACCTATTTATCTTCCCACTGGAGAACATTTTAACATCTCATTGGTCAAGTTCTCTTCTCAGTTCTTTTCTGTATGTGGATCTGAAACCAGTGAGAGGAAGCTACAAGAAGGCTCCTTATAATAACTTAGTAACTGAGTTGTTGAGAGAGAGTGCAGGTTGTAAAGGGGAAAATAGTTAGATGGAGGGGTTATAAAAAATTTAAAGTGCCATGAAAGACACATAGCACCGAAGTGTGACTTTCTTTTTGAATAATTAAAAGCATTGAAAAGATTTGAAAAGGGAACAGTATTCTCACTTTGTAGGAAAATGGTATACAGTTTAGGTGTTCTGCCTAGAATTGTCTCTCACACTGCCAGTGGTACCTGTTCCTCACCTTGGGAGACTATGTGCTTCATGGAATTTTTGTGTGGATTAATGAAGATTAACTACTTTTGTGACCTCTGGCACATGCTGGTACTCAGTATATGGTAATTATTAAAGATGAATAGGCAAATTCAGAAGGGAGCCATCTCCCCTCCCCTTCCCTGGTGATGTGACAGTAGCATAGTAGGGGAGTCCTTGTCAGACTTGAATGTGCCCAGAAATCACCTGGGGTTCTTGTTAAAGCAGTTTTTTATATAGTAGGTCTGAGGCGGGGTCTGGGTTTCTGCATTTCTAACAAGCTCTCAGGTGATGCTGCTGCTGCTGGTCTGTGGACCTTATTTTTACTTACGTGATTGTAGGGGTGATTTAGTAGTTATAGTGGAGGCTGGATTGGGTGATTAAGACCCCTGTCAGTCTCCAGATTCTTTGAACCTGTGCCTGCACAGACCATTCACAATTCCACAAATTGAATCAGTTCCAGGGAGGGGTGGTGGTGGTACATATTTTAAAAATTACATTGGTATTATTATTTTTTTAATAGGTGGTGCTTATGCTACAAAACTTAAAAGACACATAAGGGTACTCAGTGAAAAATAAATCACCCTCCCACCCTTGTTTCCTAGCCACCCTGGTCCTTTTTACAGAAGCACTCACCATTACCAGTTTTTTGTTTATTTTTCCAGAGGTAGCTTATGCATGTACAAGTGCATATTTTCTTACTTTTCTCTATTTTTTATGCTTTGCTTTTTTGACTTGAATATGTGTCATAGAAATAATTTTATTTTAGTACAGATGAGGCTCCTGCAACTATAAAAAACTGCATATGCATATATTATAATCTAATCAAACAGTTCTCCATTGATATGTATCGTTTCTAAAACTTGGCTAGTACAAATAACGTTTCAGTGAACATATCTCATTTCAAACAAGTAGAATAAATTCCTAGAAGAGGAATGATTGGATCAAAAGACACATGTATTTAAAATTTCGATGCATAGTGCCATACTGTACTCCATGGGTGTTTTGGCAACCCATAGTCCAGTCCTACCAGCCACGTATGGGGTGCTTCTTTTTCCACACGCTGGCCCACACAATGTTACCAAAGATTTTGATCTTTGCCAGAGTGATAGGTGATAAATGATATCTCACTGTGGTTTTAATTTGCATTCTATATTATGAATGATATTGAGACATCTTAATAATTGTTTAGGAGGTATTCACATTTCCTTTCCAAGAACTATTTGTTTATCTTTCTTATTGATTTGTAGGAGTTCTTTATAACTTAAAGGAAATTAATCATTTATTTGTGGTATGAGTTGCAAGCATCTTCCCCACATTGTTTCTCCTTTGACTTAAGAAGTCAAACATAGTCATTTTTATGTAGTCTCATTTATCAGGCTGTGTTTTCTGTCAGACTTAGAATCACCCTCTCCCCCATTTTGAAATATAAAGAGCTATTCTCCTCTGTTTACTTCTTTTATTTTTATGTTTTTATTCTTTTACATTTAAATCTTTGAAACATCTAGAATTAGCTTCACGTAAGATGTGAGGTATGGATCCAACTTTATTTTTCTTTCCAGATGGCTACCCAGTTGACTTAACATCATTTATTGAATAATGGCCTACATATATTCTCACACATATTTGCATCTATTTCTGAACTTTCTACTCTGTCCCATTGATCTGTCTGCTCTTGAGCCCATCTCAAACTATTTTTAATAGCTTTTAAAACATTAAGTATCTGGTAGGACTGGTCCCCCAGTGGTTGCTTTTCTCTCTCTTTTCTTCCCCTCAAACTTTTTTTTGGGGGGGGGCGTTGCTTTACTTGTTTATTTCGTATGTAAACTTTAGAATATGCTTGTCTGTACTTGCCTGGTTGAAGAAAAGTCCCATTGGTATTTTTATTGGAAGTGTGTTAAATTTATAGATTGATTTAAGAGAACTGATGTTTTTTCTGATATTGAGTGTTCTTACCAAAGAACACAGCATGCCTTCTACCATTGGTTTGCTTTCTCTTTGCCTCTGAGTAACATTTTAAAGTTTTCTGTGTATAGATCTTATAGATGTTTTCTTTATCTAGATCTTTTTTATTCCTATGTCTTCAGTCTTTTTTGATTATATTGTAAATGTTCTTTCTTTTATTATATCTTTTAATTGACTATTAGCATATGAAAGTTATTAGTTTCAGTACACTAATTTTGTATCCATCCACCCTTAATGAATTCTCTCCTTTTTTCTAAACATTTGTTAATTGCTTTTCTAAGCAATTAATATTATCTAAGCAAATAATATTTTCTAAGCAAATAATATTATCTGTAAGTACTCATAATTTTATTGCCTCTTTTCCAATTTTTATATTTATTACTTCTTTATTTTACCTGTTGTGTTGGTTAGTAGCTTCAAAATAAGTGTAAATATTAGTGGTGGCAAAGAACTTCTTGTTGTTCTTCTGACCTTAATGGAAATGCTTCTTCTACTGTTTTCCTGATAATCAAGATGGGTTTTTGGTTAAGACACATATTTTCTGGTGTTAAAACAGCATCTCTCTGTTCTTATTTTAAATATTTAAAAAAAAAAAAAAGAGTGGGTTTTGAATTTTTCAAGCACCTCTCTAGTGTTTATAGGAATCACATATGATTTTTCTCTTTGACCTATTTTTATGACAAATTATATTAAACTGTGTATATTTGAAATTGTCTTCCTGATATCTAGTATTTGAAGGATTTCCTCTATAAACCTCAGTGTCATGTTCATTACACTACCAGCTAGCTTTCTTTGAGGCCCAGGAGGCAGACTTTCCAGGGTTACAATCTGCAGTTACATTGTTTTTTGCTCTTTCTACTCTGAGGTTTCCTAATGCCCCTAAATGGGGCCCTGGGTTCAAGCCACGTGGGTAGTTTTTCCGTTCAAGTCTCATTTCCCACTTTGTTCTTCAATACTCAGCTAGAAAGAGGTGGAGGGTAAAGAGCTTGTAAAAGAGGGTAAATTCTTGAATTTTTATTTCTGACAACCCAGTGGTGCTGGGCTCCCTCCTGTTGACTGTATACCTGTTAAAAAATCAATGACAGGCCAGAAAACTGTGCTCTAGAAGAATAAAACTGACTTCCCTGGCAGGAGGCACTCAATATCAGTCTTTACACATGTGCTTGATCAGTTGCCTCACCACCGGGCAGTCATCCACAGCCAACCTCCCAACACTGCCTGGGGTGTGACTGGTACCCACTGATTCATCTAGCCATGGCCTGGAGATGTGGACTCAGTCAGGCTGGTCCGACATGTACATCCTCAGCAGTTTCTCTAAGTGCCGAGTCAGCCCAAATGCCGGTCTTTTATGAGGCCTGTGATCTTCTAGTATGGAGTCATGTCTCCTCAAGTCTGTGTATCTCCCTGTCTCATGCATAGACCCCAGGGCCATGATGGTTTTCCAGAGGTGGCAAAGATTTCACCCTGGGAAATGTCCTTTTTTGCAATGGGAGAAATTGTCAATTCAGCATAATTCAGTAGTCATTAGCTTCCATGTATTAGCTCAATGTTGGCTGCAGAAGGGGAGAATGAAAAGATGAATATGACTGCCCTGGCTTTCAAGGAGTTCTCAATTAAAAAACAGACCTGATTATATAATTGGAGCAAACGAGTGTTCAATGAATGTTGTGAACTAACCTTCCTGCCTCCAGTCTCTTCCTTTAATCCTTCTTTCACCCAACTTCCAGCGAGATCTCTCTAACATAAACCTAATAATGTCAGTCCTGTGCTTAAATATCTCCTCTTTGCTTTCAGGATAAACTTCAGATTTAACCTGACACATGAGGCCCTTCAGAGTCTGGTTTCAATCACATTGACCTGCCTCATCTGCCTCTATCCCCCCTTTATAGATAAAACTGCATGAACACAGCATGCTCTCTCTTACCTCTGTGTCTTTGGACAAGCTGTCTCCCCTGTATAGAATGCCCTCCCCGTCTCCCCCCATTTTTTGCCTGATCATCTTCTGCTCATTTCCAAAACTCAGATCAAATGTCCTTCTTCTGGTATGCCCTTCCTGCATTTGGTCCCTTTTGTCTTTTTAAGCCATGTTCACTTTTCTCCTTAGCATTTTCCACAACATCCTATAAATCTTCTAGTCCAGTGGTTCTCAAAGTTGGATATGGGAAGAATAGAATTCCTAGCTCTATGTTTTGTATGCTTTGTAATGTACCTAATATATTGATACAATGGTACACATGTGTACTTCATGATTAATAAATATACCTATATTGTGGTTGTGTGTTCAAAAGTTGTTTTACTGATTGGGGTTAATAATCTGAAAAGTTTGAAGGTCTTTGCTCTAGTAGTTAGATCCTGGAGAACATGAATGCTTTATTATTTGCAGGAGCGCAATAAAAATTAGTTGGATAAGTGAATGGCCTCTATATGAGCAGAATGATGATTAATGCTTTAAATGAGATATAAACAAGATTCTAAGAGTAGAAAGAGTGGAAACATAATTGTGCATTAGTTCAGAAGTCAGAGAGTCTGGCTTCAAATTATTTAAGAAGGATTCAAAGTGCCTGCGGTACTGTCTTAGGTGTTACTCATTTTTCTAGACCAGGGCAGGCAAACTTTTTCTTTAAGGAGCCAGATAGTAAATATTTAGCTTTGCAGGCCATAGTAATATTTGCAATGACTCAATTACTTAACTCTGCCACAGCTAAAGATAATATGTAAACAAATGGGTGTAGCTGTGTTTCAGTAAAACTTTATTTACAAAACCAGGTGACTGTCTGGTTGGTCCGGGGGTCGTATCGTGCTGACCCCTGTTCTAGATGATGATTCCTAGTTTGTGAGATCATTGTATTGTATGAAGTACCTTTGCAACATGCATAGCCAATGATTACTTGTTAAGTAAATGCTTAACAATCTCAACAATGATTAGTTCTGATTTGGAGTGTTGCAACAAAAGAGTTGAGTGTTTAGATCTGAGTCCCAGACAGAGGAGGCATTGGTGACAGGGACTAGAGAGGGAATAGTCAAGTCTAGGAAACAGCATGTGTAAAGGCCCTGATGTCCTGCTAAAGTGACCCTGGGAACCACTGCAGCATCCCTGGGTAATGATATGGCAGAGATAGCAAGGGGTAAACTCTACCTTAATGGTGAAATAGAGACAATAGCAACCTCCTTTCCAATAGTGAGAATCAGAGAAATTGCATGTCAAACACCCAGTGCTTGGTTGTGTGCTGTGACCTGCTGGGGGATACCTTTTGATCCTGACCTCTGCCAGCTGTCTGATGCCAAAACTGTTGGCTTAACCTACCTCAGTACTTCTTGCCCCACTCCACTGGATCAAAATCAGTGGTCCTCTAACATCTGAAGCATGGAAGAAAAGGGGCATCTTGACTGGGATTTCTTAAGGTGCTGTCTGTGGAGCACCTGGACAGAATCACCTGCAAGTGTCCATTAAAAATGGAAATTCCTGGGCCCCATCCAGAGCTCTGGAGTCAGGTTTTCTGCTCTGGGGCCCATTTAAAAGTAGGTTTCAGGTGGTTCTTAGAAATGCCAGAGTTGGAGACCTGTCGCTGTTTCAACAAGAGCATTAAAAAAATTTTTTTTTCCCAAGGCCTCCCTTTAAGTTGCCTTATCCACACTCTTAGCTCTTTGAATCCAGTGTAATCAGTGAAAGATGGAAAATTAAGCCAACCACTAGTTTGCCTGTTTTCTTCCCCACAAAATTTGCTTTAAAAATAACAAATTGTGCAATAGATAAGTTTGCATCTAAGTGGGTCTTAAAGTTGCCAGACTCTTCTAAGGTGTCCCTTATCAAACAGCCCTGTCCCCAGGTAGAACCTGCACACAGAACTTCCCTGGTTAGAAAGCTCTTGCAGGAATTCTTTCTTTGCAACTTCCTGATTTGCTTTCCTAGGTGGTCTCCCTGGGTGGGAGATGTTACCTTGGATTTTCCTGGTTAGTAATGTCATGCACAGATTTCCTAATTAGAATCCTCCCACAGGTCTTTCTTTCCTCCCTTAGGTCTTCCCAAATAACCTCTCTAAATGGAAAATGCCATTATAGAGCCTCTGATGACCTCATCTGAGGGGTTCTTTGCTTTGGTGATCTTTCAGTCAAGTTAGTATATCTACACTAAAATTCAGTGGGATGTGAATTTTATCTGTTATATATAAAAAGTTGTAGCCACCTATTTGAAAGGTAATTTTTTCATCTTTAAGATCATAGGATTAGCTCCCAGTTATTTAATCAATGAATTGTTGATTGTTCATGTACTATATGCATCTAAACTTGCATAACAATGAATGAATCAATCTATCATGTTATGTTGGGGTGTGTGTGTGTGTGTGTGTGTGTGTGTGTGTGTATGTATTTATTTTCATGATTATGGATGTTTGTAACAAATTTGCACATTAGTGATCTCATTTGTTGTAAAAACTTCCTGGCCCTGTAGAGGGCAGAATTATTCTTTCTGTCTTTCAAATGAAGCACCAGGAAATGAAATGATGTTTCCAAGGTCACGTGGCTGGCATATTGCTGAGCCAGGGCTTATATGCAGATTCTTGAACCTGCAAAGCTGTCATCCTGCTTCTCAATTTAGGCCTGGGTCCAATTCCACCCTTGACTCTTTATCCAAATAAAATTAAGGACTTGTAGACACCCTGGGAGAAGAAATCATGGAATATTTTGTAAGAAAAACCATCCAAATAATAAGATGGTTTGGGGTTCTGACACCCCAGGATCTCTCAGCTACAACTGAGGCACAATTGTGTTTTTTATGAGACATACCTCCGGAAAAGCCAAAGGCACCACTAGATGGCAGTATATGAACATTAAACGGGAAAAAGGAGCCCACTCTTCATTTTGAATACCTTCAGACTACCATGGTGAAAGCCTTGGCAAGGACATTCAGTTGGAATTAACCTTTCCAAAACCATGATCAGAGATCATTGTGACTTTGGGCTCCAGACCAAGACAGGATGGCCGTGCTTTGGTTTTATGAGAAGCTAGATCCATGGTTTTCAGCCCTACTTGCATGTTAGTAGAATCATCTAGCGTTCTGATTTCACTTGTTTTGGGGTGGGACCCAGGCATGGATAGTTTTTGTTAAAACTCCTCAGGAGCTTCAGTGTGTTCCCATTGTCAGTAATCTGTGCTAGATGGAGGCCACCTGCCCCTGGGTTGTAAGAACCCAACCAAAGCAGCAGAACTTGAGCTCATAATGAAGTTCCAGGAATGGGGTAGACCACTGAGGCTGCAGGGGAAAAATGAGACATTAAGACATGGTCTCCGCACTCAGGAAGCCCCACTTCTAAAGGGGCTGAGATTTAAAATGCCAAATAGGATCCAGGCATGCGGTGAAGTATTCCCGCAGTGCACTCCCTGATCTGCCATGCATGCTTTTGAGTATGTCACTTGACCACTCCATAACTCACTTTATTTACTGAGTTTTGATGGGACTCCTCATTGGGAAAATGAGGATGATGAGCTAGGTGCCTTCAAGGATCTATATAGCTGTGTTCCTAAGGACAGTGTCTTTTCCCAGTCAAGTTCTGTGGGTATCTAGGAACAACCGGGCTGTTTTGAAGAGAGGTAGACCCCTTTGGCTTGGCATTAGCTCAGCATTTCAGGCAGGACGGAGAGATCCTGCTGCTGCTTTAAGGTTTGCATTTCAGTTCATTGTGGGGAAAATTAGTTGTTGATGATAAAGCCTTTAAAACGTACCCAAATTCCACGTGCTTGTTTTCTAGAAATGTGTTCCAAACCAGCAGGACTGGGGACGAGAGAGGGTGTCTCCAAACCACAGAGGCTCCCCCCCATTTCTTACTTCCATCTCCCCATCTCTGTATACCCAGCTTCAACATACCGCTGGAATTTCCTCTAAGCTAGGAGTGTTACTGACCAGGGTTCTTGGCCTCCTTAATCAATAGAAACTGGTAAGAGGCCAGACAAGAAATTCAGGCAAGCTTTATTGGGACTCCTGCTGCAGCAGGAGGGAGTGAGAACAAGTAAGAGTTTCCCTTGCTCTCTGAGGCATAAGGGGTGAGGGTGGGGGTGGGTCCAGGGGTCGGACCTGAGGGTGGCCTAGGCGGTCTGCCCCCCCCCCACCTCTGGTGGTGGTGTGTGCAGGGGGCCTGCGCAGTACCCTGCTTTTGCTCCCAGCTCTTCAGAAGTGGTAATTGGGTTTTTGGTCTTTTTGTATCTTGTTGTCCATAATTTGCCCCAACTGCACATGCACGCAGTTATTTTTAGTCCCTTATAGTTTCTTTGTATTTTGTTACTTGAGGACACGTTTGTCCAGGTGCAAGCACTGCAGCAAAGGGTCCCAGGTCCCAGGTGCCAGGTCCCAGGTTCCTGTCTCAGGACGACCTCTAGAACGTTACTTCATAATCTCCCCTTTTCGTGGGGATTGATGGGGCATAGAGGAATCGAAGGCAACAGCCTGCAAATCCTGGTCTGCAGGATTCAAATCCTGATTATGCTTAAGAAAGACTTGAAGAGCACAGACTAGATCTTACTCATTTCACTCATTTTAATAACAGGCACAGGACCTGGTACAGAGTAGGTGTGAGTGAATGTTTGTTGAATTAAGGTTTCTATAGTTTGAGGTATTTAACAACATCAAGCTGATACTAAATATTCAGATCTCAGGATCAGAAATAGCTTTGATGCTATTTGTGTCTTACAAACACAGAATTTTATGAAATAGATTGCGTTTCCTTCTTCACGTTGGCTTCTAAGGAGCTCAGAGATTAGTTAGTGGCGCACCTGTAGCAAATAACGAAGAAAGACGTGCTACATATTTATTTATGCGATCAGTTAGTTGATTATATGAGATTAAATGATGCCTGCTTTTACTTTATTTTCCTCAAACTTGATATTTATTGTACTGAATTATTATTGCAAGCTACCTCAAATTCTCTTTGGAACAAGGAATGAGGAAA
This sequence comes from Aethalodelphis obliquidens, assembly GCF_003676395.1. NCBI lineage: Eukaryota > Metazoa > Chordata > Mammalia > Artiodactyla > Delphinidae > Aethalodelphis > Aethalodelphis obliquidens. The sequence goes on from NW_020837951.1 coordinate 24,503,893, forward strand.
TATTAAATCTCAGGCAGTGTCTGGGACAATTCCTGGTACATGCTAGGAACTCAAAATATTTACTGAGTGAGTGAAAGGTATTTTCATCTGAATCTTTAGATTGAATTCAGTGTTTAACCAAGTCTATCAATCAACCTGAAAGTCACAGTCTCTCAAAATAAACTGGAATAAATGGGAAGATCTTCTGGGAAATAGACCCAGAGAGGCAGAGTGACCTGCCCGAGATGACACAAAAATCCAATGGCTCTAAGTTAAGCCCAGTTATTTTTGATTCTTGATCTATAGCATGTTCTATTACTCCAAAACTACTTCTTTTGATCTTCCAAGAGAGATAACTATCTTCAAATATCTTCAAAAATGAAATATGAAGAAAGGTATGTTCATCCAGTTGCCCCTCAGGTAAAACTGGTGACAAAATGAGAGAGTGGTGCCGCCTGTGTTTGATGGAATCACTTGTTCTGTTTATTGTTTTTCCTTTGACCAAGTCAATGACAGCTCTTTTGGTGACCTGTGATGTGATTTCCTTTCTAAGCTTCACAAGGAGAAAAAGTTAGGGAATGCTGGTAGCCCCAGTCAGCACTCTCCCGGGAGGTTGGGAAGGGATTTTTACTGACAGTGTTTATCCTGGACAGAAGCCAGCAGGCCTGTCGGCTTGAAGCATGAGCTGCTTTATCTTGTCAAACATCTTTGTCCAAAACGTGGTCAAAGGAGAAGTGAGGCAGCTGAATTTTGGTGGAAATTTATCTCTCATGTATTTATTCAGTGTTCCTGTAGAGAGCAAAAGAAGTCATGTTCCTATTTAACAGCCTGACCTGTCTACTTTTCCAACATTTTCTGAACCACTCCCCTTAAACTCCACTATTTTTATTACTCTATATCCAAGTGGAAGTCTCTGCCCAGCAAACACTTAAAAAAAATACTCCCTAACCCAGAGAAGTCTTTTTCCTTTCTTAATAACTACCCTTGAGTATTTTTACAGGCATGTATATAATTTACTCTAAAGCCAAATGTACATCTTCTTCAGACCAATCAGCTTTCACTAGTATTTCATCAATGGAGTGACCAACCTGGGAGCTCTGGCTCAGATGACATAATGTCCATGAGAACCTCCATGAATGATTTACTGCTCTCTATCTGTGCTCCTGCAATGGACCCATCTCCATGATGGCATCACCATGTTATGTTACTATTATAAGGTTATCTATCTGCTTTTCTCGATGGACTGGTAGCTTCTCAAGGTCAGGAGCCATCTCTCCTTCATCTGTGAATTTCCTGAGCCCACCCAGAGCCAAGGGTGTAGTAGGTGCTCATGTTCATATTTACTCATCCTATCGTTGATTCATTGCAGTTGCTCCTATTGTCTTACTCAGATTTCTTGCCTTCCCTGTGAGGAGTGGACTCTGCAGAAATCCTGTCCAGAAAGCAATCTGATGTGCTAGTTAGTGCAGCTCACCTGTTGGCTCACTAGTATGAATGTGATGTGACGATCACGTAGCCCAAAGGCCTGGGCTTTGTTCACAGGCACAGAAATGTCTTCTGAGTCATGCTCAGCCAGCTATTGCCTGAGTCTTAGTCCAGGGATGGAGAAGACCCAGCTCTCCTGCAGTCTCTTTTGAGATTTCAGCTGTTGTTTTTAACTCCTGACCTTAGCTTTCTCTGGGGAGTCTTTGAATTTGGCTCAGTCCATTTGAGATGAGATTGCGGAGGCAGATACCCTTGGGAGAGGAGAGTTTGTCCTTTGGGAGTCTGTATTTAATCCAAGGTGAGATTATGAAGCCTCAGCTGTAGCCCAGCCTACCAGGCAAACCTCAGATCTTTCTCAGGCCAGAGGTATAACGGACTGTGGAAATGTAACTTGTCAGCATGGAGGAGACAAACTGGCTGGAACAAAGTCCTAGGACAAGGGAATTGGAGAGGCAATAAGTTGCTTATTTTTATTTCGAGAGAATAGACAGGACCATCTTAGATTTAGCAAAAGAGAATGCCTTTCAATGACTCTATTTGGAAAAACGCCCTTCACATTTGAAAGTTGGTGTTGGGCATCTATGAGCCTTAAAGCTTTGCGATCTTTAAAACTCAGACACTTGTTTTTTCCCCCTCTTCATCCTAATCTTTGTATCCATTAGGAAGGTCCTAAAACCAATGCTCATCCCGGCTCCCACATGCTTGAATTGCCCCAGTGAACAGGTTCTCCAAACTAAGTTTGGACACTTTCTTTGACAGGCAACCCCCAACCCTTCCTCTTCCTCCCTCAAGTCTAGGAAGTCCATTCTTTCTCACACAGCACTGTTAGTTAAAAAAGAAATTTCTCCTATTATTGAGCAGATTTCTATCCCTGCTGTAGTTTCTATGGATTGTTTCAATTCTCCCTCTCAGGGCCACATATAGCAAATAAGTTCCTTCAGCCCCTACCCCTAAGTCTTGTGCTTTTTTAGCTAAAAATCCCTTTCCTTTAAGCTTTCCTGCCTGCAACACCACTTTCAGTCTTTTACCTGTTGAGCCAATCTACTTTGAACACCCTCCAGTTTGCTCTGTTGAAGTATGTGTAATCAGATAAAGCAGGAGGGCTTATGTCACACTAAAGCCCTTGTCAACAACCAAAAGTGATTGAGAAGAATTGAGATCTTTAATGAACTTATTTGAAAACCCCAAAGGGTTCATTTCCTGAGTCAGAGCAAAACATGAAATTCACATTTTCTATCTTCTTTATTTCTTTCTGCTTCCACTTTAGTCTTTCATCTTCCTCTGCCAAAATTCTGAGACAGCTCCCCAAACCAGCCCAGTCAGGCTCTTTTTTTTTTTTTTTTTTTTGTAATTAGGACATCCACCTCTTGAGAAGTCTGGTCATAGCAGTCTATTGATCTGATAGATTTTTTTTTAATTAAAAATTTTTTTTTTAATTTATTTGGCTGTGTCAGGTCTTAGTTGCAGCCTGCGGGATCTTTTGTTGCGGCACGTGGGCTCTCTAGTTGTGGTGTGAGGGCTCTAGAGCTCACGGGCTTAGTTGCCCTGCGGCATGTGGGATCTTAGTTCCCCAACCGGGGATTGAACCCATGTCCCCTGCATTGGAAGGCGGATTCTTAACTGCTGGACCATCAGGGAAGTCCCAGGCTCTTTTAATTTCTCTTCTTCTCTCCTGTCTTAGGCTGAGTTGTTACTGGAGCAGGCTGGGAGGGATGGGAGGGATTGTAGACACATAATTAAAAAAAAAAGAAAAAAAAGACTTTGTTATATATGGATTTAGAATTTGTCAGAGTGAATGACCAGAAGTGAAGCCTAATCTTTGCAAAGCAGAGCAAACCCACCTACCTCCCCTCTTCTGAACACTCTACTTCCGATAACAGAATGTCAAATATCATTGGCTTTTGGGCCATTCCAATTCTGCTGGTGTCCCATATTAAAATTCCCATGAACTCAAAAGGCTTAAAGCAGAACTTATCCAGGATCTGAGGTTGAGGTGAGCACATTTTCTATAGGTTCTATAGATTCACAGATTCTGTAGATTCCTGGTTGAAGTTTTCTGGAAAAAGTATAAGGGGAAAAGGGAGAATAGAGTCTTCTACTTTTATTTTGTTAAATTTGAGGTCCAATTACTTGGAAGTGAAAAGATGACTTCTTTGCTTAGCATTTTTGTCCTTTTTGTGTGTGGCTGGAGGGCAGAAATAACTCTGGTGACCCCCAACAGACCACCCCATCTTGATTGCTTGAACTATTGCAGGTCCCAGAAGACATTTGTGTGTTTGAGGTTAGCACTTCCCTCCGTTCTGCATCCCAACCTAATGGGCCCCCTTCCCCTGTTTCCCAGAATGTGGGACTGTTGACTGCTGACTTGAGGGTGCTGTTATAGGCCCTGGTATCTTCTCGTTTACTTCTCTTGGGTAGTGGAGTGGTCAGTGATTTCCTCAAATGGCCCTATGTGCCCTCCATCTGGCAGAAATTTCTCAGTTATTTTGATCAATTAATGATACCATTCCTGAGATATTTTCTTATTTTAAAAATGGCCTTTGGTAATGTATATACGTCCATGCCACTCTCTCACTTCGTCCCAGCTTACTCTTCCCCCTCCCCATGTCCTCAAGTCTATACTCTACATCTGCATCTTTATTTCTGTCCTGCCCCTAAGTCCTTCAGAACCATTTTTTTTTTAGATTCCATAAATGTGTATTAGCATACGGTATTTGTTTTTCTCTTTCTGACTTACTTCACTCTGTATAACAGACTCTAGGTCCATCCACCTCACTACAAATAACTCAATTTCGTTTCTTTTTACGGCTGAGTAGTGGGAAGCAGCCGCATAGCACAGGGAGATCAGCTTGGTGCTTTATGTCCACCTAGAGGGGAGGGATAGGGAGGGTAGGAGGGAGACACAAGAGGGAGGAGATATGGGGATATATGTATACGTATGGCTGATTCACTTTTTTATAAAGCAGAAACTAACACACCATTGTAAAGCAATTATACTCCAATAAAGACGTTAAAAAATAAAAAATATATATATCATTAAAAAAAATGGCCTTTGTTATTTTAACAGGAATTTGGGGATGAGGAGGATAAAATCCATTAGAAGTCAACAACATTTAATTTCAACCACACTGGGTGAGGCAGAATGGGAAGGAATGGTATATTGTGATGAGGTGGTTGTTGGTTGTTTTGATGATCATAATGTTGCTTTCTACAATTTTCAAAGCATTTCCTCACACATTATTTCATTTGATTTTTACAACAGATTTGAATAGGAAAAGTAGCAATTATTACTTGTACTCTGCTAATTCATAAACACATGCTCGAAGATGTTTACTGACTTACCCAAAAGCAGAGGACTTGTGATCCCCTCAGATCTTTTGCCTTCTGAGACTTTGTTCACTCAAGCTACGTATTTGGATACCATCGTCTCTATTTTTGCAATACTAACAAGACCTGTAATGATATTTCCTTATTGTTTTTCTTTAAACTGACTTATTTTCTAACTTAAATAAGTATATTTAACAAGAAAACTTCATATCTCCATGGTAAATAAAGCTAGTATCACTTTCTAAAACTGAAAAGTAACCATGAAAACAAAAATAATGAGAATGAAGCAGTGCCCTTACATTTTAGCTAAGTATTGATTCTCACTGAAGTCTCTGATCCTGTCCTGTTCTCTTTTTGTTAAAGAGGGAAATTTTAGCATGTTTTTAGAGAGATGCTGAAGTCATACGGCATCAAACTGAATCTTTCTCCTTTATATCATCAGAAAGACTAAAAAAGAATTGGAAAAGGAATAATTTTTCCAACATGCAAATCAGTGTTATTTAATATTGTGTCCATGTGGGATTCTGTCACACATAATTTAAAAATTCTTAAGTTGTTCCCACCCGTGAGAAACACTGCAGAATACCATAGTTATATAATTAAGGTGTAAACATGGACTATAAGTTGGGCAGTTCTGGTAGCCTACATGGGTATCAATAGCAATTGTGTTAATTGAATTCCATAAATCAGCATTTACTATTCATCCATTCAGTAACATCTAATGAACATCTACTATGTGCTGACCATGCAAAAAAGAAGACACAATCTCATCCTTGAACGAAGTTTGTGGTCTTACTAACATTAGCAATGGCGTGAATTTCTAAGTTGTCCATTATGAGGAAAAAATCATCAATCTTGCTTGAGGGTGAATCAAGGAAGGCTTCAAAATGTGGTAATATCTGAGGTGGGTATTGAAGGATAAGGGTTTGTCAGCTGTAGATCTCCCAGAAGGAGTACAGCTTCTGAAAAGAAACAATGGTAGGAAAGGACATGGTTGTCTTGAGGGGTAAGTAGTTTCTTGGTTTGGCTAAAGTATAGAGCCAAAAGGGACAGAGGTGAATGAGGTAGGGAGGTATCAGAAAAGGAGGCAGGGGCTTCCCTGGTGGTGCAGTGGTTGAGAGTCCGCCTGCTGATGCAGGGGACACGGGTTCATGCCCCGGTCCGGGAAGATCCCACATACTGCGGAGCGGCTAGGCCTGTGAGCCATGGCCGCTGAGCCTGCGCATCCGGAGCCTGTGCTCCGCAACGGGAGAGGCCACAACAGTGAGAGGCCCGCGTACTGCAAAAAAAAAAAAAGAAAGAAAAGGAGGCAGAAATAGTAGACCAAAGCAGTCTGAGAAGAGCTCTGTGTGCCTTGCCAGGGTGTTTGGACTAGTCCTGTAGACAGTAGGGAGCCATCCAGATTATGTAAGCAGGGTAATGACATGCTCAGATGTGCATTTTAGAGAGGTCACTTTGGTGACAGTGAGGAGAGATGAGAAAGGAGAGAGTAAGATGTCGGCACAGATGTCTTCTTGGAATGCCAATATTAGCTTGAGTTATTCCATGCAAATTCTGTTCATTAGCTCTCCTTGCTCATGTAAAGAGTTTTGGCAGCCACACTCTGGCCAGAATGGATGATGCTCTGAATGGAAAGTCTGTTGCTTTGACCTTGGCAGAATTTCCCTGGGATTTTTACTCTTATAGAATTGCTTTGTAAAAGTGGTCCAGCCCATGTGGACTGTTTCAAGGGCAACTTAGAAAAAAACAACAATGTCCATTTCACAACCAAGCAATTACTGAGTTTAGCCTCCTTTTGACTTTGAATAACTTGAGTGATTAGGGACTGATTGTGTGTATTATTATTATCATTATGATCACTTTTTGCAATTCCCTCAACTCACTGATGTACACATAAGATGGGGATCCACACAGTATGACAGGACAAGGAGATCTTCAAGATTATCTAGCTCTCTTTCATGGGAACCTGAGACATGGCACAGGTCCTTGATCACAGTAGATGCTTAGTAAAGGAGCCGTAGGTATTCTGCATTAGTTGTACTGTTTTCTCTATACCATTTGTGATGTGAATTAATTAACAATTTAGTTTTCTGTTAATAGTTTGTATTATTCCTTTCTGTCTACTTTATAAAGAAATGTAATTTTAACCAAATAGATGAAAAATAGGCTCTCCTGATAATGACAACATGACACATTGTGAAGTGAACTGGGCACTTAACTGGAAGTCAGAATTTAAGTCTTCACTAGGCCAATTCCTATATATGGCTACTGGGACAATTCACTTTACCTGAGACTCACTTTCCCTTTCAGTAAAATGAATGCTTAGGCTATCCAGGATGGCAGATAGCTTTACCTTTATGTGCCACCTTCAGGGGCTTGGTAGTGATTGCCCAGAGTGGTGGTTCTCAACCTCATAAGAAATCTTTTCAGACTTTTTTATTCATCACCTCACACCCCATGTAATTTTAATGTCACAGATATACTGTATATCTCTTTATGTACTGTGACCCTTTGAAAGGACACATACCATTGTAATATCTAAATATTTTTCATCTTCCTAGAACCAAGTTTTGGCCCCTTGGGTGTGTACTGTCTGGTTGAGAATGCGTGGCTCAGAGGGGGTCTGCTGATAGGGATTGTGAGGCCATTGTCATGTTCAGCAGAAAAGATTGCTGGTTAATGTCTGCCACAGGCATGGGCAAGGGGAGCAGCAGGACGTGAGCTTTGTATGGGGCTAGATACTCTGCATAAACTTGACCGCTTGAACGTTCTGAGGTTCCATGTTCAGTATGTATATAAGCTGTATCTATCTAGCTAAAAGGAATTATTTATTGTTTTTTATGATTAATGTATTGGGTGTTGATACAACTGTCAAATCTGAAAAAAACTCAAAGTAATCAATTTAGTAGTCATAAGCAGATAGGCCATATTTGTGGGATATTTATTTGTAATCTTTAATATTTCCTGGGTAATTAAGATGTTCTCCTACATTGCAATGCATTAGAAATTATTCACTTTTGTTCTTACAGATTTCTCAAGATATATTTTGGAGGCAGGAGTATCTGTTTCTCAGTGGAATAGCTATCAGATGATTTGTCTAAAGAACTTCCAGTGCCTGGATTAAAGCAAGCCCCTGAGCTTGATTGAGTGGGGGCTCTTCATAATGAGAATGTGTGGGAATAACCCCTGTGCTTTGCTATTGGATAATTTGTTGTATTGAAATCCTGCTTTGAGTCAGGAATTATAATGATAGGGGTGGAAAGATTATCCATTCTTAAGAAGCTTGCTGTTTTATGGAGGTTGTCAGCAGAAGTAACTCATACAACCTATAAAACTATAAAATGAGGTCACATCCCTTTAACAACTGTTGCTATTGGCTTGGGCTTTGTCAGCTGTGATGGCCAACATGTAGCTTCCTTGAAGCATTCTCAATTGATTCTCACAGTTCCTTTGGATACTGGCTTATGTGTGTAAATAAATAGGTCCCTAGTGTAGACCTATTATGAGCTCTTTGCCATGCAGTGGAGCTTCTGTTGTTGCCAGTCACTGCTCCATTGGACATTGGCATCCTCACTTGGTTATCGTGGCTAAGGAGAGGTCCTAACTTTCCTCTTTATCATTTCATTCAAATATAGAGCAAGTTCTTAATTTATCACCACACACTCGAGCCTAGATTATAAATTTAGAACACAACTCTATTGAATGTTGGGGATTATAGGAGGTAAGTACAAGCAGAAAATGTTCAAAAATGCTATTTCCTGTGCCTGCTTTCAAGGACTATAGGTCCAGACTTACTCTCCCAAGGCCTCTGAATTGTCATTGCCCATCCTACCTATTTCAAAGAAACCATTTCACTTTCTCTATGGGAGTCTCCCTGACCTACAGTGTATCTCCTTCACCAGAGTTTAGACCTCAATTTATGAAGGTCCAGAGTAAGAAAAGAGTTGTATTCTCCTTCCCCCTCTCACTGACCAGTCTTGCCTGTTTAGGCATATACTGTCCTTCTCTTGAGGATAATGTACAGCAAGGATATCCATTCTTTTTAGAGGAAATTCTGCCCCTCGGCCTATGCCAAAGACCGTCACGTCAGAATGCAATATTTCATCATCATTTCAGCAAGCTTAGGTTGTTGTTCATCATGAGGAACATCATAGTGTGGTTCAAAATGACTTAAACATAGCCAATCTAATCTCAGCCTCAGCTTAAAGTAAAAGCAGAGTCTTCCCCATTTTCCCTGAAGGTTTTAGATCTGTACTTCCAATGTAATGTGAAAAAATTCTAGAACACACACACACACACACACACACACACATTATTCCCCAAGAACAAGCAATAATATACAATCATAGGAAAGATGAAAACTAAAGAAATGTTTTCTCTAAAGAAGCTACAGAGTCTGCAGAGATATAGCTATGCTAAAACAAACATCTAACGTATATATCAAAGAGAATTCTTTACTTTTTAGTATAAATATTTACATTCAGATTAATGGTGACTTCATTTTTTCTCAAATGTATGTTGCTTTACATCTGGGTAATTAAAGGCCCCACTGGATTCATTTAAAAAAATTTTTTTAACATCTTTATTAGAGTATAATTGCTTTACAATGGTGTCTTAGTTTCTGCTTTATAACAAAGTGAATCAGTTATACATATACGTATGTTCCCGTATCTCTTTCCTCTTGCGTCTCCCTCCCTCCCACCCTCCCTATCCCACCCCACTAGGTGGTCACAAAGCACTGAGCTGATCTCCCTGTGCTATGCGGCTGCTTCCCACTAGCTATTTTACATTTGGTAGTGTATATATGTCCATGCCATTCTCTCACTTTGTCCCAGCTTACCCTTCCCCCTCCTCATATCCTCAAGTCCATTCTCTACCAGGTCTGTGTCTTTATTCCCGTCTTACCCCTAGGTTCTTCATGACCTTTTTTTTTTTTTTTTCTTAGATTCCATATATATGTGTTAGGATATGGTATTTGTTTTTCTCTTTCTGACTTACTTCACTCTGTATGACAGACTCTAGGTCCATCCACCTCACTACAAATAACTCAACTTCATTTCTTTTTATGGCTGAGTAATATTCCATTATATATATATGGGCCACATCTTCTTTATCCATTCATCTGTCAATGGACACTTAGGTTGCTTCCATGTCCTGGCTACTGTAAATAGTGCTGCAATGAACATTGTGGTACATGACTCTTTTTGAATTATGGTTTTCTCAGGGTATGTGCCCAATAGTGGGATTGCTGGGTCGTATGGTAGTTCTATTTGTAGTTTTTTAAGGACCCTCTATACTGTTCTCCATAGTGGCTGTATCAATTTACATTCCCACCAACAGTGCAAGAGTGTTCCCTTTTCTCCACACCTTCTCCAGCATTTATTGTTTGTAGATTTTTTGATGATGGCCATTCTGACTGGTGTGAGATGATATCTCATTGTAGTTTTGATTTGCATTTCTCTAATGATTAATGATGTTGAGCATTCTTTCATGTGTTTGTTGGCAATCTGTATATCTTCCTTGGAGAAATGTCTATTTAGGTCTTCTGCCCATTTTTGGATTGGGTTGTTTGCTTTTTGTTATTGAGCTGCATGAGCTGCTTGTAAATTTTGGATATCAATCCTTTGTCAGTTGCTTCATTTGCAAATATTTTCTCTGATTCTGAGGGTTGTCTTTTGGTCTTGTTTATGGTTTCCTTTGCTTTGCAAAAGCTTTTAAGTTTCATTAGGTCCCATTTGTTTATTTTTGTTTTTATTTCCATTTCTCTAGGAGGTGGGTCAAAAAGGATCTTGCTGTGACTTATGTCATAGAGTGTTCTGCCTATGTTTTCCTCTAAGAGTTTGAGAGTGTCTGGCCTTACATTTAGGTCTTTAATCAATTTTGAGTTTACTTTTGTGTATGGTGTAGGGAGTGTTCTAATTTCATACTTTTACATGTACCTGTCCAGTTTTCCCGGCACCACTTATTGAAGAGGCTGTCTTTTCTCAACTGTATATTCTTGCCTCCTTTATCAAAGATAAGTTGACCATATGTGTGTGGGTTTATCTCTGGGCTTTCTATACTGTTCCATTGATCTATATTTCTGTTTTTGTGCCAGTACCATACTGTCTTGATTACTGTAGCTTTGTAGTATAGTCTGAAGTCAGGGAGCCTGATTCCTCCAGCTCCATTTTTCGTTCTCAAGATTGCTTTGGCTATTCGGGGTCTTTTGTGTTTCCATACAAATTGTGAAATTTTTTGTTCTAGTTCTGTGAAAAATGCCAGTGGTAGTTTGATAGGGATTGCATTGAATCTGTACATTGCTTTTAGTAGTAGAGTCATTTTCACAATGTTGATTCTTCCAATCCAAGAACATGGTATATCTCTCCATCTATTTGTATCATCTTTAATTTCTTTCATCAGTGTCTTATAATTTTCTGAATACAGGTCTTTTGTCTCCTTAGGTAGGTTTATTCCTAAATATTTTATTCTTTTTGTTGCAATGGTAAATGGGAGTGTTTTCTTAATTTCACTTTCAGATTTTTCATCATTAGTGTATAGGAATGCCAGAGATTTCTGTGCATTAATTTTGTATCCTGCTCCTTTACCAAATTCATTGATTAGCTCTAGTAGTTTTCTGGTAGCATCTTTAGGATTCTCTGTGTATAGTATCATGTCATCTGCAAACAGTGACAGCTTTACTTCTTCTTTTCCAATTTGGATTCCTTTTATTTTTTTTCTTCTCTGATTGCTGTGGCTAAAACTTCCAAAACTATGTTGAATAAGAGTGGTGAGAGTGGGCAACCTTGTCTTGTTCCTGATCTTAGTGGAAATGTTTTCAGTTTTTCACCATTGAGGATGATATTGGCTATGGATTTGTCATATATGGCCTTTATTATGTTGAGGAAAGTTCCCTCTATGCCTACTTTCTGCAGGGTGTTTATCATAAATGGGTGTTGAATTTTGTCGAAAGCTTTCTCTGCATCTATTGAGATGATCATATGGTTTTTCTCCTTCAATTTTTTAATATGGTGTATTACGTTGATTGATTTGCGTATATTGAAGAATCCTTGCATTCCTGGCATAAACCCCACTTGATCATGGTGTAGGATCCTTTTAATGTGCTGTTGGATTCTGTTTGCTAGTATTTTGTTAAGGATTTTTGCATCTATATTCATCAGTGATATTGGCTTGTAGTTTTCTTTCTTTGTGGCATCTTTGTCTGGTTTTGGTATCAGGGTGATGGTGGCCTCGTAGAATGAGTTTGAGAGTGTTCCTCCTTCTGCTATATTTTGGAAGAGTTTGAGAAGGATAGGTGTTAGCTCTTCCCTAAATGTTTGATAGAATTCGCCTGTGAAGCCATCTGGTCCTGGGCTTTTGTTTGTTGGAAGATTTTTAATCACAGTTTCAACTTAAGTGCTTGTGATTGGTCTGTTCATATTTTCTATTTCTTCCTGGTTCAGTTTCGGCAGGTTGTGCATTTCTAAGAATTTGTCCGTTTTTTCCAGGTTGTCGATTTTATTGGCATAGAGTTGCTTGTAGTAATCTCTCATGATCCTTTGTTTTTCTGCAGTGTCAGTTGTTACTTCTCCTTTTTCATTTCTAATTCTATTGATTTGAGTCTTCTCACTTTTTTCTTGATGAGTCTGGCTAATGTTTTATCAATTTTGTTTATCTTCTCAAAGAACCAGCTTTTAGTTTTTTTGATCTTTGCTATCATTTCCTTCATTTCTTTTTCCTTTATTTCTGATCTGATCTTTATGTTTTCTTTCCTTCTGGTAACCTAAGCGTTCTTTTGTTCTTCTTTCTGTAATTGCTTTAGGTGCAAGGTTAGGTTGTTGATTTGAGATGTTTCCTGTTTCTTAACGTAGGATTGTATTGCTATAAACTTCCTTCTTAGAATTGCTTTTGCTGCATAACATAGGTTTTGGGTCGCCGTGTCTCCATTGTCATTTGTTTCTAGGTAGTTTTTGATTTCCTCTTTGATTTCTTCAGTGATCTCTTCGTTATTAAGTAGCCTCCATGTGTTTGTATTTCTTACAGATCTTTTCCTGTAATTGATATCTAGTCTCACAGCGTTGTGGTTGGAAAAGATACTTGATACGATTTCAGTTTTCTTAAATTTACTAAGGCTTGATTTGTGACCCAAGATATGATCTATCCTGGAGAATGTTCCATGAGCACTTGAGAAGAATGTGTATTCTGTTGTTTTTGGATGGAATGTCCTATAAATATCCATTAAGTCCATCTTGTTTAATGTATCACTTAAAGCTTGTGTTTCCTTATTTATTTTCATTTTGTATGATCTGTCCATTGGTGAAAGTGGGGTGTTAAAGTCCCCTACTATGATTGTGTTACTGTCGATTTCCCCTTTTATGGCTGTTAGTATTTGTCTTATGTATTGAGGTGTTCCTATGTTGGGTGCATAAATATTTACAATTGTTACATCTTCTTGGATCGATCCCTTGATCATTATGTAGTGTCCTTCTTTGTCTCTTGTAATAGTCTTTATTTTAAAGTCTATTTTGTCTGATATGAGAATTGCTACTCCAGCTTTCTTTTGATTGGCATTTGCATGGAATATCTTTTTCCATCCCCTCACTTTCAGTCTGTATGTGTCCCTAGGTCTGAAGTGGGTCTCTTGTAGACAGCATATATATGCGTCTTGTTTTTGTATCCATTCAGCCAGTCTGTGTCTTTTGGTGGGAGCATTTAATCCATTTACATTTAAGGTAATTATCGATATGTATGTTCCTATTCCCACTTTCTTAATTGTTTTGGGTTTGTTATTGTAGGTCTTTTCCTTCTCTTGTGTTTCTTGCCTAGAGAAGTTCCTTTAGCATTTGTTGTAAAGCTGGTTTGGTGGTGCTGACCTCTCTCAGCTTTTGCTTGTCTGTAAAGGTTTCAATTTCTCCGTCAAATCTGAATGAGATCCTTGCTGGGTAGAGTAATCTTCATTGTAGGTTTTTCTCCTTCATCACTTTTAATGTGTCCTGCCACTCCCTTCTGGCTTGCAGAGTTTCTGCTGAGAGATCAGCTGTTAACCTTATGGGAATTCCCTTGTGTGTTATTTGTTGTTTTTCCCTTGCTGCTTTTAATATGTTTTCTTTGTCTTTAATTTTTGATAGTTTGGTTAATATGTGTCTTGGCATTTTTCTCCTTGGATTTATCCTGTATGGGACTCTCTGTGCTTCCTGGACTTGATTAACTATTTCTTTTCCCATATTAGGGAAGTTTTCAACTATAATCTCTTCAAATATTTTCCCAGTCCCTTTCTTTTTATCTTCTTCTTCTGGGACCCCTATAATTCAAATGTTGGTGCGTTTAATGTTGTTCCAGTAGTCTCTGAAACTGTCCTCAGTTCTTTTCATTCTTTATTCTGCTCTGCAGTAATTCTTTCCACTATTTTATCTTCCAGGTCACTTATCCGTTCTTCTGCCTCAGTTATTCTGCTATTGATCCCTTCTAGAGTATTTTTAATTTCATTTATTGTGTTGTTCATCATTGCTTGTTTCCTCTTTAGTTCTTTTAGGTCTTTGTTAAATGTTTCTTGCATTTTCTCTATTCTATTTCCAAGATTTTGGATCATCTTTACTATCATTATTCTGTATTCTTTTTCCAGTAGACTGCCTCTTTCCTCTTCATTTGTTAGGTCTGGTGGGTTTTTACCTTGCTTCTTCATCTGCTGTGTGTTTTTCTGTCTTCTCATTTTGCTTACCTTAGTGTGTTTGGGGTCTCCTTTTCGCAGGGTGCAGGTTTGTAGTTCCCATTGTTTTTGGTGTCTGTCCCCAGTGGCTAAGGTTGATTCAGTGGGTTGTGTAGGCTTCTTGGTGGAAGGGACTAGTGCCTGTGTTCTGGTGGATGAGGCTGGATCTTGTCTTTCTGGTGGGCAGGTCCACGTCTGGTGGTGTGTTTTGGGGTGTCTGTGGCCTTATTATGATTTTAGACAGCCTCTCTGCTAATGGATGGTGCTGTGTTCCTGTCTTGCTAGTTGTTTGGCATCAGGTGTCCAGCACTGTAGCTTGCTGGTCGTTGGGTGAAGCTGGATCTTGGTGTTGAGATGGAGATCTCTGGGAGATTTTCGCCGTTTGATACTACGTGGAGCTGGGAGGTCTCTTGTGGACCAGTGTCCTGAAGTTGGCTCTCCCACCTCAGAGGCACAGCACTGGCTCCTGGCTGTAGCACCAACAGCCTTTCATCCACATGGCTGCACATGATCCGCCATTTTGCTCCATTCATTGGATTCATTTTTTAAGAACAAAGGACAAAGGATAGTATGACCCAAAGGTAAACTGAATTCTTTAGCTCCTAGAAGATACAAAGTATTGAGAACTTTGAGCTGATTTTGTTTTTACAGCATTAAGACTTATTTAAAAAAATCTTAGCATCCAGTTCAGTGAGAGCATCCTGTAACCTTACAGCAGGTGCTGGCAAACATTTTTTGTAAAGAGACAGATAGTAAATATTTTAGATTTTGCAGGTCATATGGTCTCTGTCACAACTACTGAGCTCTGCTGCTACAGTGCAGTAGCGGCCATAGACAAACATAAATAAATGAGCGTGGCTATGTTCTACTAAAGCTTTAGTTAGGGACACTGAAATTTGAATTTTATATAGTTTTCATGTATCATAAAATAGTGTTATTCTTTTAATTTTTTTCAACTATTTAAAAATGTAAAACCAGTCTTAACTTTCAGGTCATATAGGTGGCCAGTCAGATTTGGCCCACAGGTTTGAGTTTGCTGATCCTTGCACTAGGGCCCTGTATTATATTATAAAATTATATATCCACATTAAGTTTTATGGAAAGTATTAAAATGGAGAGAAACACAGAGCACTATGGGACCATGCAGAACCAATAAACCCAACTTGGAAGAATCTTTACCTTTTCAGACTTTGTATGTAAATCTAAACACATTTAATTCCTTCCAAGAGCAGCCTGGAATCTTTTGCGATTTCAGTGTGTTTCCCTTTGGAAAAAGACAACTTCCTACATGTCAAAAGAAAAAAAAACTTGGAAACTCAAATGTGAAAGGCAATTTTGATGAACTAGGCAGAAATAAGGCAGAAGCATATGGTTTAAATTGTACTTTACAGAGACATGTGTTTCCATCTTGCCATTATGAGAAATGTGACCAGTTTTCCTAATGGTTAGTGAGCTTTCCTGGGGTTGGGCCCACAGAAGCCTAGTTGAGTGGGTATAGGTGTGTGCAAAGGGACATTCTGAATATGGATAACTTGTGTGCGTGTGGACATATGTGCATGTCATGGTGAAACAACACTCACTAATCATTTGCCTTTGGTAAAATATTCTTTCACTTCCACCAATTCTTTCACTTCCACCCCCATCTGGGGGTCCCAGATGAATCAGGCATGCTCTTCGTCTTCTCAGATCCTGCATTTCAGTGGAGGTAGAGTGTAGCAGTAATGGTGCTAGCTTGGGCTTCATATAGATTTGGGTGTGAGCTGCACGTTTGCCCTTTTCTGATTGTGGGAACCAGAAAAATGAAATGCATATGTCCACCTCATAAAGCTATTGTGCAGATTTAATAAGGTAATTCATGTAAAACCCTTAACATAATGATTATTACCTAGTCAATGCCCAATAATTTGTAGCTGTTGATTATTATAATGAAGACAGTCAACCCTTGGACCAATTAACTGTCTCAGTAACCTTATTTGAAAAGTACAGGATGGCAGGCAAAATATTTGGAGAAAATTGACCTTAGAAATATAGTGCAAGATTAGCTCCCTTGCCTCTGATAAGGTTGATTCTAATCTGTCTATTGAAAAGTAAAAGGTCATTTTCTACCTTTTGCTAGAACTGAGGGTAAGGAGAAGAGAGGGATTGTGGTGATCAAATGAAAAAGAATTTCATCTGTGTGGAAACAGCTGTATTCACTGTATCCCTGGCAAGCTTAGGCTGAATGTAAATCCTGCCACATTTGCTTCTTACTTTTCACAGTGAGACATCATTTCTTTTACAAATAGAGACCAGATTCACATTACCCAGCTGACTGCTGTCCCGGCCCTGCCCTGATTTGGCCACCTCTGGGGCTCCCCCAGAGCTGGGCAAGGGCTCCAGGCTGCTCACTGCTGACTGGTTGGCAGAAGCAGGTCACAGCCTTAGAGGAACTTTTCCGATCTCGTTTATGGCCAGAGTCCCATGGGGTGCAATTCCCCCGGTTTCATGTGGTGTTGCAATCGAAACTATTGAATCTCAAAATGGAATATAATTAAGGCCGGGTTAATAAAGTGTTTTCCACTCATAGCCAGTAAAGGGTGTCATGTTTCTCCTTGCAGCTTTAGGCAAGGAAACTTAATCTCCGGCTTTGTCAGGGAAGACTGAATCACAGGTGTGTCATCGAGCGGAAAGCCTCTTGTTTTACTTGTTACAGTTACTACATGGCCAATCTCATCTTGGTGGATTTGTACTGAGCACACAGAATCCAGCCCATGGCCAGGCCCAAAGGAGAGGTCTTTGTGTAGGAGGACTTAGGGGACTTTCACTGTCTGCTGGATCCTGAAAGCAATCCAGGATAAGGTACCTTTGAAGTATGGAAGTCCTTGGGAGCACAGGGATGGAAGACTGTGAACAAAAATGGAGGCTCCAGAGTAGCTTCCAGTGAGATCTTCTTAGTCTTGATCTTGTCTTTCTTGCTGATTTGAGTCCTTTTCCTTTCCTTTTTTCTTCCACTACTAATTTTTCAAGACAAAACATCACAGGCTTCCCTGACATCCCTAAGTAGAGATTGTTAATGCTTATTAGTGCTCCCTTAGTACTGGAGACTACTGTATCATCAATATTTAACAATTATGGCCACTTACTTTGTTTATTGTGGCCTAGGCTCTGTGCTTCACACTTGTGTATGTTATCTAACCCAGTCCTCTTGACAACCCCTATATTATACATGAGGAAACTAAGGCTCAAAGAGGGTAAATTTCCCAGGGTCACATATTGAATTTATTTATTCAACAGATGTTTATTCAACAGATGTTTATTCAACACCAGTTACATGCCAGGCCCTGGAAGACACATTCCTGAGCAAACAGCCAAAAGATCCCTGTCCTCGTAGAATTTATATTCTAGTGGTTTGTGCATAAAAGAATAAACAGGTAAATTATATAGTACCTTAGAGGAAGATCAGTGCCATGGGAAAATGCAAATGTGAGACTGAGCAGGGATTTGAACGCAGAGCTCCTTTATACCTGACACGTTCTTAACCACTCAGCTATGTTGCCTATGGTCCTTGGATCTTCTTGTAATTATCTATTTACTTCCAGACTCCCGCTCCTAGACTGTACATTTCTCTGGGGCAGGACCTTTCCTTAATTAGTTCCCTATCCTGGCAGATAGCTCAATGCCTGGCATGGAGTCAGCATTCAATGAATGTTTGCCCACTGTGTGAGTAAGAGAGTGACCATATGATGACACAAGAATATACCAGAAAGCAGTAATTTCCCGGGAGACTGGCCAGTCCTTGAGGCTGAGCTCTGCCACAAATGTATCCTGTTACCCTAGGCAGTTGTTGGAGCCCATAAAATCTGCAAAATGGGAAAAACATAATAACTGTTTATTGACTTCCTTATAGATATGTCATGAGGATTAATGAGACAGGCATGCTCAATGACTTCAGTTTCTTTGAAGAAAAGGACTCGTGTTTTTCTGGCAGTGTGCTCATTGTTCAAAATTCCAGCAAGGACCTGGCATGGTATTTTCAGGAGCGATTGGTCCCAGAGAAATAAAATTTCTCTGACAAGGTTTCTAAGCAGGTTTTATGAGCTGCCTCTTTCAGGCTGTGGGCCTGTGTGAGGGTTTGCTACCATTTGGAGCAACTGTGAAAATGTATTTTTCCCCTTTGCCAAAGTGAGCTCTAAATCAGTTCAAACCCAAATTTTCATGGATGTTTCTCTCCCATTGTGGAAGTAAAATGCTGTTTTTTATTTGAGTGAAATCCCATTTGTTGGCTCTAAAAGGGCAGCTATTGGAATACTTGTCAGCCAAGTGCCAAGTGTAAGTCACCAAGAAAAGTGGCCTTGGATCCATGTTTCCTAGGAAAGAAGGGCTCTGCCATTGGATGGTAGAATAGAAAATGGGAAATCCCAGGAATGTCAAATAGCATGAAAGCTAAGCAGGAAAGTTTGTTTAATTTTCTTTTGTTGCTGACGAGTCAGCACCCCAAACCTGTCCAGTCACTCCCACACGTAGAATGCAAAAGGAGGCCCTCTTGGTATTTTCCTGTTCACCTGACGCTGTGTCCTTAAGCATAATGAACTTGGTTAACTAAAAGCATTGCCAAGATTATATTTGACATTGCTAAATAGGTCAGCATTGTAGCATTTGCTTGATATGGACAATATGCATTCTCAGGAGTGGAGAGCTGTTTCCTGGTGGGGGAGATCCCCTAGTATTACTCAGCAAAGATGGGTGACAGGTAATAAGAGTTTGGATTTCTCTGGTGTCTCTTTTCTAAGAGTTCAAAGGTCTTTCTTCTATAGGGTTGGCCAAAATGTTCGTTCGGGTTTTCCATACGGAAACCCGATACTTTTACCTTGGTCACCTCACCTCTATAGCTCTGTTGTGAAGGCAGAAGCAGGTGTTTTGGAGAAGGGAAAGCTGAGGCACATTTTAGTCAACTTAGACTAGGCATTGAAGACCTATTATATACCAAGTAGGCTCATGCTAGACACTATATATATGGTAGCTTATTTGATAAACATTATTATTGCTGTTTGCTAGTTTAAATAGATTATCCAAATTGACAAGTAGTTTGTCATGCCATTACTTATGTACTATTGTATCCAAGTTCAGTGTCTTTGTCTACATCAAGATGCCTCCTTTTACCAATAGAAAAATAGAGTTGGCTCTGATACTGATAGAGCTATATTGTTGCCTAGGCCTGGGTTGAGATGTGGGTGCCTCAGGCAGCTAATTGGGCATTTGCTCATATCAATATTTAAAATATATATTCTCACCATTTATTTTAGTGAGAGAGGAGAGAAATTGATTTTCTATTAAACTAAATTCCTTTCCCTTTATGGTTAAATTTAAAATGAATAATTCACTACATGCATGGATGCTAACATAACATTTTAATGTGTTTGGCATAGCTGTCCAACTCACAGTTTTTCCATCAGTTATAGTTGGATAGTATAAGTCACTCACACTCAGAAGGATAATGGTAACTTCCAAAAATATAGTTGCACAGTCTCATTCAAAAGAAGTTTAAAAATTGCTTTTTCCCACTTTTCTGTTTCTCACTCTCATTCTCTTTTCAGCTTTTTTGTGTGATTTACTGAACCAAATGGCTTCTTTGGAAGCCTATTAAAGGGATTAACATTTAAATATTACACAAAATCACTTGTTGCCAATAAATGGCATGACCCCAGGTATGACTTGGTTTCAGATTTTCCTCTGGCTTCCAGGAACAAACAATTGGCTGGTCTCAGGCTTGGTGGCCTGGTACTTCTTGCCCTGAGCAACCTCCATCATAAAACTAATCAACAGCGATAGAGTGACCCCAGTGAGCAGTAGATGTAAACTTCCTAATTGAGGGTGCTCTCTATTTCAGTGAGAGTAGAACTAAGTTCAATTGTACCAGTTATGTAAGTGGAAATCTGAGGTAACTGCCAGTGGTTTTTGATTTATTCCCATGACATTTAAAATTTGTGGTGGAGACTTCTGTTTGTATCCTTAGTCTCATCGTCTCTCCTTCATGAGCACTTAGGAAGACTTCACATTCCAGTCTTCTTGAAGTAAGATAGATTATTGTCTAATTCTGGCCAATGAACATTGAGTGGAAATGATAACATGTCATTTCTGGCTAATGAGTTTAAAAGCAAGGGTGAGTCCCCTGCCCTCTTCCTTCTCTGACAGTGGTGAACGCTGAAGCCATGTTTTAAGATGGAGTGTCACAACCTGATCGCTCACTCCACTGCCAGGCTGGGTCCCTGAATGACTAGATGGAGCTGAACCTTCTACTGACCTGCATTAGACATGTGTCAGTACCAGGAAAGAAACCTTTGTAGTGCTGTATCCCTGAGATTTGGGGAATCTATTTGGCATCCTGACTAATACAGTGGTGTCCTGGGCATCTACCTGGCTGGCCCACTCCTTTCTCTGATTGGATTTTGTATATCTTTTCTGAGTTAATCCCATGTTCCTCTGTTCTTTAGTTATAAAGCGAAGGTGCTTCATGGACAGTCCAGGTTTGGCTTGACTTTTGGTGAACTCTCCAGAGGGATACTTCATGAATTCTGGGCTGATGAGTGCTGCCAACAAGCCATACAATACTCACTCAGTTTCTGGCTTTCAGGATAGGAAGCAGAGGGGGAAGTGAAGGTTGAAAAAAGGAACAAGAAGAAGAAGCGGGAATAAGACACTGGGGATAATGAATGTTCTAAAATGATTAGAATTGGGAAAAAAAAAGATACAAAGAGGACTAAAGTCTTCTTCCATTGTGGTCATTCATGGAATCAATCAATGATGCCCTCATTGATTCACTCTTATCTCCCTGCTAAAGTCATTTGTCCAGTACATACATGGTAAGATTTGTTCCAGGCCAGATCCTGAGCTACAGAGAGAGGAAGGACACGTGACTTGGCCTTCAGTAGCTGATATTTTGGTAGGGGAAGCATTCACAGAAAAGGGCATTTGCAGTTCATGGAAGCAGGAAAGCGATATAGAACTTGCAACTGCCACTGCAAGTGGGAGTGAGGGACTTCAGGGTGGAGAGAAAGTTGCTGCCAGGGCAGTAATGTCTTTAGGGACTGACCCAAGGCTTTGAGGTCCAAGAACATTATCTAGTCAATGTCCCTAGACCTTCGCAAGCTCACTTTCATGCTGAATGAATTCTTCCTTCTCACAGTAGTGATGTAGAAACTAAATGTCAATACCTGAATTTGTAAGATAGAAGGATACCTTGAAGACACTGTATTAAAGAAGTAACAATAAAAATTTATCACTAATAATAACTGCCACTGTATCAAGGGCTAAGTGCAAAACATCGTGCACTACCTGTGCATTATGTCATGTATTCTCACAACTGTCTCATAATGTTGGTGCTTATCTCTTTGTTATAATTTCAGAGAAAAGGAAACTGGGCCTCCAAGAGATTATGTTAGTTGTCTAGGGTCTCTAAGAAAATGGTTGTGTTGGGTTTTGAATACTGTGGAGTTTGGTACCATAGGCCACACTTCTTCACATTATGTTGTACTGCCAGCCTAGCAAGGAGAGTAAATTAATCCTTTAAGTACCTTGGTGAACATGGAAGCAAAGTAAATGGAATTGGATGGCTTGGAGCGACAGGGATCCCTGCTCCATGACAGAACCTCCTCTTCAGTAACCAGAGGGCTGTTATCACTTAGGGTCAGTGTTAGCTACCCAGGCAGGGCTACACAAGCTCTGAGAAGTTATTCTTTTAGGATTATTTTTCTAGACTAGCACATGTCCTCCAGATATGAGCACTTGTTCAGAGAATAGAGTGTCAGAATGTTAACTTCTAACTCTGACAAATGGAACTGTAATAATTATACTTTATTGACAGAACCAAGGCTATATAATGCTGCTTGAAGTCCTTTTGAATTACAAAAGCATACAGACCCTCTCCCTTCTCTTCATTAGCTTCTCTTCCACAAGGATTTCTTACCATGGATTGGTTTACATCTTTCTCCATCATTGCATGGTTGTGCTCTGCTCCCCCTGCCTTGAGTTGGAAAGTAAGTCAAATTGGCTTGGAAGCTGCTGGTCTCTTCGTGCTGTGGGGACTTCCTTGGTTCACTTTTTCAAGGACAACAAGCTCTAAATGAGAACTCCTCTACATAGACCACAGTGCACAGAGCCGAGGTAGAGTCCATGGTAACATGAGAAGGAACTCAGAGGGGTTCCACAGCGGGAGCTGCACCTGGGATGGGTGATGTGGCTGGACTTGGAAAGTTGAGCAAAATTTTTCCAGGAAGAGAAGATGGGAAAGACATTCCTCAGGAGGAGGAGATGGCATGCACAAATCATGGAAGCCTAGAGAATGACCTGAGTGTTCAGGGCAATAGTTAGCAGGTTCATGTGGCTGGAAATCAGGATGCCTGTGGTGACTAGAAGCTTCTGGTGGCCAGAGGCTGTTCTCTCTGCATATCTAGCAAAGGCTAAACCAGAGTGGATGCTCAATCATAATTTGTTGCATGAATGCTTTGGTGGTTGAACAAATGAAGGAGGAAAAGAAGTCATGGGAAGACCTATGCCCATCCCTAAACCCCTTACTTTAATCAGTACCCTGTTAGATCTTAATGGGAGTGGGGCCACCAATGTCACTCTTTGCTCTTCACCTGTGGACTTTAGACCTATTCTTAACTGAAAAGGACCTTTTTGTTCACTTTCTCTCCTTTTTGTAGTTATTTCTGTTTATAATGTTAACATAATCCATCTTCCTTTATTTCTCTTAGTTTCTTTGTTTCTCTATGCAGTGTCTAGTTTTAGTGGAGAAAGATCTAGATTTGTAGTTGGAAGCCTTGGGTTCTAATCCAAAGTTTACTCTTCCTGGCTGGGTAAACTTTTGCAACCCACTCGATCATTTGGTGCCTCAATTTCATCATTTATAAAATGTGAATAATAATGCTTACCTCATGAGAATGTTATAAGGCTCAAATGTGCCATGCTAGTGTTTCTTGTCGTATGGTCTGCAGATTTTTGATGGAAAATGAAGGAAACATCCATCTTGTGGCTCTGTGAGTGTGGAATGTTTAGGTTGGACAAAATATATGCAATTCTCAAACCTTTAATATGTTAAAATATGTTATGATCACCAAAAGGGGAGGATGGTAGGTAGAGTGTATAAAATGCAATATTTTGGTGGCAGGCGCTTTTTATTGCCTACTTGATACCCTTTCCCATTTTCTTCTTTGCTGTAAGAACCCCTACTTCTTCTGGTGTCAAATACGCCCAGCTCCTTTGCAGCTGGTCTTTGGCAGTTCAGGGCTTGGTACTATAACTCTTACTGTTATCTCTGCTCATGCAGACTGCAGATAGGAGGTGATGTTTGAGTGGGGCCTTGTGGGATGAGTAGGAGCTTCCACGAAGCATGGAAGTGGAGGTAGGGAACTCTGTGTAGAAGGCACAAGGCCCAAAACAGCTCGTGTGTGAGAAGGACCCCAGCTTACTCGGACCTTTGTCCTGGGTCTGAGTAATGGAGCGTTGTGAAAGCAAGGGGTTAGAAGGAAACGACATAAATCATTAGCTTCCTCTTCTCCAATGACATCATTATTTGCTCACAAGATCATGCTCTGTGACCTCCCTCTGTTATAACTGTGTGCTGTGTTTGGGAAGCAGGGCTTTCCCCAGGCCAACTTCAGACATGTTCTAATTCTCCTTGCTGAAATGCACAGGGAGCAACTGGGAGGAGCAGCTCTCCAACAATAGTGAAGGCGTTCTTTGGTCTTGATTCTTCCACTCAGACACTCTTAGGTGCTGCCCCTGGGAGGTGGGGGTGAGTATCTCCCAATGGAATAGGACACTGTGAGCTCAAGCCTGATGTTAGCAGCAGCAACCACCATGTCCATGGCCTTTGGTCCCTGTGCCTAAAGGTGGACAGCTTTATAGAAAAATATTAACACAGCAAGCAGGTGGGGATGACAAGGGCTTCCAAGAGACAAGTGCAAAAGCAAGATTATGCTAAACAGACCCCAGAGGCTACTGACACCTGGATTGAAAAGGAAAGGTGAACTTGGGTACTCTAGAGCAAACTAAAGAAGATTCACTCTGCTTCTGCAGGTGCACCCTTGGACTTCAATCATCAAATCTATTTCAGAGGGAATTTGTTCCACTCCACCCAATCTGAGTCAGGTGTTCTCCTCTGGGCTAACCCATACCTCAGCCCATGTTGTAATAGACACCTGCCCTGTTCTGCTGCTCCCTTCACAAGGCTGTGGGCTAGGGCCCTCTTCACACTGAAGACTTGTGCCTCAGTTTTCCCAGTACCTCATAATAGAAGTGCCCAATGATTGAAGGAATGCATTTATTTTAAACATTTCAGTGGCATTCAGGCCCAATTTCCTAGGTTTAGTATCATTATCACCACTCTCCACACTCTTTTATTAATTAAAATTACTACAATTTTAATTTTTAATGTATGACTAGCTATCATGTTGAGAAGACCAGTTCCACCCCAATGTTCATTACAGCACTATTTACAATAGCCAAGACAAGGAAGGCAACCTAAATGTCCATTGACAGAGGAATGGATAAAGAAGATGTGGTACATATACACAATGGAATATTACTCAACCATAAAAAATGAAATACTGCCATTTGCAGCAACATGACAGACCTAGAGATTATCATACTAAGTGAAGTAAGTCACACAGAGAAAGACAAGTATCATATATCACTTATATGTGGAATCTAAAAAACATGAACTTATTTACAAAACAGAACTTATTTTGTTTAATGAACTTATTTACAAATGAACTTATTTACAAAACAGAAGCAGACTCACAGACTTTGAAAACAAACGTATGATTACCAAAGAGAAAAGGTGGGGGGGGGAGGGATAAATTAGGAGTCTGGGATTAACATATACACACTACTGTATATAAAATAGCTTATCAATAAGGGTCTACTGTATAGCACAGGGAACTCTACTCAATATTCTATAATAATATATATGGGAAAAGAATCTGAAAAAGGGGGCTTCCCTGGTGGCGCAGTGGTTGAGAGTCCGCCTGCCGATGCAGGGGACACGGGTTCGTGCCCTGGTCCAGGAAGATCCCACATGCCGTGGAGCGGCTGGGCCCATGAGCCATGGCCGCTGAGCCTGCGTGTCCGGAGCCTGTGCTCCTCAACGGGAGAGGCCACAACAGCGAGAGGCCCGTGGACCGCAAAAAAAAAAAAGAATCTGAAAAAGAATGGATATATGTATATATATAACTGAATCACTTTGCTCTACACCTGAAACTAACACAAAATTGTAAATCAACTGTACTCCAATATTAAGTAAAAATTAAAAAAAAGACCAGTTCCTTCACTACTTATAATAAGCCAAGGGTCACCCCATTGTTTATGTCTGTCATGCCCTGCTTTGGAGAAGGTGTACAGTTGACAAAGGCATTTCACACGCAGGGTTCCAAAGTGGTCCTCACGATATCCTTAGTCCAAGAAGAAGTTGTCATTCTGTTTGTAGGCAAGGCACCTGAGGCTTAGGGAGACTAGTGGCCTCTCCTGCTCAACACTCTGGGTGTGTGGACAGCTGAAACTTGATTCCCCCTTCTCCTAAGGCCCCGCTCAGTAGGCCTTCTGCTCCATTTGCTGACTCACCTAAGTCAAGGGTGGTTATTACACATTTATTCCTTTAATAATAAAGGTGACTAATTACCAATTTTATCTGTCTTGATGGTTTGAATCCTTTAACAGGCAAATAAGCTGCTTTACAGAAATGCACCAGAAGGAAAATTATTGCTCTTCTTTAAACTAAAAAGGAAGTGATTATTATAATAATGGTGATGATGTGGTCAGGCTCTCTTCCATTCCCTCAGCAACGTTTGATGCCTCACTGTTTATACGTCTTCAGATGTTCTTCCTAAGTCTTCCCATGTGAGGTGATGCTGCTTACAACCTTGGAATCTCAGTGAGAGAATATGGTTTGAAAATAAAATTTAAAAGTATTTTCTTCTCAAAATTCAGAAGATTGGGAGGAGGGAAAGATCAAATACTTGAGTAAACATGACAGAGCAAAACAGTTAAAACACATTACAATTCTGGGATTTTTTTTCTTTTTGACATTTGTCAGATTCCTCATTTTATGCTCATGCTTGTTACTGAAGATTATTGCCTCTGAATGTCCTGATCACATGCTGAAACCAACCTGACCATCCAGCATGAAATTTTTACCTAGGATTCAAGAGATTAGGTGAACCCTGTTTCAGAGCTCCGTGCCAATTTCTGCACTGGCTTTGGGGTAACAGATCTAGAAGCAGAAGTTAACAAACTGCTTTCCATTTTTACTCCCCTAAAGGATTAGCCCCTGCCTTCATCCCGAGGGCCCCTAATGTGAAGCTTTAGAGATTGATTCTGATGCTATTTTCTATGTGCTATTTTCTGGGTGAAACCAGGGGTAAGCACTTTCGAAGACGCATAAAAGCTGTGTAGAGTCCTCCCATTCCTCAGGACTCTGAACTGTCAGCTGCTAAGGAATATGCAATTTGAAATCATTTCTATTCCCAAGCCTGACTTCCCTTCAAAGAGAGGAGAAAGAAGTCCTCTTGGGCCCACGTTGGTGACCAAACTTGCGAGTGTAAGGCCCCTCTTCCCTCAGGTGGCCTCCTGTGGATGGAGAACAAAGCTGAAGCTGGCAGTCACTCTCCAGACCTCCCTGGCAGCTCAAGGGACCCGTCAGCTGCCAAGCATGGTGTGCCATGGGAACCCTCCCAGCAGCTTTGATCCCAGACCACGTGTGTTTTTGGATTGGCTTGCAGTGGAAGGAGTGTAATAATATCAATGAGGCCCAAAGCACCCAGGGAAATGGGAATCCTTTGTCTCTTGGAGCCAAGGGCAAGGAACCTCAGGGCTCAGAGAAGCCTTGATGACTGTCCATTCCATCCTCCCATGGCCCACCATGTGGCATCTGGCTTGCACACCTTTGTAGGTAGGGAGTGCTCTGCTTGATCCCTCTCTTCTCACTCATCCCATCCCATCCCATCCAGAAGCAGTCTAACTCTCTGAAAGGTCTCCATTCAATTTGACAAAATCCAACAGACCTGTAGTGAGTGTGTACCCCGGGCCAGGCACTGTGTTAAGCACTGGGGATGTGGCAGTGAACTCCCAAGATATCTACCCCTAAGTGTCCCAAACGCAACCCTCCTACTTCTTCCTCCCTTCTACAGCTGTGCTCATATTTGAAAATAGGGATCATGTCCACAGGTTCTAGTCTTCTTTGCTGCAGACTTAACATCCTGTGTCCTGTGCTTCTCTCATGTTCCTCTTTGTCTATATCCTCCTGAAATTTGCATCTAGAAGGGAACACATATGGCTGGCCTGGGACGGAAGGGGTGTTACTGGACTTTATAATATGGCCCTACAGTAAGATGGTGCCTTAGCCAGTCATATCTCAGAATGTGGATCACAATACTGATTATAGATGGCACTGAATTTGTGATACATATGAGGAATATCAGAAAGAAATCTCTGCCCTCTCCCACCAGTCTGACACCCCATTATTCCCAACTCCTTTGATATCTTTTATAACTGACATAATAGAAAAGTCAGTGATCAGTCTCCAGGGGCTTTTTGAGCATGCTCTGGGTTCCTACTGGGAACCTGTCCCCAGGCAAAGATCACAGAGTTATAAATTCCTATACTTTAGGCCCCAAAGGCCCTCCACTCACAATGTTCCCCAGTCTGCTTTGCCCTAGAATCTACTCTGTCTTCCTGATAAGTACCTCCTATGTGCATGCAGGGCTGGGGCTGGGGGGAGGGGTTAAAGGAGTAGTTTCGCTCCATCCCTCTCTCCATATAGAGCAATTCTGAGCACCTGGACACTCCTGCCCTTCCTGGCTGCAATCACACCGTGGATTCACTGGACTACTGGCTCTGCTCTGTGACCTCCTGCTTCTGAGAGGGAGATGGTTCTTTCTGACCCTTTTCTCTGCCTCAGGTGGCCTGACAGGGAGCAGGAGAGTGTGTGTGGGGTGGTGGGCGAGGTGGTAGCAAGGCTCCGTGTCTGATTCCTCCCAAGCACTCAGTATAGTGCTCAGCACACAGTAGGTGCTCAGTAAATTTTTGCTGAATGAATGAATGAGTGAATGAATGAGTATTAAGTAACTGATGTTACCCTGAAGAAGCTGTATTCTCTCTCAGGTTTCTCTGGGTACTCTTTTATCTTCTGATGGGGACCAAGTGTTAGAGGAGAGCCCTTCTTCCTCAGCAGGGAAGGGGAGATGGGTGTTTTTGAACACCCGGTATGTGCCAGGAACTTTATATATATTGCCTCAGGAAGTCCTCATAGCAACCCTTTGAAGCAGGTATGACCGTCTTCATTTTACAGATGAGGAAACTGAGGTTCTGATTGGTAAATCACTTGCCCAAGAACATAAAGCCAATAAATAGCATGATAGGATTTAGAATACCTCAGCCTGTCTGGCTTCAAAGACTTGGTTGTCTTTACACTGCACCAAACTGGCCTCTTGATAGGGTTGTGGTGAGAACTGGTCAGGCCTCTGCACCAGGCCCACAGTTTTCCCCAGGACACGCACCTGAGTAGGCCCTCAGAGTCTGGCCCTTAGCACCCACTTGGTACCAGGTCATCTTCTTGGGCCATCTAAAACATGTGGAGGCCTGAGAGCTGCTGCTTACCATGGTCTGGGCAGAAAATCATATCCTAGTCTACAGGGTGTTCAGCTTGATTTCCCAGGCTGGCTGGTGACCATGTGAACATAAATAGGAATAGTCCTCTGCGGAGGCCTACCCTTCTGTAACTGTAGAAGGCAGGCAGAGCATCTTCTGAATGTCCCCAAGAACATTCGTCTTTTCCAACTGAATGATCTGGAGATGCTCCTTGCCTTTCTCATTTCCTCACTCCAGAGTGATTTGAAGATCAAAAAGTTCTAGAAACATATTGGCCCAGTTTATCTGTGTGGGCTCAGGACTCTTTGTGCTGAGATTCCTGGGGCCTCTGGGAGAGTTTCAGCATTGAATCCGAAGAGTATGGCCTGCAGGACCCAGGCAGACTTGAGTTCAAATGCTCCAGAGTGATGCTAGGACCAGTGCTTACTAGCTGCCTCAATTTCCTTTTCTGAAAAATAGGGGTAAAGATGCCTATTGGAGTATTGGAGTACATTAGATGCTAAATAGGTATCATTATTAGTGTTGATGTTGAATTGGAGCTAGAAGGTCCTTTAGATGTCAGCCTGCGATTCGACTAAAGTGTTTTCCAACTCACCTTTATATAGTATTTTTTTTACAATTTAAGGTGGATATTTTGGTATTACTGTTATTTATATACATTATGGGAACACAAAATCTTAAAAGAGGTTCAGTGAGTTACTCACCATCTTTCTTTTAGTGCAGAAGAGTGGAGTGGTAAAGAGTGGTAAGGCTCTCTAGTCAATTCTACTGCCCTTGAGCAAGTTATCATCTCTGTGCCTCAGTATCCTCATTTATAAAAATGGGATAATTCCCCTCATGGACTTAGTTATAAGGATTAATTGAGTTAATACTGTAAAGCATTTGGAATAGGCAAAGAGTGAGCACTCAGTTGAGCCTTGCTTGGAAGGACACATG
The DNA here is from genome assembly GCF_003676395.1 of Aethalodelphis obliquidens. Classification (NCBI taxonomy): domain Eukaryota; kingdom Metazoa; phylum Chordata; class Mammalia; order Artiodactyla; family Delphinidae; genus Aethalodelphis; species Aethalodelphis obliquidens. The sequence goes on from NW_020837951.1 coordinate 24,533,927, forward strand.
ACCAGTGAGCTGGGACTCAAAGCCTGTTCGGATTCCACACGCCACCCACTTTCTGCTGTCCTGGACCATCCCTCACCCAAATGCTACTTTCAAAATGAAAGACTTTGGTACGTTCCAGCCACAGCATGCCTATTATTCACCTCCCCAACCCCTGGCTCTCCACCTCTGCCCCCTCCCCCAACCTCCTACTTTATTTGTTTTTAATAGATGAGGAAGTCCAGAAAGGTTAAGTAACTGAGTCTTAACATAGTTTGTGGTAACCCGGGATTACCATTGGGCTCCTGACTTCTAGACTGTTACTCTTTTAGTGAACCCAATATCTAAAAATTAAGAAAGGAATGAGATACACCCCCACACGGAGTGAAATAGCATACCTTGAATTTCATTCCTGCCTCCAACTAGCACTCATAATAACTCTTGTGATCAGTAATTCATTCCAACAGTTCTGATTTCTCCACATGTGATTCAGCATATATTAATAGTGGCAAGTAAACAGGGTTTGGAGTCTCCATGGGAAAAGCACTTCCTTAGAAGTTCTGCATGACTGAGCTGCTGCACATGCTTCTCCTGGACAGTGCCTGGAATTCTGGATTACATTTGTTCAGTTCCACATCCCCTTTTCCACCTCCCCAAGGGTAGGACAAGTGTAGGCTGAGGTGGTGGGATCCACGTGTCAGATAGAGGGAAGATGGTCCCGGTGGCTCTCTGGAGGGTATGCTGAGGAGGGCTGGCTCATGTGCTGGAATTCCCAAATAAAAACACACAAAAAAACCTATCATCACATTGGTGTAGAGTTCTTACTTTTCAAGTTGGAGTTCCTGGAGCCTGTTTCCTCCTGCTACAGCACACAGTGTTTCTGTGAGTGGGAACTCCTAGTGCCAAGAGAAGATATACGGATAAGCTTGGGCATTCAAGGTGACTTTGGCATTCAAGGTGACCCAGTAGCATTTAACCTTAGCCTACCTTTGCAATTTACCTTGCATGACATTCCTTCATGCACCCTGTCTTCCAACCAAGGTGAATGGCTCATCGTGTCCATGCCCTAGTGGCCTCCCTGCCTTTGCCCAGACAGGCCTCTTTCTCTGGAATATCTTCCTGGAATGCCTGAGCTCTTTATCTCTACTAGCCTGATCCTACCTAGTCTTCAAGATGTAGCTCACATGTTGCCTCCTGACATCCTGTCTGATCTCTGGAAGTGATGCTTCTTCTCCCAGCCACTCAAAGGCTTGTGTCATTATTCATTCAGCAAATATTTATTGAGTTCCTCCCTTGAACCAGGTACTGTTCTAGGTATTTGAAGTACTTCATTGAACAAAGATCCCTGACTTTGGAGAGTTTACCTTATGGTATTTCCCTTAATTTATTGCTAATACTGGATCTGTGTAGTCCTCCTGGCAGACATTATGCCACTCAAGGTCAAATTGATGTCATGTCTGATACCTCTATGTGTCCTTTCAATGGCTTCTTATTGCTCTTGGTATAAGCACATAAGTGCTGAGCATTTCCTACTTGACCTTCTTTGGATCCAGCCTCACTTCATATTATTTTCCTTCTAGCATTCTCTATTCCTGCTTTCTTTTGATCTCCTCTGCTTACTCTGCTGCAGTGCCTTTACACAAGCTTTCCTTCTGAATGGAATGCTCTTCCCTCTCCTCTCTACTTAGTTACCTTCAAATCTCAGCTGAAGCATTATTTCCTGAGGAGAGCTTCCTTGGCCTCCCTGACTAAATACCTTGACACTTTAGGATATCATACCAATCACTTATCACATATGCCAGTTTACTTGCATCCGTGACTGTTTCACTCATTTCTGTCTCCCATTGCAGATGGTAAGTAACTTGCAGGCAGAAGTGGTGTCTATTTTTGTTTATCATTAGCAGCCCCAGCACCTAGTAGGGAGTCAATAAGTATTTGCTGAATGAATCAATGAATGAATACCCCCTAGATATCGTATATGCCGAATTATCCACGATGTGCTCACCCAATAGATAGTGCATTGGACTTCTATCTACAGTGGGCTCAGTTGTAAGCACTCTTTTCTTACCTATACATTTTTGGTTGTTTGAACATCTGTCCTAATTTGAGTTTCAGAAAACATAGCCACCCTGACTGTAGCAATGTTCTGTGTATAGAGAAGGTGCTCAATATATTTTTATGATTGCTAATTGAGTAAATAAATGAATTCAAAGTTTGGTAGAATGAGGAGGTTAATGGGAGTGAGAATCACATATTAGAGGAAATTTTGTTGTAGCTAAAGCTGACAGCGGTATGTCTGCTAAGATATGGATGTACACATTTCAGGAAGGCTCGTCAAAGGAGGTCTAGGCCTGCTAGAGGTCTGTTTTTGTTGTGTCAGCGAGGGATAAGGTGGATCTTCCTAGAATTGCCACTTGAGGCATACGGAGTTTTACCTAAAGACCTTGCAGTCAGTGTAGAAGACTAGTCAAAATGGAAGATAGGGCTTCCCTGGTGGCGCAGTGGTTGAGAGTCCGCCTGCCAATGCAGGGGACATGGGTTCGTGCCCCGGTCCGGGAAGATCCCACATGCCGTGGAGCGGCTGGGCCCATGAGCCATGGCCGCTGAGCCTGCGCGTCCGGAGCCTGTGCTCCGTAACGGGAGAGGCCACAACAGTGAGAGGCCCGCGTACCGCAAAACAAAACAAAACAAAACAAATACAATGTTTTCTCCTACCTCTGTGCCTTTCCACATGCTATTCCCTTTACCTGTTATCCTCTTCTTCCTTCTCTATCTGGTAAACTTTTACTTGTTCTTCAAGAATTAGATGAAGCTTCACATTTTCTTCTTTTCTTTTTTTAATAGCTGACAAATAGAAGGTTTATGTTTATTAGAACATTGTATTACCCCATTGTCTATACATCTTTGTTCACTGAAGTACTTCAAATACCTAGAACAGTACCTGTCTATGCATCAGGAAGTAGATGCACCTCCTTTCTGTCTTCTTTACAGAGTCAAGCAATATATGTTAGCAAGATACCAAGACACCAGTGGCAAACTCTTGGGGAATCTTGGTTCCTAATGCAGGAGTGTATGTAAACAAAAAGATGATCAGAAATCTATCAGCCGCCATTGGTCAAATAGCTGCAGCACAACAGACATTCCTAAATCCCTTAGCCCTATTAGTATTAGCTAACCAGGGTGCCTTAGATTTTCTACTGGCTAAATAAGTATTTGTGTTATTGCTCACACTTATGGGTTATTTTTTTAATTTAATTTTTATTTTACATTGGAATATAGTTGATTTACAGTGTTGTATTAGTTTCAGGTGTACAGCAAAGTGATTTAGTTATACGTATGCATATATCCATTCTTTTTCAGATTCTTTTCCCATATAGGTTATTATAGAATATTGAGTAGAGTTCCCTGGGCTATACAGTAGGTCCTGTTGATTATCTATTTTGTATATATTAGTGTGTATATGTTAATCCGAAACTCCCAATTTATCCCCTCCCCCTGTTTCCCCTTTGGTAACTGTAAGTGTGTTTTCGGAGTCTGAGTCTGTTTCTGCTTTGTAAATAATTTCATTTGTATATTTTTTTCTTGAAAACCTTCACTGAATTGGGCTGAAATTGTTCTGAGCCTGACATTCACAAAGTTCTCTGGACTTAATGCCATCAGATTATCATGCCATTGATGGTTTACTTGGCCATCAACTTTGTGCCATAAGGTAGATTTTGTGCCTCTTGGAGGAAAGTACTGTGCCTTGGTTATTTCTCCATTCTTAGTGACATTCATGAAGCCTGACTCTAGACAAGTGCTAATTGAATGGAGAATGACTTAAGCATGGTTGAGAGTTTAGCTTGGGAGAAAGTTGAGAATGATGGGCTGTCCACTGTACTCATTTATATTGCAGTTCTAGTATGGTGTTTAATTTTGAGAAACTGGACCCTGTGAGGCATGTCAGTTTGATTTACCTGTAAATTGTACTCCAGAGTAGTTGAGCCATATTAAGCTATTGATCAAGATGTTTAAGATTGACATTTAAACCCTGATGAAAACCTACCAAGTACAACTGTTTTTTAGATTAATTCATACAAAGCTTCTTGCTCCTGGCAATAATGGATCATCAAAACTAACCACATCTCAAGACCATTCCGTCTAAATAAATTCAAGTAAAATTTAGCCTGTCAGTTTTCTCAAGAGTTAGTTGTATCTTTTTTGTTGCTTTTGGATAGCTCGATACATTGTTGTTTTTCTTTTCTGTCATAGCTCTGGACTTTGACAGGTCATTGTTTATAATTTGGCAGGTCTCTTTAGTAATACACCTGTTGACTGATTAATTACAAAGGTTTAAAATATGAACTTTCAGTAAATGGGGAGCAGTGATTTTTTTAATGAGTTTTCTCATTACATCCGATTAGCATCATATTCATAATGGAGTACTTGTTAGAAAAACAGTGGACACATGTTCCAGGCTCTCTCCAAAACTGGTGTGAGCATTTCAACTTTAGAGGACTGTGTGATTTTAGTAGGGCACTGCAGATATGGTGAAGCTAGATATTCCTATGTGGGCACACCCAGAAAACGAATGTGGTCAGAAAAACAGGCCTTCCTTTTTGAACCCCAGGCTGAACCAGAGCCTAGGGTGCTAAGAGCATCTGTGATGCTTAGAGGTCCTCTGGTTCATTCTCAGGTTGCAGAAGTAGGAGAATGACTCTGGTTTTGGAGTCAAAACACTGGAGTCTATATCCCCCCTTTTCCTGCTTGTTTTGTCAAAGATTGATCACACAAGAGGCATCTTCGATTTCTTGCTGGCCAGCAGCCTTTGGCTCAGGGTTTAATAGGCTGAGGATGCCTGTAGGGGGGAATGGTTTTCCACTGAAGTAAATTTTGCAATGCAAATGTTCCTGGTGCATGGTCCTCTGTGATCCTGCTGCAAGTTGCTTAAATTCTCTTAGACCTGGTCTCCTTGTTAGTTAGAAGGAGGAGGATAACATTTACCGTACAGGGAGTGGCATCTGTAATGTGTCTGGCCATACTGGTGTTCACTAATGGTTAGTTCCTTTTGCAGTCTTTCTCTAGTGTTTGGGGTGGAAGAGGCTGACTTAATTACACTTTCTCTCTTCTGTGCAACTCTCGGTGCACACGAAGCCATTCATGAAAGGGACAGGAGAGGCCATCTCAGTCAACCCCAGCACCTAGTATGTGAATCTGGGTGGGGCGCTATGTTTTGTGTCTCCAAAGGCTGACATGTTATGGTTAAGAATACGTACACTAAATGCTGGATAACTGAAATGTTAACTGACATTTGGGAAACTAAAAAAAATTTAATTTTATTTCCTTTTGTTATTGGCATTGTGATTCCTGATTCCACTAAAAACCAAAATTAGAGATTTCATGGTACTACTATAAAGAGTCTTTTGAAGGTATTTTTGGTTAGCCAAACCACAGAGTACAGGGAATACCCTAAGGACTTTTTTTCCCTTACGAGATTGGAAGGTAGATTTTTATAAGGGATATTCATCCAAGTGCCTATCTGGCTCTTTCCAAATGTTCCAGCTTATCATGGCTTTGGTCATCTTCTGGCATTTTCTTCTATCAATATGAATTGAAAGCTTAAATTACAAGGGAAAGAAAAAAAAATAACCCAAGTTCTAGGACCATCTAAAATGTCTGAATATTTCTTGCTTCAAACAGCAGGGAAAAAATAAGGTTATTTCTTTCTCTGTTCAGCTTCCATCTAAAGAGATAATTTTCAGGTCAGAAGGATTTTTGATATTTCCCAGACTTTCCTATAGTTCTTGAATACATTTTAGAGCATAAAGTACTGGAAATTTCTGTATGAAGTACTTATAAAAACTTTTTTTCCTTATAGTTGATTTCTAGTCTCATAGCGTTGTGGTCAGAAAAGATGCTTGATATGATTTCAGTTTTCTTAAACTTACCAAGACTTATTTTGTGGCCTAGCATGTGATCTGTCCTGGAGAATCTTCCTTGTACGCTTGAAAAGAATGTGTATTTCTACTGCTTTCAGATGGAATGCTCTCTATATATTAATTAAGTCCATTTGTGCTAATGTGTCATTTAAAGCCTATGTTTCTTATTGATTTTCTGTCTGGATGATCTGTCCATTGATGTTAGTGGGGTGTTAAAGTCCCCTACTATTATTGTGTTACTGTCAGGTTCTCCTTTTATGTCTGTTAATATTTGCAAAATACACAAACACGTGTAGGCTAAACAATATGCTGCTAAACGACCAATGGATCACTGAAGAAATCAAAAAGGAAATTAAGAAAATCTAGAGACAAATGAAAATGAAAACACGATGATCCAAAAACTATGGGATGCAGCAAAAACAGTTCTAAGAGGGAAATTTATAGTGATACAAGCTTACCTCAGGAAACAAGAAAAATCTCAAATAAACAACCTAACCTTACACCTAAAGCAACTAGAGAAAGAAGAACAAACAAAGCCCAAAGTTAGTAGGAGGAAAGAAATCATAAAGATCAGAGCAGAAATAAATGAGAGACTAAAAAAACAATAGAAAAGATCAATGAAGCTGAAAGCAGGTTCTTTGAAAAGGTTATCAAAATTGATAAAACTTTAGCCAGACTTATCAAGAAAAAAAGGAAGAGGGACTAAATCAATAAAATTAGAAATGAAAAAGGAGAAGTTACAAATGACACCACAGAAATACAAGGAATCATAAGAGACTACTATGAACAACTGTACACCAATAAAGTGGACAACCTAGAAGAAATGGACAAATTCTTAGAAAGGTACAATCTCTCAAGACTGAACCAGGAAGAAATAGAAAATATGAACAGACCAATTACCAGTTCTGAAATTGAATTGGTAATTAAAAATCTTCTAACAAACAAAAGTCCAGGACCAGATGGCTTCATAGGTGAATATTACCAAACATTTAGAGAAGAGTTAACACTTTTCCTTCTGAAACTATTCCAAAAAATTGCAGAGGAAGGAACACTTCTGAACTCATTCTATGAGGCCACCATCACCCTGATACCAAAACCAGACAAAGATACCACACACAAAAAAAGAAAATTACAGGCCAGTATCACTGATGAACATAAATGCAAAAATTCTAGTAAATACTAGTAAACTGAATCCAACAATACATTAAAAGGATCATACCCATGATAAATGGGATCTATCCCAGGGATGCAAGGATTTTTCAGTATTTACAAATCAATTATTGTGATACACCACATTAACAAACTGAAGAATAAAAATCACGTGATCATCTCAATAGATGCAGAAAAGGCTTTTGATAAAATTCAACATCCATTTATGATAAAAACTCTCCAGAAAGTGTGCATAGAGGGAACATACCTCGACATAATAAAGACCATATATGACAAACCCGCAGATAACATCATACTCAACTGTGAAAAGCTGAAAGCGTTCCCTCTAAGATCAGGAACAAGACAAGGATGTTCACTCTTGCCACGTTTTTTAAAATTAATTTTTATTGGAGTATAGTTGCTTTACAATGCTGTGTTAGTTTCTGCTGTACAGCAAAGTGAATCAGTTATACATATACATATATCCACTCTTTTTTAGATTCCCTTTCCAGTTAGGTCACCGCAGAGCATTGAGTAGAGTTCCTGGTGCTATACAGTATGTTCTCATTAGTTATCCATTTTATTTATGTTAGTGTGTATATGTCAATGCCAGTCTCCCAATTCATCCCAACCCCTCTCCCCCACCTTGTGGAAGAAATGTGGTATCTATACAACATGGAATATTACTCAGCCATAAAAAAGAGTGAAATAATGCCATTTGCAGTGACATGCGTGGACCTAGAGATTATCATACTATGTGAAATAAGTCAGATAGAGAAAGACAAATGTCATATGATATCACTTATATGTGGAATCTGAAAAAGTGTTACAAATGAACTTACTTACAAAACAGAAATAGACTCACAGACATAGAAAACAAACTTATGGTTACCAAAGGGGAAAGTGGAGGGGGTAGGGATAAATTAGGAATTTGGGATTAACAGATGCACAGTACTATACATAAAATACATAACCAACAAGGACCTAACGTACAGGACAGGGAACTATATGAACTATATTCAGTATCTTGTAATAACCTATAATGGAAAAGAATCTGAAAAAGAATATATATATATGAATTACTTTGCTGTATACCTGAAACATTGTAAATCAACTCTACTGTAATAAAAAATAAATTATAAAGGACAGAATATATACAATTAATGAAAAAAAGTGGCTGCTGATCAGAATGAAAAAAAATACTAAAAATAGAACTACCATATGACCTAGTAATTCCATTCCTGGGTATGTATCCAAAAAAAACAAAAACACTAATTTGAAAAGATACATGTACCCCAGTGTTCATAGCAGCATTATTTACAATTGCCAAGATATGGAAGCAACCATCATCATTCAACAGATGAATGGATAAAAAAGCTGTGGTATATATATATATGTGTGTGTGTGTGTGTGTGTGTGTGTGTGTGTGTGTATACACATATATATATTATGGAATGCTTCTCATTCATAAAAAAGAACAACATTTTGCCATTTGCAGCAATATGGATGGACTTGGAGGGCATTATCCTAAGTGAGAAAAGTCAGATAGACAAAGGCAAATACTGTATATCACTCATATGTGGAATCTAAAAAAATACAACAAACTAGTGAATATAACAAAAAAGAAGCAGACTTACAGGTATAGAGAACAAACTAGTGGTTACCAGTGGGGAGGTGCAACAGGGGTGATATAGGTGTGGAGGAGCGAGAGGTACAAACTATTGGGTATAAGATAGTCTACTAGGTTGTATTGTACAACATGGGGAATATAGCCGGTATTTTGTAATAACTATAAATGGAGTGTAACCTTTAAAAATTGTATAAAAAAGTTGTCATACCCTACCCCTAAAGGAATAAAAAATCCAAATAGCAATGTATATATCAAAACCAACATAAAGTAAAGTAGTATCTTAACAGTGAACATGTAGCATATCTGATTTAACCACAGAATATTTGCCATCAGTATACATCAAAACTGTTACATGAACAAGCCATAAATAACTTTAGCATTCCTCTAGTCTTTCAAGCATAATGCTATATTTATTGAGATATTTTTAGTATGCAATTCAGATTGCCTTGATTTTGACAGAACTATAAACACTGTTGGGTAAAATCCCTAAGAAAATAGCATATTTTGAGTGAATCCAAATTCTAGGCATGAAATATGAGGGATGAACTTGAAATCCTGTTTTCTTCTTTTTCCCTTCCTTCCTTCCCTTCCTTCCTTCCTTTCTTCCTGCCTCCCTCCTTTCTTTCCTTTCTCCCTCCCTTCATTCATTCTTTCCTTCCTCCCTCCCTCCTTCCTTCCTTCTCTTCCTTCCTTCCTTCTTTTTTTTTAAATTTTTTGGTGCTTGATCCCAGAAAGCTGTGCCACATTTCTAAGAAAAGATTTCTCACCCACTCACTGGTTGATAGCACTAGTTCATCAGCTGTAATATTTTCACTAACTTCAGGTTGTCATGAAAACTATCCCAAACTTGGAAGTAGGAAAATGAGGATACTGTATCTTCTGTCATGACAGTGTCAGTGCAGTTCAATAGACTTTCTGTTGACTGAGCTGTTCTATAGCTCTATAGGGACACCATGGTGACTAGTAGGTTTTTGTCTGGTAGAGAGGCAAATAATTTCTATTTGGTGGAAAAGATAGCCCCAAAGATCAAGGGTTATGGCCATGTTGGGCAATGGCCAGTTTTGTATCTAAATGCAGAGATCTATTATTTATCACCTATGTGTACCTAACTTCTCAAATACTTGTTCTAGCATTTATTAGTTCCCTCATACATTCAATTTTTATTTATTGGAGTCCAAAAATATACCTAAACAGTATGTGTGATATTTTATTCATCTTTTAAGAGGAAGTATATTTTATATTTATTTATCTTGGTAGAATTAATAAATCTATGACATCCAGTGAGCTACAAGTTAGCATTGACTAATATCAAGGAGCCAAGGTGATCTCTATAGAAGTTTCCATACATTGTCTTATACCTGGTAAGCACTCAGTGAATGTCTTATTGTTGCTGTTATTATTGCTAATGGAAAGGCAAGTAGAGGGAGGCCAGCTCAATGTGAAGCACTCTTGCCTGGTGGTGCAGTCAGCTTTAACCCAATTGTTCCTATCTTGGGCCAGAGGATGGAGGTAGGAAGGAAGTACCATGGGAACATTGATAAACAAGTCTAAATAAATTCCCTGGATATTAAAATATATTTTAACATACATTTAAAGGAAGAAAAGGCCAGCAAATAAATAGTTTTGATTACAAAACCACAGGCTTATGCAAATAAGTGTATAGATACATTTGAGAATTCTTTGAAAGAAACTGATATTGGAGTATGTTTGAGCATAAAATAACCATTAAAAACTTGCAAAATTAAATACTCTCTTTCTTAAAATATTTTGAACTTCTCCCCATCATATTTACAAAGCAGTGATAACTCTATCATGAGAGACTCATGAAAATTCAAAGCTTGATAGATTTTCAGAAATTAGCTCTTGTAAGAGGCTCATCTATACCAGAATTGCCTAGGGACAGTGTTAAAAATACAAATTCCTAGCCCCAGCCTAAGACTTGCTGAGTTAGAATCTTTAGAGAGTGGATCCAGGAAACTAAGGGTGTGTGTGTGTGCGTGTGTGTGTGTTAGGAATTTTAACATGCCCCCAGAGGATTTGGATGTGCCTTTGAGTCTGGGAACCACTGGTGGGGAGATCATTGTATGGATGAGCATTTGAGGTCTACAGAAGTCGAGGACCTTTGCTGATTTTGTTGTAAAAGCCTTCTCTTGTTGGCCTACCTTAGGCACCACTGTGCATCTTTCAGAAATACAGAGTCGTTACGTAAAATTACTCAATTGAGGGGAAGTGAGCTGCACCATTATCCCAAGGGCCCAATATTGGCCAGGTCTGAACTTAAGCCTCCTCACTTTTTTCAAGGTACTTTCTGTGTTTGTCTACCTTCCTAGGAACTCTTCCACTCTGAGGAGTAAAAACCACTAACAAAATTTCCAGAACATACGAACTTTCTGTAAGGCAAGTTGGCTTTGCCAATAAGAAGGCTTAAAACTGATTGTATTCTTCTACTCTTTTATTCCACTTTTTCCAATATAATCTAACAAAAACCAGTGATCAGAATTGCATCCACTCATTTTTTACAAAATTATTCGTGGCAGTGTTTTTTTTTTTCCAACGGCTATCTTTTTTTTTTGCGGTACGCGGGCCTCTTACTGTTGTGGCCTCTCCTATTGTGGAGCACAGGCTCTGGACGCGCAGGCTCAGCGGCCATGGCTCACGGGCCCAGCCGCTCCGTGGCATGTGGGATCTTCCCAGACTGGGGCACGAACCCATGTCCCCTGCATCGTCAGGCGGACTCTCAACCACTGCGCCACCAGGGAAGCCCCCCAAACACTATCTTTTTATTTTTATTTATTTTTTAACATCTTTATTGGAGTATAATTGCTTTACAATGGTGTGTTAATTTCTGCTTTATAACAAAGTGAATCAGCTATACATGTCATATATCCCCATATCTCCTTCTTGCGTCTCCCTCCCATCCTCATCCCACCCCTCTAGGTGGTCACAGAGCACCGAGCTGATCTCCCTGTGCTATGCAGCTGCTTCCTGCTCACTATCTATTTTACATTTGGTAGTGTATGTATGTCCATGCCACTCTCTCACTTTGTCCCAGTTTGCCCTTCCCCATCCCCGTGTCCTCAAGACCATTCTCTACGTCTGCGAATTTATTCCTGTTCTGCCCATAGGTTCACCAGAACCATTTTTTCGGGTTTTTTTTTTAGATTCTGTATATATGTGTTAGCATATGGTATTTTTTTCCCTTTCTGACTTACTTCACTCTGTATGACAGACGCTAGGTCCGTCCACCTCACTACAGAAAACTCAGTTTTGTTTCATTTTATGGCTGAGTAATATTCCATTGTATATATGTCCCACGTCTTCTTTATCCGTTCATCTGTCAGTGGACACTTAGGTTCCTTCCATTTCCTGGCTATTGTAAATAGTGCTGCAGTGACCATTGTGGAACATGACTCTTTTTGAATTATCGTTTTCTCAGGGTATATGCCCAGTAGTGGGATTGCTAGGTCGTATGGTAGTTCTATTTGTAGTTTTTTGAGGAACCTTCATACTGTTCTCCATAGTGGCTGTATCAATTTACATTCCCACCAACAGTGCAAGAGGGTTCCCTTTTCTGCAGACCCTCTCCAGCATTTATTGTTTGTAGATTTTTTGATGATGGCCATTCTGACTGGTGTGAAGTGATACCTCACTGTAGTTTTGATTTGCATTTCTCTAATGATTAGTGATGTTGAGCATCCTTTCATGTGTTTGTTGGCAAACTGTATATCTTCTTTGGAGAAATGCCTATTTAGGTCTTCTGCCTATTTTTGGGTTGGGTTGTTTGTTTTTTTGATATTGAGCTGCATGAGCTGCTTATAAATCTTGGAGAATAATCCTTTGTCAGTTGCTTCGTTTGCAAATATTTTCTCCGATTCTGAGGGTTGTCTTTTCGTCTTGTTTATGTTTTCCTTTGCTGTGCAAAAGATTCTAAGTTTCATTAGGTCCCATTTGTTTATTTTTGTTTTTATTTCCATTTCTCTAGGAGGTGGGTCAAAAGGATCTTGCTGTGGTTTATGTCATAGAATGTTCTGCATATGTTTTCCTCTAAGAGTTTTATAGTGTCTGGCCTTGCATTTAGGGCTTTAGTCCATTTTGAGTTTATTTTTGTGCATGGTATTAGGAAGTGTTCTAATTTCATTCTTTTACATGTAGCTGTCCAGTTTTCCCAGCACCACTTTTTTTTTTTTTTTTTGCGGTATGCAGGCCTCTCACTGTTGTGGCCTCTCCCGTTGCAGAGCACAGGCTCCAGACGTGCAGGCTCAGTGGCCATGGCTCATGGGCCCAGCCGCTCAGCGGCATGTGGGATCTTCCCGGACCGGGGTGCGAACCCGCATCCCCTGCATTGGCAGGCGGACTCTCAACCACTGCACCACCAGGGAAGCCCCCAGCACCACTTATTGAAGAGGCTGTTTTTTCTCCATTGTGTATTCAAGCCTCCTTTATCAAAACTAAGGTGACCATATGAGTGTGGGTTTATCTCTAGGCTTTCTATCCTGTTCCATTGATCTGTATTTCTGTTTTTGTGCCAATGCCATACTGTCTTGATTACTGTAGCTTTGTAGTATAGTCTGAAGTCAGGGAGCCTGATTCCTCCAGCTCCGTTTTTCTTCCTCAAGATTGCTTTGGCTATTTGGGGTCTTTCGTGTTTCCATATAAATTGTGAAATTTTTTGTTCTAGTTCTGTGAAAAATGCCATTGGTAGTTTGGTAGGGATTGCATTGAATCTGCAGATTGCTTTGGGTAGTATAGTCATTTTCACAATGTTGATTCCTCCAATCCAAGAACGTGGTATATCTCTCCATCTGTTTGTATCATCTTTAATTTCTTTCATCAGTGTCTTATAGTTTTCCACTTAGAGGTCTTTTTTCTCCTTAAGTAGGTTTATTCCTAGGTATTTTATTCTTTTTGTTGCTGTGGTAAATGGGAATGTGTCCTTATTTTCTCTTTCTGATTTTTCATTGTTAGTATAGAAATGCAAGAGATTTCTGTGCATTAATTTTGTATCCTGCTGCTTTACCAAATTCATTAATTAGGTCTAGTAGTTTTCTGGTAGTGTCTTTAGGATTCACTATGTATAGTATCATGTCATCTGCAAACAGTGACAGTTTTACTTCTTCTTTTCTGATTTGTATTGCTTTTTTCTCTTTTTGTTCTCTGATTGCTGTGGCTAAAACTTCCAAAACTGTGTTAAATAATAGTGCTGAGAGTGGACAACCTTGTCTTGTTCCTGATCTTAGAGGAAATGGTTTCAGTTTTTCACCATTGAGAACGATGTTGGCTGTGGGTTTGTCATATATGACCTTTATTAGGCTTGGTAAGTTCCCTCTTGCCTACTTTCTGGAGGGTTTTTATCATAAATGGGTGTTGAATTTTGTCAAAAGCCTTTTCTCCATCTATTGAGCTGATCATATGTTTTTTCTTCTTCAGTTTGTTAATATGCTGTATCACATTGATTGATTTTCATATATTGAAGAATTCTTGCATTCCTGGCATAAACCCCACTTGATCATGGTGTAGGATCCTTTTAATATGCTGCTGGATTCTGTTTGCTAATATTTTGTTGAGGATTTTTGCATCTATGTTCATCAGTGATACTGGCCCCTAGTTTCCTTTCTTTGTGATGTCTTTGTCTGGTTTTGGTATCAGGGTGATGTGGCCTCGTAGAATGAGTTTGAGAGTGTTCCTCCTTCTGCTATATTTTGGAAGATTTTGAGAAGGTTAGGTGGGAGGTATTCTCTAAATGTTTGATAGAATTTGCCTGTGAAGCCATCTAGTCCTGGGCTTTTGTTTGTTGGAAGACTTTTAATCACAGTTTCAACTTCAGTGCTTGTGATTGGTCTGTTCATGTGTTCTCCTTCTTCCTGGTTCAGTCTCGGAACGTTGTGCTTTTCTAAGACTTTGTCCATTTCTTCCAGGTTGTCCATTTTATTGGCATATAATTGCTTGTAGTTATCTCTCATGTTCCTTTGTATTTCTGCAGTGTCAGTTGTTACTTCTCCTTTTTCATTTCTAATTCTGTTGATTTGAGTCTTCTCCCATTTTTTTCTTGATGAGTCTGGCTAATGTTTTATCAATTTTGTTTATCTTCTCAAAGAACCAGCTTTTAGTTTTATTGATGTTTGCTATCGTTTTCTTCATTTCTTTTTCATTTACTTCTGATCTGATCTTTATGATTTCTTCCTTCTGCTAACTTTGGGGGTTTTTTTGTTCTTCTTTCTCTAATTGCTTTAGGTGTAAGGTTAGGTTTTTTATTTGAGATGTTTCTTGTTTCTTGAGGTATGATTGTATTGCTATAAAATTCCCTCTTAGAACTGCTTTTGCTGCATCCCATAAGTTTTGGGTCATCATGTTTTCATTGTCATTTGTTTCTAGGTATTTTTTGATTTCCTCTTTGATTTCTTCAGTGATCTCTTGCTTATTTAGTAGCATATTGTTTAGTCTCCATGTGTTTGAATTTTTTAAGATTTTCTCCTGTAATTGATATCCAGTGCCACGGTGTTCTGGTCAGAAGAGATACTTGATATGATTTCAATTTTCTTAAATTTACCAAGGCTTGATTTGTGACCCAGGATATGATACATCCTGGAGAATGGTCCATGAGCACTTGAGAAGAAAATGTATTCTGTTGTTTTTGGATGGAATGTCCTATAAATATCTATTAAGCCCATCTTGTTTATGTATCATTTAAAGCTTGTGTTTCCTATTTATTTTCATTTTGGATGATCTGTCCATTGGTGAAAATGGGGTGAAAAAGTCCCCTACTATGATTGTGTTACTGTTGATTTCCCCTTTTATGGCTGTTAGCATTTGCCTGATATATTGAGGTGCTCCTATGTTGGGTGCATAAGTATTTACAATTGTTATACCTTCTTTTTGGATTGACCCCTTGATCATTATGTAGTGTCCTTCTTTGTCTCTTTCAGTAGTCTTTATTTTAAAGTCTATTTTCTCTGATATGAGAATTGCTACTCCAGCTTTCTTTTGATGGCATTTGCATGGAATATCTTTTTCCATCCCCTCACTTTCAGTCTGTATGTGTCCCTAGGTCTGAAGTGTGTTTCTTGTAGACAGCATATATACTGGTCATGTTTTTGTATCCATTCAGCCAGTCTGTGTCTTTTGGTTGGAACATTTAATCCATTTACATTTAAGGTAATTATCGATATGTATGTTCCTATTCCCACTTTCTTAATTGCTTTGGGTTTCTTATTGTAGGTCTTTTCCTTCTCTTGTGTTTCCTGCCTAGAGAAGTTCCTTTAGCATTTGTTGTAAAGCTGGTTTGGTGATGCTGAATTCTCTTAGCTTTTGCTTGTCTGTAAAGGTTTTAATTTCTCCGTTGAATCTGAATGAGATGCTTGCTGGGTAGAGTAATCTTGGTTGTAGGTTTTTCCATTTCATCACTTTAATATGTCCTGCCACTGCCTTCTGCCTTGCAGAGTTTCTGCTGAAAGATCAGCTCTTAACCTTATGGGCATTCCTTTGTATGTTATTTGTTGCTTTTCCCTTGCTGCTTTTAATATTTTTTCTTTGCATTTAATTTTTGATAGTTTGATTAATATGTGTCTTGGCGTGTTTCTCCTTGGATTTGTCCTGTATGTGACTCTGTGCTCCCTTGACTTGATTGACTATTTCCGTTCCCATCTTAGGGAAGTTTTCAACTATAAACTCTTCAAATATTTCCTCAGTCCCTTTCTTTTTCTCTTCTTCCTCTGGGACCCCTATAATTTGAATGTTGGTGCATTTAAAGTTTTCCCTTAGGTCTCTGAGACTGTCCTCAAGTCTTTTCATCTTTTATTCTTTATTCTGCTCTGTAGTAGTTATTTCCACTATTTTATGTTCCAGGTCACTTATCCGTTCTTCTGCCTCAGTTATTCTGCTATTGATTCCTTCTAGAGGATTTTTGATATCCTTTATTGTGTTGTTCATCATTGTCCTTTTTAAACATTTCTTGTATTGTCTCCATCTATTTCCAAGATTATGGATCATCTTTACTCTCATTACTCTGAATTCTTTTCCAGGTAGACTGCCTATTTCCTCTTCATTTGTTTGGTCTGGTGGGTTTTTACCTTGCTCCTTCATCTGCTGTGTGTTTCTCTGTCTTCTCATTTTGCTTAACTTACTGTGTTTGGGGTCTCCTTTTCGCAGGCTGCAGGCTCATAATTCCCATTGTTTTTGGTGTCTGCCCCTAGTGGCTATGGTTGGTTCAGTGGGTTGTGTAGGCATCCTGGTAGAGGGAACTGGTGCCTGTGCTCTGGTGGATGGGGCTGGATCTTGTCTTTTTGGTGGGTAGGACTGTGTCTGGTGGTGTGTTTTGGTGTGTCTGTGACCTTTTTATGTTTTTAGGCAGCCTCTTTGCTAATGGGTGGCCTTGTGTTCCTGTCTTGCTAGTTGTTTGGCATGGGGTGTCCAGCACTGTAGCTTGCTGGTCGTTGAGTGGAGCTGCATCTTAGCGTTGAGATGGAGATCTCTGGGAGAGCTTTTGCTGTTTGATATAACATGGAGCTGGGAGGTCTCTGGTGGTCCAATATCCTGAAGTCGGCTCTCCCACCTCAGAGGCAAAGGCCTGGCACCTGGCCAGAACACAAAGACCCTATCAGCCACATGGCTCAGAAGAAAAAGGAGAAAGAAAGAAAGAGAGAAAGAGAGAAAAGGAGAAAGGGAGAGGGAGAGGGAGAGGGAGAGGGAAAGAAAGGAAAGAAAGAAGGAAGGAAGGAAGGAAGAAAGGAAAAATAGATAAAATAATTATTTTAAATAAAAAAAATTAAAAAGTAATAAAAAAAAAGAAAGACGAGAGCAACCAAACCAAAAAACAAATCCACCAATGACAACAAGAGCTAAAAACTATACAAAAAACAAAACAAAACAACAAAATGGACAGACAGAACCCTAGGATAAATGGTAAAAGCAAAGCTATACAGACAAAATCACACAAAGGAGCATACACATACACACTCACAAAAAGAAAAAAGGGAAAAAGAATATGTATGTATATATATATAAAAAAAGAGAGCAACCAAATCAATAAAGAAATCTACGAATTATACTAAACTCTATATACTAAGTTAAGATAAACCTAAAACCGAAAACAAATTAGATGCAGAAAGAAACCCCAAAGTTTCTCCCAAAGTCCACCGTCTCAATTTTGGGATGATTTGTTGTCTATTCAGGTATTCCACGGATGCAGGGTACATCAAGTTGATTGTGGAGATTTAATCCACTGCTCCTGAGGCTGCTGGGAGGGATTTCCCTTTCTCTTCTTTGTTCTCACAGCTCCTGGGGCTCAGCTTTGGATTTGGCTCCGCCTCTGCATGTAGGTCGCCTGAGGGCATCTGTTCTTCACTCAGACAGGATGGGGTTAAAGGAGCAGCTAATTAGGGGGCTGTGGCTCACTCAGGCCAGGGGAGGGAGGGGTACGGAACGCGGGGTGAGCCTGTGGCAGCAGAGGCCGGCGTGTCATTGCACCAGCCTGAGGCGCTCCGTGCATTCTCCTGGGGAAGTTGTCCCCGGATCACGGGACCCTGGCAGTAGCGGGCTGCACAGGTTCCCAGGAGGGGAGGTGTGGGTAGTGACCTGGGCTTGCACACAGGCTTCTTGGTGGCTACAGCAGCAGCCTTGGTGTTTCATGCCTGTCTCTGGGGTCCGGGCTGATAGCCGTGGCTCGCGCCTGTCTCTGGAGCTTGTTTAGGCGGTGCTCTGAATCCCCCTCTCCTTGCGCACCCCGAAGCAATGGTCTCTTACCTCTTAGGTAGTTCCAGACTTTTTCCTGGACTCCCTCCCGGCTAGCTGTGGCACACTAGTCCCCTTCAGGCTGTGTTCACGCAGCCAACCCCAGGCCTCTCCCTGGGATCTTTCCTCTGAAGCCTGAGCCTCAGCACCCAGCCTCCACCCGTCCTGGCGGGTGAGCAGACAAGCCTGTCGGGCTGGTGAGTGCTGGTAGGCACCCATCCTCGTGTGGGAATCTCTCCGCTTTGCCCTCTCCACCCCCGTTGCTGCGCTCTCTTCCGTGGCTCCGAAGCTTTCCCCCTCCACCACCCGCAGCCTCCGCTCGCGAAGGGGCTTCCTAGTGTGTGGAAACCTTCCCTCCTTCACAGCTCCCTTCCAGAGGTGCAGGTCCTGTCCCTATTCTTTTGTCTCTGTGTTTTCTTTTTTCTTCTGCCCTACCCAGGTACGTGGGGGAGTTTCTTGCCTCTTGGGAAGTCTGAGGTCTTCTGCCACGGTTCAGTAGGTGTTCTGTAGGAGTTGTTCCACATGTAGATGTATTTCTGATGTGTTTGTGGGGAGGAAGGTGATCTCCACATCTTACTCCTCAGCCATCTTGAAGGTCTCCTGTATTTTTCAAATTTTCTATGATAAACACTTATTAAGTTTATGATCATGGCAGTGCCATAAATTTTACCTTTTCAATTTTTTCTTCCTATTTTTTACGAAGAAATTTGTTAACTAAGTCTTGAGGGTTAACAAGATGTTAATGATTGATGTTTGACTAAGAGACTAATTCTGTTAAGAAATTTATTATCTTTCACACACCGTCAGGCAATTTGCTGAATGCAAATGAGAAAGATTTTTATTATTTAATAAGTCTGCCCTCTGCCTGGCAATGCGTTAGCAGTTCCAATTACTTTATTCATTTTAAAGTCAAAGACTTTTTTTCAATGTAAATTCAAATTATACTCCTTCCCTTCAATCTCCTTTTCTTAATCTGTCTAAGTTAAGAATGCTGTCATTTCTTTTACCTGCATATAACAGCAGATGTGCAAGAGCTAATTAATTCTTTGGCTGGAGGGAATTGCCACACCCAGAGAGCATCTGTCCAGCCCTCCAATTCCTTTGAGGCATACTTTGCCACACACGTGGAGAGTTTGTGCTGATAGTCCCTGCAGACTAGGGTTGGAGTTTTCCCAGGGCAGCTTGATGGATAGGGCAAGAGAGTAGAAGGGGCAAGGGAGTGATTATGAAGTACATCACAGAAACCCACCTGGGGACGAAAAAAGTGAGGATATGATAGGGATGATGGAAAGTAACAAATTGCGGGCCAAAGAATTGTTGATGTGGGCATAGTAGAGTATGTGAGTTGGTAAGATAGGAGGTGGACATCGAAGAATGTGGTGTTAAGGAAAGAAATTCCAGACTGGTGTAGTATTGGTTGATAAGGTCCAAGATGTAACTAAGGATAGCAGTGAGAGGCCAGGCAATGGGTGAGTAATCTACATGGATGATGAAGTCACCAAGACTCTTATCGAGATGATGAGAGAAGTGGTGGGAGAAAAAGAGTCACCAAGTTCTAAATTGTTCAATGAATGAGGATACCAATAGTGAGGTGGGTCTAATGATACATCCTTCAATGAAGCTGAGTTGTTTGTTTTTGTTTTGGAGTAGGAATTAGGGAGTGGGGAGGAGAAATGATGTGGAGGCAGCAAAGGGGATCAAGGAGGACATTACCCTATGAGATAAGACATAACTTATAACTCACATAACTCTAGAGACTCACCTTGGAGACTTAAAGCTGGCAACATTTCTCCTTAGCTCTCATTCTTACTTTTTACCTTTCCAGTCTACCTAGTTTATAGCTTGGCTTCTCCCTCTTGATTCTAGATTCTCCTGTTGGCAAGGCCCCTCAGTGTTTGCCCAGTAAAAATGCTTAATGAATGTCAGTTAAAGAACTCATTTGATTAAAATGTGCTTAGGGAGCTTTCAGGATTTTGGTTTTCTACAAATTGGGAAACGAACTCTCTTTGGAAATCTATTCCCTCAGAACCTCAGATGGCCTCATCAAATCCCTCTGGGCTTTGAGTCTTTTAGTAGTTTTGGCTTGAATTCCTTATGTAGGCACTTACCTTTCCATCAGCATTTCTTTTCCTAAAATGACTTGTCTCATGTACCCTCCACCATTACTTGGTCTCTGGTATCCCTCAGGGGAAGGTCAGATCCCCTCCACACATGCAGGCTCACTTGTCTTCTGAAATGCACATGCATGGTAATGTGTAACAGGCCTCTCTTGAATGGGATCTGGTTTTGTGTCCTGGCTCACCTAACTCAGATCTGTAGAAACTTATTAACATATGAAGAAATTAAGGATCAGAAAGATTGAAAAACTGGCCCAAGATCTTAGAACCCAGTAAGTATTAAAAACCAGGTGATGAGCTTATAAAATTTGGGCTTTCTCTATTACCCCCCAATACTTCTCACATGTTTTCTATCAGTTGCTTTTGGGGGGGCACTTTTAATTCTAACAAAGTATCTAAGTGTGGGCCTCAAATCATTATTTCTATTATTTTTCTTTTTTTCTTTTTTTTTTGCGGTACGTGGGCCTCTCACTGTTGTGGCCTCTCCCGTTGCGGAGCACAGGCTCCGGGTGCACAGGCTCAGCGGCCATGGCTCACGGGCCCAGCCGCTCCGCGGCATGTGGGATCTTCCCAGACCGGGGCACGAACCCGTGTCCCCTGCATCAGCGGGCAGACTCTCAACCACTGCACCACCAGGGAAGCCCTATTTCTTTTATTTTTCAACTCAAGTGGAACCTATATAAGAATGACAGTAACAAATCCACCCACCCCTATGCATCAGTAACCTGCACATCTTCCTGTTAATAGAATGTGTCTTTAAATTGCATGACCACTGTTTTATATTGGGTCAGCCCCTAATGTTATTTCTGTCATAAACAATGGTCCAGATGCTCAGTGTTTGGGAGGAAACACCTTTCCTGCATAGCTTGGTCATGTGATGATGGGCGATTAGGATGACTGTGACTTCATTGCAATCATGAATTAGGCAACCAGGAGATCACATGTGGGGCATAGGGTGATCTGCCTAACACAAGCCATTTTCCATAAGCTACTCCTCTGTAGAAATCAGGGGTTTTCAAGTCATAAAGCTATATACAGTATGTCATGGTTCTGCCCAATGGGCAAGGAAAAGGGGCAACTCATTTAAAGTAGAAAGGGCATGAGACTTGGAATCAAATGTGGGTTAGAATCCTGGCCCTGAAAGTTTCTGCCTGTGGATCACCTCATCTTTCTTAGTGTCAGAGTTCTCAACAATAAAACATGATTCTGATATCCCTTTCTTAGGTCAATAGTGAAAAACATATGGAGTGCCCATATATAGGTTCTAAAAGTATTACTTTGTATAAAAGGTTTTCTAGAGGATTGAAATCTTAGTATTTGTTTCAGAAGTGACTTGGTACAAATAACATTTTAAATTATAACTTCCTTTCAGTGCAATATTTTTAATATATTAAAGCAAGGACTGTGACATGGCTATTTGAATGAAGTTGTTTTTCCTTATGTTTTACATGTTTTGTGGGTTTCTAGATGTTGGGTTCAGTTTTTTTTCAACATAGAAAAGCAGTGATATTCCTGATATGGTTTTGTGTATCTTAACACAGTAGGCAAGAACAGATATTTGGTGAAAGTTAGTGTTCTTAAGAAATCAGAGTATAATTAAACGTTGCTTTCTTACTATTACACAACAATAAGAACTCACAAAACGTACAAAGGACTTTCAGGTCAATTATCTTCTTAGAACTAAATCCTCAACACTCCTGAGAACTAGGAGGATTAGCGTTTGCTCTTGACCTTAATCTTGATCTGATATTTGAGATATCAGCCTCTAATTAAAATGTATTTATCTTTACACAAATTCATCTAAAAATATAATTTTTGGCCTATTTTATAGACAAAATGGATCACACGTATTATCTTCATTGTAATTCTCAAATTCTCCTTGCTAATTTTCAACTTTTCAACCTCTACATACACATCTGTAAATCTTGTCCATCAACTCAAAATAATAGTGTTTATGCTGCTTGGAGTGGGCTGTGCGTTTAGAGGGAAAGCTAACTAGTGCCCTTTCATCCTCTGCAATGCCACCTAACAACTGTCAAAATAATAGTATCCTAGGCCTGTGAGATCCAAAGGCAAGTCTTGGTTTTGTGAAAGGGGAAATACAACGAAAAGAAAACAAGCTGTGGAGTTCACCTGAGCCAAGCAGCGCTCCATCCTGTTTATTATTTGCAGAGAGCTGGTGTTATTTCAGCCATGTTGTCATTTTGAATATGCTACTGCAGTACTGCTGTAGCCATTGAAATTCCTGCCATTACTGTGAGACTTATCACTGTAACCCCATGTTCCAGGGATGGGCTTTCTGGCCATTGCTACTGACATATATGCAGGGGATGAAAAAGAGCCTCCAAATTAGCTGTGTGTGTGTGTGTGTGTGTGTGTGTGTGTGTGTGTGTGTGTATGTGTGTATGCATGTGTGCGTGCTTACGTGTGCATGTGTGGTTGGTTAGAGGGGAGGAGGGGCCACAATATTAGTTACTTAGTTTCAGGTAATCAGTTTCATAGTCTCAGTGTTGGAGGAATGTTTAAATGCCATCAAGACTAGTCAACCCTTATTCATCAGTTTTGGCCTCAAAGTATTATACAAACTATAAATTCACTTCTTAAAATTACAAAATACATATAAGCAAAATGGAAACAACAACAACTATAATTTCACCACTCATGGATAAGTATAGTTAGGAATTAGGTACATAAGTGTCCAGAGTCTTTTCTGTGGATTAGATTGTACTATACCTCACTATTTACTTAACAATATATTGCTAAGTATATAAAATACATAGCTACATCTAATTTTTATAGTGTTCCATTGTCTAGGTTTACCATACTTTTTGTAACTAATCCTCTATTGTTGGATTTTAGTTTCTCTTTTTTTGCTATTATAAATTATGTGAAATGAAAATCCTTGTACATACATCCTTTCACACCCAACTGATCCTTGAAAACTTCCAGTATTGGGAAACTGCCTATTGCCATTGACCTACCCACAGCAGATCTCACTAGGGTATGGGTTCTAGAAATGCGACCCTTAACTGAATCTGCATGATATAGGGTCTCTGGAGCATGGTCCCTGTCACAGTGTGTTCCCATGGTTCTTCTGTTCTCTTCATATTCTCTAATGTCACCAATTACATACTTCCAGTAATGGCTTCCTCCATTAGACTGTGGTTGCTCAGTCTTCCCAGGCTATAGGACTATTTATGATGTCAACAATGTCACACATTGTCAAAGGTCTTCTGTCTATCTCTAATTCACAAGTTGTCATCTTTTCCCCAACCAACTATTTTATTGCTTTATCAATGATTATGTCCATGTTAGTGAAAATGAAAAGCAATTAAAAAAAACCCGAGTTACAAGTACAGACTTAACTGTGTAACAAAGGGCACTAAGCCACTGATGGGTAAATACTTCCAGGAGGTAGCAGGCTGAACAGAGAGCCTCTGAGAGCTTCTCTGAGCATTTACAAGATGCCCTGCTTAGGAAGTCAGAGGGCAAGTTCTTGAGTGAGAGCTAGGAAACGTAAGGAGTCTCTGTAGCTGGGCCATCTGTCAGGGCTGTAGTGGAGGTAAGATTCTGAATATCT
Source organism: Aethalodelphis obliquidens (assembly GCF_003676395.1). Lineage (NCBI taxonomy): Eukaryota > Metazoa > Chordata > Mammalia > Artiodactyla > Delphinidae > Aethalodelphis > Aethalodelphis obliquidens. Next base: position 24,558,023 of record NW_020837951.1, read on the forward strand.
GGCAGGACAGTAGACTGCTCTGTATTTTCTGTCTAAGCTCACCCTGACCAATTTCTAGCATACAGGAGTAGGTCCAAGCAAATCACTTCTCTGGGGCAAACCAAGTGACTTTGGCTGATCTAGGCAGTAAGGCATGGAGAGGAGAGCAGGAACTTCATCAATCAGCATGTAGTCCAGGCAAGCCTGCTAAAGCCCTCCTGATTATCTGCTAATCTTCACCCTTGGTTTCTTCTCCCATTTTCTTGAAGGAGTCTTAAGATGTGGAAAATTTTGCAATTTAATAACAACCAGCAGGAAAAATTAACCTGGAAAATCCAGATCTATTCTTAGATAGTTTTTGTGTTCCACTGTGGATCAAAATTGCCTGAGTGTGTGCATGTGGGCACACACACACATACAGAGGCATAAAAAGTGGCCGTGGTAGATAAATCACTCATGTTGCAGAGCACTCAGTTCAAGGTTGGGGGTATAGTTCCCTTTGATACAACCTGCTTGATAGCTCTTGTTGGCTGAAAGCATAAAACAGCACCTAGAGCATGTACACACAGGGCACTGTTAGATAATTACATATATATTCATTTATTTTAGAAAATATTTTAGAGACAGAAAGCTTTATTGGATTGGTACTGTTTAGGAATAATGTAAAATGGACTGGAGTATATTATGTTAAAGCTGTCCTCCGGCACTAATTGGCCTTAGTTCTCTCCTCTTGGCATTGCTTAGAATATGTCTCTATGATTGATTGTCAGAGATTAGAAATGGTTCCTGGGTCTTCTCTTATAGTGAGGTAATAGCTGTGTTTTAGTTTCAGTCAATACTGTATTTCAAGTGTCATATGTAAATGTGTAGCTCTGTACCTCCTGGTTTTGAGAAGGGCAGTGGATGATCGACACAGAGGGCACTGACAGTCTGAAGTGGTGAGTGTGGAGGTGAGAAGTGGTGCAGAAAGGGAAATAAGGAAGGCAGTTGACAAAAGGGAAATATCCTGGACTGGGGCCCTGTCCTGTCTTTTCAGTTCAGCTACTCCTGGAATGGTCCAAAGAAGAAAGAAGCCAAGGCATCCACCATTTGGTGTCATACCTGGACAGCCCAGCCTCTCTCATTACATGACGTTTCCATACACAGGTGTGTTACAAAGCCTACAAGTCAAAATCAGTAGCTAAAATGAGAGACTCAGCAGTAAAAATGATAGTATCTGTGGATCGAAACTTCATTTTGTAGATGAGAAATCTGAAACACAGAGAGGGGATGGGATGTGAGGCCACTCAGTGAAGTGAGTGCAGAACTCAGCTCTCCTGTTTTCCAGGTTGATGTCCTTCTCCAAGTGACATTTTGGGAACATGGTGAAGTGAAGCGGTTTAGGTTAGCAGCTACATTTGGTGACCGGTGTTCTCTAAAAACCGCCCTAAACAAGAAACTACTTAGATAATTGCACAGAAGATATTTGGCACATTGGAATTCCTTTATTCTAAAAAACTACACATTTTTCTTTTCTGGTTTTGCCAATTAGATTTATGGTTTGGCTATTGGTCTAGCAGGCAACAAGATGTATGGTTGTTTTGCTAGGTTGCTAAATACCTTTCTTCACTCTCTTCTGAAGAGAATTTTCTGCTATTCCTCTGTGGAATGTTTTTGTCATTCGTTACAAAAAGCAGGCACGCAAAATCATAGAATCACAAGCAAACCTCCCTGGTCCCATCAACATTTGAGTAGTAGTGCCCTTATACTTCCATAAACAATGGTTTACCAGGGGATTTTGATGCTGCTCCTGTTATGCTCTGGGAAATGGTTCTTATGATTCCTATTTCGGGGCTGTGGAAACTGAGGCTCAGGAAGGGAATTTATGTGTTCTGAGCATTTGTGCAGATTCTCTGTAACTCAAGTTTCAGAGAGGCAGCAAGAGGAACAAGGGTCTCCATTTATCCCACCTACTACATTCCCATTTGGAGCCCCCCATTTTGGGCCCATCCAGAATTACATCCAGTCCTTCCTTTATCTCCTTTCAGTTTAGCAAACCTAATCATTTCAGCTTCCCATTTGCTCAACATTAGTTGTCCAGATGAGCTGAGAGCATAGGTCATTGCAAGGCTTGATCAAACCTCATTTCACATTTTCTCAAAATGTAGGCAGTTAACTAGGGCCTTGGCATTCTTTGGTTGTATCAGCTATTTGAAGAGTTTATTTTCTTGGTTGGTTGTACTTTCCCCCTTAGTATTTGAATTGAATTTATCTCCCATTTTATTCCTATTTTATTATACTTTCATTGCTCTGCCATTAAAAAAAATAAAACCATGCTTGAATCAGTTTTTAACACATGGTGTCTGAGGTTGGAAGACATGATTTTGTTTCCTAGTTCTTCCTCTCTCCAGATTTGTGACATTGGCTAAGTCTAGTCCCCACTTTGGGCTTTAATTTCTTCACCTGTAATATTAGGGTTTTGGACTAGGTGACCTTTAAGGGCTCTTTCTGGTCTGAAATGCTCTACTTGCATATTTCTTTCTTTTTTTAAATCAATATTGACTTTCTAAACTAAAGTTGATGGTCAGGACTTTTGGTCTAGGACTTTTTTTTAGCAGAATTTGATTATTTTGTTTTAGATTGAAGGATATGGGAACCAGGCAGGTCTGGCCAGGATGGCCTCAGTTTGGGATAATCTCTGTATGGTATCTGGGTTTCTAAGAAATTGTCCAGGCAAAGCCCTCTCAGCTCCAGATCCCTGAAGACATTGTGTCAGTTGCTGTAGTCTCCTGCACTGCTCAGTGTCATGATTTGACAGGCTGGGGATATGGATGCTTTCAAAGTATGACAAAACTTGGGAAGGGGAAGCTGGGGATGAAGTGAGAGAGTAGAACTGATGTACATACACTACCAAATATAAAATGGATGGCTAGTGGGAAGCTGCTGCATAGCACAGGGAGATCAGCTTGGTGCTTTGTGACCACCTAGAAGGGTGGGATAGGGAGGGTGGGAGGGAAGCTCAAGAGGGAGGGGATATGGGTCTATATGTATACATATAGCTGATTCACTTTGTTGTACAGCAGAAACTACCACAACATTGTAAAGCAATTATACTCCAATAAAGATATTAAAACAAAAAACAAAGTGTCACAAAACTCTTAGCAAACTGTTAACAGGTAGAATTGCAGAATTTTTATTTGGTTATTTCTTTAAAAAAAAACATGCTTTACCGCTTCATTGATTATGAACTTTGTGAGGTGAAACTTCATATCCTCATTTTATACAGAGAATGTTTCTGAGGTCCAGAGAATGGGTAAGTGAGAAAGCTGTGATGGCCTAACTCCATCTCTCTTTCTCCATTTGAAACCTGCCATTTTAGGTTAAGTTTGTGAAGTTAATCTAACATTGTGCCAAGACTTTGAGTCACAAAGGTGCCTTCCCCTGTGTTAGAGTCAGAGACAGAATTCAAGTTAAAACTCTATTAACCTGAGAAGTGGCACTACTCTTCTCAAATAATCTTGTTTCACACCAGGCTCCATTTGGGGGAAGCCAGTTGGCCTCAGGTGCCATGAGGCCATTTGGCCATTGCCCCAGAGGATAATATCCAAACTCCATAGCCTGGCATTCAAGGCTGTTCAAACTTGAGTTACAACCTATTTACCTTAATCATGTTTAAGCCTGGCTGGCTCATGGTTCTAAGCCTTTCTAGCCTATTCTTGATCTGCTATGATTTACTCTAGTATACAGCTGACACTTGACTCCATCTCCAGTAACTATCCCTATCCCACCCTAACATTTTAGACTCAGTGTGAATACTTGGTATCCCCAGTTTATCTCAAGGACGTGGCCTGGTGCTTCCTTCATGTTCTTTAGCTTCTTTCCCAGAGAAAGATACCTTTATCTGCCTTTTGGAACTCACCTTCTGGTTCCAAGTTGCTTGGCTGGCGTTCTAGAGTACCTACTGGGGTGGCCCAGAAGTAGGGAATTCAGGACAAACATTGTAGATTCCCTGAGTGCTTCCTCTGTGCCAAGCTTGGGCTAAGCTGGGGATATAGAGATGGATTAGACACTCTCCTGCCCTAAAGGAACCTAGGACCTGGTGGAGAATAAAACTGTCTAAATAAATAAGGGTAGTAATATGTTGTGGGTGCTAAGAGAGAAATCCATATGGAGTGAGTGAGGAGTATAGGGAAGGGGCAAGTCAGTTGTGCCAGGGTTGTGGAGATGGTTGAGGAAAGCTTTAGAGATAAGGTTCTGTGTCCCCAGGGACATCCCACGTGAGGAAGGACTGCTTCATACAGAACCAAATTTCCTTCCTGGGACCAGGGAATAGATTCTCTAGAAAAGTGAAGTCACTGGTTTGTTAATTAGGCCTTTGCAGACAGAGTAATGTGGGAATAAGATCAGAGTCTCTTGGATGGAAATCTTGGCATGTGGGATGCAGAGTGCTCCATGGCCAGCCAGCCTGGCTGTGGGTCTAATTAGGTCTTCTTCAGAGAGGGGAAATTCCCAGCAGCGGCTGCAGTGGAAATGCTAAATGTGGAAGGCTGACAGAACAAGACTTGTTTTATCTGACTGAAATGAGGGGGAAGTGGCTCTTGATGTGATCTTTCTTCCATGTAGGGTTGTCTTTTAGACTTGGAAAAACTGGCTCAGAAACAAAATGCCAAGTGAAATGATAAGTCCAGAACATCAGTGGATAGTAGTTTCCCCAAGACTGTTCTTCTTCATGTGTGTTATCTGAGAAAGGCACGTTCAGGTGTCTGCCCAGCCCCCCTCCCCACTTCACATGCAGAGGGTGTTGAGTTGCCTGGCTCTCTGAGAAGGGTGTTTCACCGGACACACTTTTCCATGGTGACGTTGGTGGCAGGGCCCAGTGTCTCTGCAGGAAGTGGAGTGGTGAGAGGAATGGAAAAGAACAATGTTTTCCAGCAGGACCATTACCTTATGGAAACTGTGACACTGATTTGCAAATATCTCTTTTCTCTGACTACCTAGGGCTTTTATTAACATCAGACACCATGATGTTTATGATTCAGAGTTGATGAAATAAAGCTATCGTCAATTAAAATGTACACAAGTTAATCTCAGGATCATACTGTTGAGTGAAAAATAAAAGGCATGGAAGAATACAGACAGTATGATTTTATATAAAGGTAAAAAAAAAACTAAATATGTTTGTGTGTTTGTGTGGTATAAAGATGCAAACGTGTACAACTGTAAAATTAAGGAAGAAAATGAAAAACACAAAATTAGAGAAGGTGATTACTAATTTTGAGAGGGAGGGGATGTTTGGGTTGGGGTGGGGCACCCACAGAGAATTTCAAATTAATAATAATATTCTTTTTAAGATAATGAGCAGTGAGAACAGAGGTGTTCATTGTTTGGTAACTCTTTATATGTTACATATATTTTATGAATATTATGAATATTTACCATATTTAGTTAAACAATTAAACTGAACTCTTCTAACTAACAGGAGTGGGTAGAATGTGTATGGGGAGAGAGGTAAGTGTGTGGCTTATACCCATACGTTTGAAGGAAGGACACTTTATTGGTTGCCAGCTTACTGTGAGTCAGCATGACCATGGCTGTCTTTATATAAGCAATTGCTGTATACTTTGAATAAAACCCTATGTGTAGGGACTTCCCTGGTGGCGCAGTGATTAAGAATTCACCTGCCACTGCAGGGGACAAGGCTTCCATCCCTGGTCCGGGAAGATCCCGCATGCCGCAGAGCAACTAAGCCTATGTGCCACAACTACTGAGCCTGTGCTCTAGAGTCCACGAGCCACAATTACTGAGCCCATGAGCCACAACTACTGAGCCCATGTGTCACAACTACTGAAGCCTGTGCGCCTAGAGCCCATGCTCTGCAACAAGAGAAGCCACTGCAATGAGAAGCCTGCGCACAGCAAGGAAGAGTAGCCCCCGCTCACCACAAGTAGAGAAAGCCCACATGCAGCAATGAAGACCCAACACAGCCAAAAAAAAAAAACCAAACCCATGTGTAAAAACTGAACCCAGGTACCCCTCTTGAATCAAAAGGTTTTTCTCTCCCTGACGTGGGAAGTAGGAATGAAATAATATAAGGTAAAAAAAGGGCAAGGTACAAAACTATGCACAGAGTTTCATTCTGATATTGTTTATGTGCACATGTTAAAAAGGCTTGGATAGCTAGTGGGAAGCAGCCGCATAGCACAGGGAGATCAGCTCGGTGCTTTGTGACCGCCTGGAGGGGTGGGATAGGGAGGGTGGGAGGGAGGGAGACGCAAGCGGGAAGAGATATGGGAATATATGTATATATATAACTGATTCATTTTGTTGTGAAGCTGAAACTAACATACCATTGTAAAGCAATTATACTCCAATAAAGATGTTAAAAAAAAAAAAAAAAAAGGCTTGGAAAGCGTCTATTAAAGTATTTTAAAGGAGCTATTTCTTGAATATCTTTTCAGGAGAGAAGATGGATTTTACAAGCAGCTGTCCTGTTGGTCTATTTCATTTCCCCCCATTTCTGGTTTGGTGAGTCCATCCTCTCCACCATTTTGTGCTGCCCAATGGGAGCACTGCTTTCTTTTCTTTATGTTTTAATTGTCTATGGAAGATTCTCCTTTCTGCTTTCCAAAAATGATGAAAATTTAATTTGGTCTCTGGAGCGTGTTAGTGAATTCAGGAGCCAGGAGACCAGCCTAGGAGTAAGGAAATATGCAGGCTGGACAGAGGATTGTCATGGGAAATCCAGTGTGTATGGTCCTGGCAAGCACAGCACAGGCCAATAGTAGCTCGCTTCTCACCTATTCCCTCTTTCTTTTTCAGTCTACTCCACTGTCCCAGGTTAGGTTTCCTGTGTAGCAGACTGAGACTTAGATTCGTGTACTGGAGATGTATTAGAGAGTGTTCTTGGGACCAACATCTGGGGAAGGGAAGGGAAGAGGGGGATATGAGAGATGGGAGGGAAGGGAGGGAAGGAAGCAGGATTGGGTGGAGGGAGAACTCAGGCTGGAATGTAGTCTCAGTGGAAACCTCAGCAGACCCTGCAGGGAATCATGAAGATGAGATAATAACCCTTCAGAGCTGTTCAAAGTTAGGGTGAGAGGGCTGGACCTTTATACCTGATGTCAATCAGACACTGGATGCTGGCCACCTCAGGAAATGGGCATGACCTTGGATGAGGGGTCTCTCGAGCTGAGGCAATCCCCAAGGTGGGTGCCAACAGCAGTCCCAGCAACTTCATCCCAAGTCCTTCATTCTTGAAGTGGGATCTGGGTGGCATGTTATACCATACCTGCAATCCGATTATTTTTTTGTTAAAACATGAATTTAATAATGTAACCTGCTGCTGAAAATTCTTCTGTGGCTCTCCATTGCCCACAGGAAAAGGACCAGACCCTTACCTTGGCGTCTCATGGCTTTTTGCACTCTGATCCCAATTCTTTCTTTCTGACAGTATTCCCCACCCTTGTCCATAACCTAAGAGAAACACACCATGTTCCAGTTACATCAGCATTTTCACATGCTGAATGTACACCTTTATATACCCTGTTTCCTCTGTCTGAATATCTTTACTCTCTCAAATTCTTACTCAGTCTTCAAACCTAAGCTCAAATGTCCCTTTGTCTGGAAGGTCTCCAGGCAGTCTTTCCTTTCTGTGGGTTTTCACGTCCCATTTTCCTTCTCTACTCACATTATTTTCTCTTTCTTTTCTCTTCTTCTCTCCTCTCCTTACTTCTGCTTCTTCTCCTTGTTCCTGCACAACTCTTCCCCCATTTTCTCTGATTTCTCTCAAGTTCATTATGCAGGCCTTTACTGTGTCACTTATTCCGGTATGCTCTAATTATTTGACTAAGAATAGCTGGCATATCAACATCAGTGTCACAGGGCCTCTTGCTTTATTAGGCGAGTTATGCAGCTTTTCTTAGAAATAGTATCAGAGTTGTTCCCAGTACCTTCCACCTCAAGTAAGAGGCAGCTTATTTGTAGTTATTTGTTTTCGTATCTGACTCCTCCAGTAGAGTGAGAGCGATTTAAGGCCAGGGGGTCTGCCTGTCATCATGTGTACCCTATGCCTAGCAAAGCCCTGTGGTAAGGGGTGGCTTCATTCAATGTCTGCTGAATGAATGAATATTGCTACATATGCCTTGCTTTTCATTAGAGAAAAGGGTTGATGCTGAAATGAAAGTGAGTTCCTTTGTTAAAGAATCAGAAAAAGGATGATAATAAATGACCACATTCCTTTCTAATATGCTCAGCTTTTTATTGCTGGGTTGATGTCACTGATGAGTTAATTTGTGTGATAAATGATCTGTTGCAAATGTAGACGTTTACTTATTCCCATTTGTCCCGTATACACATTGGTAGTGGACGCTGATTGAGGTCCTACCATGTGCCAGGCTCTGCATTCATAATTTCTAATCCTCAGAATAATCCTACTAGATAGATATTGGTACACCCATTTTGCAGGTGAAGCAAATGAGGCTCAGAAAGGTTCAGCTAAGTTGTCTGAGATGATACACTTTCCAGTGACCACAATTTGAAACAGGGCAACCTGATTCCAGAGATCTCCCACTTCTTATTACTTCCTACTGCTGAAATTCAGTGTACTGATACCATTAGTGCATATAGGCGATAAGAAGTACTTACCTGTTAGAGGTGGAAGTCTTTTTCGAGAGCAATTCTGCTATCTTTTCAAAGAAAGGCCACATAGTTCATATGTTAAAATGAAGCGCTGCTACTTTGATGTTGACATTCTGTCTAGAAGTGGGCAAATTAAATTTTGTCTGTGTGTAATTTCTTCAACTATGAATTAGTGAGAGAGTGGGTGAGAGTCATTATGAAAAAGAGTAATCTTAAAATACTCTGAAATATGAAAATATAATGAAACAATTCTACATTATCATTATATATTATTATTACCAGGAAAATGCTGCTGCTAATAGCTTATCATCATAGTGATTTCTCCATGCCAGGCACTATGCCAGGTGCTTTCTATGCATCATCCCATTTAATCCCCACAGCAACCCATGAGGTAAATGTGATTATCATAGGTACCCTGTGACCTAGCACTCTTCCTCTTAGGTATTTACGTGAGAGAAATGAAAATAATAGTCCACAAACATACTTGCATAAGAATGTTAATAGTACTTTCATTCATCAGATGTCTGTTAATAGGAGACGAGATAAACTGTGGCATGTTGGCATATTACTCAGCAACAAAAAGGAAGTACCATTGATATATGCAACAGCATAGGTGAATCTCAAAACCATTATGCTGAATGACGAGTATATAGTTTCACAAAAGTACGTGCTATGTTGTTCCATTTAAATGAAGTTTTAGAACAGGCTTCTGTTGGTGGAAAAACATCAGGACAGTGGTTACCTTTGGGATGTAAGCTTGAAGAAGGCATAAGGGAATTTTCTGGGGTGATGGAAATGTTCTATGTCATGAATAGGGGCTTAGGTTATGCAGGGACATGCATTTGTCAGAACTCATCGAAGGGTATTAAAGGTTGTGCAAATCATTGTGTGTAAATTTTACCTAAAACATTGCAAACAAATATTGAACTCTGGTTAATCATATGCCCAAATAATTAGAGGTAAAATGTACTGATGTCTGTAACTTTTCTTGAAATGCATCAGAAATAAAATGGTTTGATGGTTAGAGAGAGATGGTTAGATGGCTAGATATGTGACAAAGCAAGTATAGTAAATTCCAGTATAGGATCTAGTTGGTGGATATCATGGGTATTCATGATGAATTTCTTTAAACTTTTATATGTGTTTGAAATATTTCATTAAAAATGTTGGAAAATGAAATAATAGATATCCAAAGAGGGAGGGTAATTAGAATAAACTAGAAAAAAGTACCCTGTTTAGTCCTTTTTCTGATACAAAATAAGCGCTTTCACCCAACAAAGCTCAGAGGACTCTCTCTTGCCTCCACACTGGAGTCAGAACTCCATCACCTTCCGGCGTTTTACTTCTTGGTCCTGCCTGATGTTCAGTTAATCTCCTGCCACTCCCTGACAAATCTCACTCATTAGCCCCTTGAGATGACTTCTTCCTCCCTGCATTCTCCATGTACTTTTACGCCTCTGTGCCTTCACCTTATACAGTTTCCTGTGCTTGGAAGGTCTCCATCCCTGTAAAATCTATACTTATCGTTATGGGTCCAGCTCACGTGTCCCTTATTGCCAATTTCTATTATAGTGCTGATCATATTAAGGTTGTTTCCTTCTATTTCCCCCTCAGGACTTAGAGGCCTTTGAGGACGGACAGAGTCAATGTCTTAGCAATGTCTTCTATGCTCAGGGCCTGGCTTGGAGCTCGGTGCAGGAAGCAAATTCAAGAAATGCTGGCACAGGCAGCAAGAGCAAGACGTGTTGGGTAGGTGAGATAGAATAGACCTGACATTGACAAATCCCTGCACCATTCATTTGCCACTTTGGTCTCAGATCCGTTTCTTGCTCTTTCTTTGCTCCATTCTGTGTTATAGGGAGCTGACCCCTGCAAACAACATTTCCCAGGAACCGTTACCAGCTGGCTTCTGGTTAGATTCAGTCACTGTGAGGCACTGGTGAGAGATTAGAGGGAAGAGAAGGGAGGAAGCCAGGGTATTTCTCTCCTCCTCTCTCTACTTAGGAAAGTGTCCCTTTCCTAAGGACAGTGACCAAGTCTCCTGTACAGTTCTGTCTGCCATCGAGTAAACTCTCCCTTTGTGGTCCCTCCTTCTGCCAGGCAGCTCTGCCATGGTTCCAGCTGCCTTTTGGTGACCTCAGCTCCTGGGCTCTGGTGTCACCACACACTCCCTTTATTCCTCCAGCCCTGGGGATGGTGGTAGCTTTTAGCTCTTCATAGTCTCTGATTTGACTTTCCATTCTGTACTTGGCTTTTTGGCTCCTCTGAAACCTTTGTGGCTAATTTCTTATGTAGCTAGCTTGAGCTTTATTTTCCTGACTAGAGCCTCACTTATATAGTCCCATACTTTGTACCTCAGTTTCTGCATTTTTAAAATGAGATGATTGAGATATAAGATCACCAATTTCCTCCTTGCTAAAATTTCAGTTGAAGGAAGATATGCTTTAGCAAGCCGTCCACACTGGCCCATTTTGAATTTCAAACAGAAAGAAAAAGTACTCCAAACATTTCCACTTAGTACCTTTTGTCCTTCCTGATACAGTATCCGTTTTGTTCAGCCAGGGCTCATCAACAGGGGAGAGAGGTGAGACTCCACCTGGAGTCCTGCCTGGCTTGGTGGTTGAATGTTGCCTATTATGTGCCAATGTCAAAGGTACCAGCACTGATTATATAGTGGCCAGAGGTCAGTGAGAAGCAGCGGGAGCTGGTGTGGCAATGAGGAGGGAGGGACCTGGGATCAGTGCTGACCCCAGCCACTGCCAGCTCTGGCACATCTCTGAAGACAGCAAAGACCTCAGAGTTAGTGTGAGGATGGAAAGAAACTTGGAGAGGACGAGCTACTTCTCTGCTGGGACCTGCTAGTTCATGGTCATCAATTATCAGCTAACATTTTACCTACCCATCTTCTAACTTCCAAGTCTAGCATTTTCCACCTTATCAGGCTCTGTATTGTATAAAGCATTATTTTATGTTTGAAAAGAAAGACAAAAATGAATAATATCTAATCCTTTCCCTCCAGGAACTCTCAATCAAGTAGGGGATATAGATACACATGTATGACTCTCATTCATAAAAATAATGCTAACATAGCGCAAATAACATGTTTGGGGAATACCATGAAGAAGAAGGTATCCTGAGAGGAGTGTTTTGGAAGGAATTGATGGAGGGGTGAGATTTTGAACTAGGCCTTGAAAAATGATGGTCAGACTTAAGCATGAAGGAAAAGACATTGTGGCAGAGTTAACAGCCTGAGCAAAACACAGGGTGAGAAAGTGAAGGTCCTATGGGGAATAATAACTGAAATGATAGTAGTGGGTAGGAACAGATGGGAAGAAGGCAGAAATCAAGTTTTGAGTCAATATGGGATGAGGCATTTACAGTCTATTCTTATGCAACTAGGAGTCAGTGAAGGTTTTTGAGCAGGGATGTGGCAAAATCAGATCTCTGTTGTGGAAAGATTGGCCTTGTGTCATGGGGGCATATGGATTGAGCAAGGAGAAGGAATGAAAAGAGCCCCATTAGGAAAGAGGCTATTGCAGTAGCCAATCTACCACCACTCTGATATCCCCTCAGAGGCCATGGACTCCTTAGGGTAATCAAGACAAAACAGAAATTAGTTGAGCTTGCATCATCTTAGGAATATTTACAGATCTCAAGAAGATTTGGAAGAATGACCAATATCTGGGTTTATACTTGGCAGGGCTCATGCAGTGGGCTGTAAGGGGTCAAGGAATTGGGGCTCTTGTGAGAGTCCAGCTGAAATCATTGACCATGAAGCCCAGTAAAACAAGGAAGGGGGTTAGCTAGAGGGTCAAATGCACGAACTCCCACTGCAGGCAGCACTCAGCAGCTGTAATATCAGTGAGTGGGGAAGGACAGACTGTGAGATTAGTGAGGCCCAAGAGGGTTTCATAGATGCCCAATGGTCACTTCTTATACTCTTATCTCATGCATCATGAGAGAATGGGAGTTGGTCTTTACCACTGTGTTCTTTCAAGCACATGCGGAGGCAGAGGGTAGTAGGGACAACATAGGTTCTAGAGTAAGGGATTATAGGTTAATTCACAACTCTACACTTACTAACCCTGTAACCTCTGAAGCAGCTCTTCACCATGCTCTGCCTCCTTCTGCTGCTCCTAGAAAAGCAGCCTGGTCAGTGGTTAACAGGGAGGGCCTTGTGGAATTGACTTAACGTCTCAGTCTCAGTTTCTTCCTTAGTAAAGCAGTGATACTAGTATTGCCTACCATTTGGAGTTGTGAGAATTAAATGGGACAATGCAAGCTAAGCTTTTAGCACAATACATGGGACACAGTAACTAATTAATAACATAGTGTAATTACCATATTGTGTTACTAATACATAATCGTAATTATTAACAACTGTAAAATGGGCATACAATCTGTAGCTCTGAGAGTTTCTGTGAGGATCAAATAATGAATATGAAAATGCTTTTAAAACTATAAAACACTGTACAGATGTAAGATATTAATTATGATGGTAACAATGACCTGTTTGAAATGAGATGCTCCCTAGGCACACGTACAGAACCAGTGTTGTGTGAGTGCTGAGGGAGCGGCTCAGTTCTCCTGGATGGTTAGCCTGCTTTGTCTGCCCTGGCTTCTCTCACTGCCTAGAATTAGCTGATAATCGCTCATCCACCCATGCTGCCCTGAGTGGGGTGTTTGGTCTATTCTTGCTGTGGCTGATAACAGGGATGCTGCTGCGATAAGCAGATAATGGATGAAGCCAGCGTTCACTCCGAAGGCAGCCGTGGGTGGTCACCAAAAGCCAACACTACCCAGCCGTCTGATGATGGAGAACGCAGAGCCCAGTTGCATTTACAGCCTCATCACCTACAAATCCGTTAAGAAATTTGCCCAAAGGTCATGCAGTGGGGAAGTAGAGAAGTCGGTTTTGGAGGCCTGTTTTGATTCTAAACCTTGTGTTCTTTTTGCTTTGTGTTCTTTGTGCCTCTGATTGCCTCCTTTGAGGGTGACAGAAAGGGGTTAATTAGTGTGTTGGGAGGGAGGAAGTTGGCAGAAATATCCTGATGAACTTGAAAACCCTCTTGGCTGTTTGCATTAGAGGCGATCACTGAAGGAGTGGGCAAAAGGCCTCTCCTGAGGGGGAGTGCTAATTATTATCTATTTGAAAAAAATGACAATTGCCATTCCCAGAAATCGTGGCAAGAGCTGATGTTCAGCCCTGGTAATCTTTCCAAGTAAGAAAGGTCACTAGGCCCAGCAAAGTTATCTTTTCGCTCCCAATCATTTTTGCTCCCAATTTCTATGAGAAGTAAAAAATTGCTTCAATTCCAAACCTCAGAGTCATCTAACTCCTTCTACCTCTTCCTCTGTCTCCAATCAGTCCTTAACTCTGTTGACTTTCCCTTCATAAAGGCTCTGTCTCACAGTCCCTCTATCCCTACCTTGGTCAGGGCCCTGCTCCATCTCTCTATGTCCCACTCACCCTGCGCATAGGCACCAGCGTGAGCTTTCAGAAGCAGAACTCTTTTCACATCATATTCTTTCTCAAAGTACTTCATGACATGTCCATAGTGTATAGAATAAAGTTCATGGGCATGGTGTTCAAGACCCTTCAAGATCAGGCACCTTTGTCATCACTCATGCTGCCCAGCAACACCCTCCTTACTTTCTCATACTCATTCTTCAAGGCTGAGATTAAAAATAATCTTTGTTGTGAAGGTTTTCTTGATTCTCTTGATGAGGAATAGTCAGCTACTCCTCTGCATTTCCATAGTCCTGGTTTGGGTGTGTTTATTTCATGCTGTTTTATGTATTCTGACTTATCTGAGTGTTCATTTTCCTGCCCAGATAGCAGGCTCCATACGGGCAGAGGCTGGGCCGTATCCATCTCAGCATCCCAGAGAGTACCCATTGATCCCAAGCAGCAGGCCACAGAAGGGACTCAATGAACACTTACTCATTTGCCCCCATTCTACTGCAACTACCTAGCCGAGCCACATTAAAAAACAAAGCAAAGCAAAACAAAACAAAACCCCCTAAGACCCCTACTTTTGTCTGAATAACTCATGTATAGAGAGTTTCTGAGCTCATGAGTAGATCTCATGATCTAGTTGTGTCTAAAAACTACAAGAAAAAGAGATGTTCAGGCATAAAATCAATGAGCAACACACCAAAGGTAGAAAAGCAGATCCAGGATACTCTCCTCCCTCTGTTTGCAGCTAATAGTGCTGTCCATACATTTGGAGGTGGTGGGTGTTTAATTTATTTGCTTATTTTATATATTTTTGCATTCTCCTTTTTCCTCTTACATTAGATGCATTGTCAGGTATCCCTAAATTGGAATTAAATTATGCGAGCTGTATATTTTTTAAATGGTAGCTTGAGCATATATTATAGTCACTTCTGTGTCACCAAGTCCAGGAAATAATAGAGAAGACAGATATTAAAATAAATCTGTATCTACCTGGTACGGGGAAAGAAGGGACATGGTGAATCAGAAACTATGAGAAATCTGAAAGACAGAAAGCAGATGGATTTGGATTAAAGATAAAAGAGCAGCTGGGACAGGTGTGATAGGATTGTACCATGAAGGTGATAGCAGCACCAGGAATGTGTGGGTTCTGGGGCTGGAGGAAGCTCAGGAGACACCGAGAGGGCAGGTGATAGGGGTTCCATTGAGGGAGCAGCTAGGCGTGTTGACTTCACTTGTTGGCTAGGGGAGGGGGCATTTGCTCCCAGGCAGAAGTAGCATGTGGGGTCTTTGAGCCAGAGAGATGGGCCCAAGGTTCAGGTGGCTGGCACTGCTGGGAGAAACATTTTAAAAACAGTGTCCTTGACATTTAGTAAGAGAGAGAAACCAGAGCACATGAAACAACAGTGAATGTTGTACAGACATTTGAGTTGGGAATGAAATAGGGTCACTGACTTAGTAATTCAACAGATGGGAAGTTCAGCCTTGAGTCCTCACCATTTAAGGTCACAACCATCTCAGTTTGCCCAGGACTGAAGGGATTTCAGAATCACTTTCAGTGCTAAAACCAAGAAGGTCCCAGGCAAATAGGGACACGTTGGTCACCCCGCCACCATCCTTCTTTTTCTCATCTCATCTATCAAAGCAGTGTCTCATTTGACCTCTTGTTTCAAAAGCTGCTCTGGCTACTCTGTGGCTCAGTTTTGGGCAATTCCCAATGTTGGTTGTGTGGGTCTCAGATCACTTATGTAACACATGCTATTGCCCCCTATGATTTATTGTTGTCACTGAAAACATTTACAATTATATTAGTTTGGCATATGTTGAATGAGATATGTAATCATTATGATTCATGGGATCAGGAGACCCGTATTATATTTGTCGTATGATTTTTTTCATGGCCAAACCAAGTTTTAGTTTTCATTGTAAGTTCTCCAGGTTCTATAACTGTTGCTGATGTCCATGCCCTTCTTAATTACACTGATCTAATCAACTCCAGCATGGAATTATATACAGTTAACTGCAGGTAAGAAAGCAAGGTTCTGGGTCTGATTCTCTAGCAGTTGGAGATCTCTTGCCCCAAGCTTGAGAAGGTATCTGTGGACATTCCTGGGTAGCCAGACTTCTCCCTATCAGATGGTTTCAGCAGCTGTGTGCTATTACCCATCCACAAGTCAGGATCTTTAAGCATTTGTAACTTTAATTAATTAATTCATTTATTTGGTCAATCGGCAAACATTTATTGAGAAACTATTATGTTCCAAAAAGTTCTGGTGTTGAAGATTTAATACTGAATGAATAGACAAAATCTCTGATTTCAGGACATATATTCTAGTGGGAATGGGACATTGATAAAAGAATGAATGAACAGACAACCACCACAAAACTAACAACAAGTAAACAAGAAAGCTGTCAGACAGTGCTGGATGCTTAGCAGATGAATAAGGCTAGGTGCTTTGATGAAAATTTCCTAGGTAGTGACTTCTTCTTGGTGGTCAGGAAGGCCTTTCAAGGAGGTTACATTTAGGTTGAATTTGAATGGCAGGGAGTTGGCCATGTAGAGATAGGGAAATGGGACAAAAAAAGGCATGCTTGTTGGAAGAAAAGCTAGGAACAAACTCCCAGGAGGAAATAATTCTGAAGTATCTGAGGATCAGCAAAAAACCCAGGGGGGCAGGAGCTGTAGGTTAGCCTAAGGTCTCAGGAGCTGTGGAGAGGAGTTTGGGTTTTACGCTAAGTTAGTGATAAGTCTGTGGAGAATTTTAAGTAGGGGAGAGATAAGATACAAATTAAAAATAAAAAAAATCATTCACATTGTGGTGGAGAGAAGGGATAGAAAGATCTGAGTGTGGAGGCAGGGAGTCCAGTTAGGCTGCTGCAGGAGTGGTCCAAGGAATGATGATGGTGGTGTTGGCCTGAATGGTGATGATGTAGGTGGCAAGAAGGAAATGCTAATGGAATATATGGTGGAAGTAAAGTCGATGGGACTTGGGACTGATTTGATGTAGGAAGGAGGGTGTAGTGGGTTGAATTGTGGCCCCCAAAGATATGTCCACCTGGAACCTCAGAATGTGACTTTATTTGGAATAAGCGTTTTTGCAGACATAATTAAGATAAGGATCTTGAGATAAGATCATCCTGGATTACACTAGGTTTGAAATCCAAGGTGAATGTCTTTATAAGAGACAGAAAAGATACAGACACAGAGATTCGAGGGGTAGGTCATGTGAAGACAGAGGCAGAGATTAAAGTCATGCATTTACAAGTCAAGGAATGCCAAGGATTGCTCACAGCCAACAGAAGGCAGAAGAGGCATGAAATGGATTCTCCTTCAAAGCCACCAGAAGGAATCAACCCTGCCAATGTCTAGTTTTGGACTTCTGGCCTCTAGAACTGTGAAAGAATAAATTTCTGTGGTTTTAAGCCAGGTTTGTGGTAAATTTGTTATGGCAACCACAGGAAACTAATAAAGAGGGGAAGAGGGAAGTCAAGAATATCTCCTGAGTTTCTTAGTTTTAGCTACCTAGTGGATGATAATACCATTTACTGAGATGGGGAAGACTGGGAGAAGAGCAAGATTTTCTGTAACTAGTCTTATCTTCTAGAGGTGGCAAGGTGGAAGGAATTCCACATGAAGTAGAATTCAGTTCCAGCTTGCAGATCCAGGGAAGAGGAGAGGGGTAAGCAGAGGTGGTTCCGGGTCTAGGGTTAAAGTACAGAGGGGAGGGCCAAGAGCATTGTTCAAATAAAAGACTGATGGGGGATCTAGTGTACCTCACTCAAATCTTCCTTCCCTTATTTGTGAATGAACTTGGGGCATTTCCTTAATTTCTTTGAATCCCATTTGCTTCATTTTAAAATAGAAGTTTAAAAAAATGTTGCACTTTTATTTTGGAGTGAAGATGTTATCCTTTATTTTTATCATTTTCCTAAGATGTTTATTAAGGATCAACATTTTCCTCTTTTTATTCCATCTACAATATCAAGAGAATTAGTTGAAATGCACTAATGTGGTTAAGGGGAAGAATTCCCCATCAGTAGAAGTAAGCTCTGCTACCTTGCAGTATTTGGGAACAGAAATGTGTTCAAACCAGCTGCGATTTCCAAGTGCCTTAAATGTTATTTGAAAAAATTTTCAGGAATTTCCCAACTTTTCATTCAAGAAATTCCTCCCCCCACCCCCTGCCAATGCCTGGTCCAAAAGGGATCACTTTACTGTAATATGGTATTTATAAACACATCAAGGTATTTTATTGAAAAAAATTTTCAAATTGGGGAATCGAAGAAAAATCTTCTGAATCATTAAGGCAATTGCCTCTTGCTTTTCATGTAAGATCATGGATGCCATGATAAAATCAGTGGAATTGCTCAACCCTCCTGTGTCAGTTGCCTATAAATTTTCAGGATTCAGTCAGTAATCCTTGAATGTGCTGACAGATTCTTTAGGGTTTGGTTGCTGCGGTTAGAAAACATCTAGAAAGCTGTAAATAATGGCCTCCCTGTCTTTGCTCAAGCTGTTTTCTCTGCCTGAAAATCCTCCCCCTTCCCCATTGTCACATCCATCCTGGTCTCCCCTAATCCTTCAGAACACTGCTTAAAGGCCCCATTTCCAGAAAAATCACTCCTTTTATTACATTAATGATGAGGTGGAGATCTTGGGAGAACTCTAGGCATTCCCCGCCCCGACTCCACACCAGCCAGCTGTGACCCCATCCTCCTTGGACCTTCTTCCCATGGCAATTTCTGTACCTCTCTCAGCTTGCTGGACACTGTCTCCCTTGAGGGCTTGTAGTTTTCCTTTTCTTGTTTCTTTCTTCTCAGCATCTTGATCTATACTCTCTTCACCTCTGCTTTCACTCATCACAGCCTTACACAATGAGGAATGGAAAGGGTCCATGAGCATGGATGGATGGATACATGCTTATAGGCATGTAGGCATGCTGAACACACATGCTGTCTATGAATTTTGAAGTGGCTCTTTCTTTGTCCACATGCTTGCTTTGGCAGTATGCAGCAGGTGCAACATAGAGGGACTGTTCTGGCACTTGGGTCCTTTTCAATTTAGCTTCTTGAACCACCAGTTTGGCTCCTTCTTCCTTACTTCTCAATTCTCCCTTGATTCATTTTACTGCTCAATCTCCCATAAAACTTCCCCACAGTACTCACAGCTGGTTTTCCCTGGATAATAATTCAGCTTATCTCTTGACCATGGGCTTCTCTTAACTATGGCTTCTCTGGTGTGATGATAGATTCTGGAATTACCTTGGATAAAACGCTTCTGAGCTCAATCCGTTCTTTGGGACTTTCTTTCTTTCTTCTACTATTGGACCTGTCTTCATTTTATTAATGGGGTGTTTTTCACCTTATTGATAGTAACTCAGGGAAGAAGTAAACTCCAGAGACGTTATACTCTCTTTAGAGAGACAAAGATTTACAGAAAGATATATGGCAGCCCCAGTTTATTTATGCATCAGGTTTCATGGAAACCTTGCTTTAGAGTATAGAAAAACTACCTGAGCTTTGTAGATTCATTTTCTGAACAGCTGTAGTTTTGGGAGACCCAGATCCATGTAATTACTTGGTAAGTCATAATGGGGCCCCACAGTATGATGGTGTGACTAAGGAGGAGGGTGGCTGTAAAGACATAAGACTGTTTTTCCAAAGTTAGGCAAGAAAATGAGGTTCATTGCTTCCAAAATCCATCCTATCTATTCACACCCACCTCACATTGATAATTTTATTGATGATATAGTTTAAAAGATATCACTAGATTTCTGACTGTCAGTGTTCAAAGGCCCTTAGAGACCATCTAGTGTGGTGTTTTCCAAAGTGAGAGATTATACCCTCTTGGCACTGGGGTCACTTTGATGAGGTATCTAGATACAATGCTAAATACTGTTGACTCATATAGTAAGAGGCATTCCCTGTTTAAATTCTCCAGGCCTTCTGATTAACCAAGGAAAAGGCTGCAATTTGGAGCCCAAATGTCCTTATCACCTCTCCATTACTTACTAATCATCTTTATTTATTCATTTGTTCATAAATAAAGCAAAAGCAAACGCAAGGCTCAAACTTTCTATAGGCAACCATCTCTATGAAGTGAATTTTTAATGCCTCTGTTGTCACTGTGTTTATTTTTCATGTTTCATGATTACATGTGGCAAGGGATATTCATTTACTATTTAACATGGTAATATAAGCTTTCCATTTGCAAATATTTATGTAAGTAAAATTGTGAGTTAACCAAAAGGGAAATAATGACACTTATTGAGACCCACAGAGTCTCAGGCTTTGGGAAGTCCGTGGTGAAAAATAAACATGCAGTCCCCACTCTCTTTAGAATTAAGTCAATTTGTTGAACCTCGCAGTCTTTGTGACTTACATTTGTCCTTCTAATTTGGAGCGTCTAGGAATTATTTCCACCAAGTATGTGACTTAATTCTACCTTTTGGCAATGAACTCCTCAAGAATACATGATGCAATGGGAAGCCAGGCAAGGCTGGGATGTGTCAAGGCATTCCAGATTGGGGCCACTCCTGAAGGCAACAGGCTTCATACAAGCCTCTCTCCATTTTATGAAGCGATTTAACTCATGGCTGATTCAGGAAGAGCTAGTCCACTAAATGCTTCCATGGCTTCTGTCAGAAGATGGCTGGGTACTGCTCTTGAGAGCTCTCAGGATGTCATGTAATCCCTTTCCCCCAGCAGAAGGTGGATTGATGCCACATCTGAGAAGTGATTGGTCGTGGTGTCTTCAGGAACCACTTCCCCTCAGTCGTCATGCTAGCTTTCACTTTTCTAAATCAAGTGGGGGAAAAAAGATATTGGGGTCTGGTGAACATCTGGGTAACACATTAGTCAAAGGAATCTGTTTCTCTTTGACTCTTACAGCGAGGAAGCTATCCTCCATTCCTAGCAAAATGATTAATGATAGCACACAGAAGCCAAAAGCATACGAGCTTTTACTTTACTTTCTTTATTTTCCCTTCTACCTGTGGACGATAGGCTTTTCCTATCTGTGTTCTGGCTTGGGACAGTCAACATTCCAGGAATCTATCAGGTCTGTTTCTTGAGCGGCCTGTGGATTTGCTGATTGACTTCCTTTTTGGTGCACTTGAGCAATTATTTGTTGTAGATGATGCAGAAATTTCTGAGGCATAAAAATCTGCCTTTGCCCTCTACTTCAGTTTCTCTCTATCTTTATCAAGTGAAGGCAAACCACAGCCCAGACAGACAGGAAGGCACATTCACAAGTGTGTGGTGACCTGAAAGTGTTGGCTGACTCATGAGTGAGGTCAGGGTCACCTCCTGTGGCCACCTGATTTCAGACACCACAGAGACAACAGAGACCTAGCCCCAATCCCCCAGCTCAGCCCTTCCTGCAGTGGCGTAAGGCCTCACAGCTCCCCTTCAGTTTACAAGAGCTGGGAAGAGCTATGCATGTATGTAGAAGTGGGGATTTTTGTGTCTCCCTGTAGCCTCACGAGGCCAACGTGGCATCCTCTCTCTGCTGTAAGACCCTCCCCCCCACAATTCTTACTTCCATTTCCTTTTTTTTTTTTCAGCTTGACCATTCTCCTCTGAGTACTCCCCACCATTCCCACTCCTGAGCACACAGGGCAGCCTCTCTGTTGTGATCTGGGTCTATAGGACTGCTTCTCTTGCCTTATTCCTCCAGATTTGCACCCCTACACCGACTGTTAACTCCTTACTTCACTTTTCCTCATCCTCCCCTCACACACAGAGGCCACGGAAGACCTCAACTTAGGGCGAAATCTGAGCCAGGCTTTTACCACAGAGAAGTGCCTCCCTCGCATCCAGCCAACTTCCTGGCTAGCCCTGGATCTTTGGGAGATGCGTCTTATTTGTGGCTCGTTTGTCATCCTCACAGGCCCAAACAGTGAGTTAGATAAGGGTAGGAGAACCAAAAACATTGTGTCTTCTGAAACCCATCCATCTCTGTGCCTCCCTCCTCATTCTTGGGCTCCATTTACAGCTTTTCCCAGGCCTGTTCTTTCACTCCTTTTGCACCCAATCTCACAGCCCCTGCTCCTTTAACTAATGTCCAGTCTCCTGGCTCAGTTAGTTCTCACCTCAGAGCATGGGGTCTGTGCTCACCTCCTTCATCCTCTCTCTTACTTAAGTATCTGTGAGTCCCATGGAGGCAGAGAGCATGCCTGATTCATCTCTGTTTTCTCCCTCAGTCACCGTACAGGGCCCAGCATGTAGAACTCACTTCATTCGCTGACTGAAAATTGAAAGCGATGGTTGGAATATGCCTCCGTGGCATGATACCAGGATGTGATAGAGCCCTTTATGATCGTAAACACACCCAAGAACACCTGAAATGGAAGCAAAAGCCAGTGAGGGAAGACAGAGAACACAGCCCTTCATTCCAGAGTCTCTAGAGTCAGGCAGTACTGACTGAGTGCCTTTTCTATGCCAGGTGCTGTGCTGAGGAGGGGAGAAAGTTAAGATCTTTTGGAGCTTTGGAGCTTACTGTCTAGGGGGATGTATACATGTATGCCTTATACAAAATAATTTAACTTATAAAAAGCTAGTTCCATTTATGAATATTAATGAATTAGAAGTGGGGATAGAAAAATTATATAATGTGTAGAAATGATAAAACTTAGGAAACATTTAAAAGAGTTACATAACATGTATAAAAAAATTGTTTTATTTTTATTTAAAAAAGAAATGGTGCCCAGTTCCTCGAAGACCTTATAACCCAGGAGAGATCTGATTGCATCTGCTGAAGTGTGTCATTACTGAATTGTTGCATGTGCCTTTCCATGTGTAATACCTGGTCATTACACTACATATCTCTAGATTGTTTATGTAGTTACATGAGCCTGTGTTACCTACACAAGTAAGCAAAGCTTTAATAATAAAAAAGAAGCATTTAGACAATAGCATAAAATATCTGTAAGAGAGAGTGGTTAACAAGCTTATTAATAAGGTTAATAAGCACATTAATAAAGTTAATATGTTTATGCTCATCAAGTTAACCATTTGATGATACTGACGTTGTTTATTGTAGAGCAGAGGGCATCTAGTGATTAGATCTAAGTATATGCTGAATCATTAGTTTCTTTTCATTTCAGAGACGTAGAAATAGATTTTTTTTCTCCAGTACAGTTTTATGTCTTGTGAGCACAAAGAACATCAAACAATTCAGGGATACATTCCTTCAAGGTTTAAAAAAAACAGATCAGCATGTGCACAGCTAGTCAGTATGGCCTTGGCACCTGGGAAGGGAGTCTTCATATGGAAGGACTACCAGCATTGGCGTCCAAAGAAGGGAGGCATTTAAGCTTTATTTTTAGCATGGCCATTCTTTACTTCTAGTCAATGCACACTTTTCTGTAGTAATTAAAGCAGATGTACAATGTATGTTTGATAGGCCACAAACAGGCTATTTTGTGGCCTGTCATGTATAAGCCAGAATGACTTCCCCATACCTCAATATGTGAGCATTTCTTTTTATCACAGGTTACCAGAAACTTAGTATCTTAAAACAACACAAGTATTTTATCTTATAGCTGTAGAGGTCAGGCATCTGAAGTGGGTCTCACTGGGCTAAAATCAGGGTGTCCACAGGGCTGTATTTCTTCAGGAGGCTGGCGAGAAGAGTTCATTTCCTTGTCTTTCCAGCTTGTAACGATTGCCTCCATTTCTCGGTCATGGCCCCACATCACTATGAGCTCTGCTTCCATCCACATCTCCTTCTCTGACTCCTGCCTCCCTCTTTCACTTACAAGGATCCCTGTGATTACACTGGGTCCGCCTGGGTAACCCAGGGTAACCTCCCCATCTCAAGAGCCTTAATCTTAGTTATACCTGCAAAGTCCCTTTTGGCATATAAAGTAACATTCATAGGTTCTGCGGATTAGGACATGGGTAACTTTGGCAAGGGACACTATTCTGCCTACCACAAAAAAGTACCTAAAAAGAATTCTTAGCTAGATACATGAAAGACTGGGGGCTAGAGGTGTGGAGCAGTGGCTCTACCATGGTGCCTTTGAGACTTTGCCTCTATCCACATAGACTATGCAGGCAAAGACTTGACCTGTGGTGAATCTGGGTGTTGGCCCTGTGATCCTCCCAGAACGTGAGAGGATGGGAGGCTTGTCATGAGAGTTTCTCATTGCCTCCTGGGTTCTGATGCTGTAAGAGGCTTAGAAATAGATTTTAAACTAGAAAGAACCTGACTCTCTCTTAGGTAAGAGTAACTGAACAAATACTGTACATGTCATTTCAATGTCTCTGTATAATGCGTGTTCCTTTTTAGACGAGATTGGGCGCGTTCAGGGTGGTGTGGCCGTAGACTGTGTTCCTTTTTAGTTTATAAAGAGGTTATAAAAATAAAATGACAAAACATTTTATATTACTGATGTAACAGTGTTTATATAAGGTATACTTCTAAAATTACAAAAAATTAAAAGTTATGTATATTTAAGGTGTACAACATGATGATCATATACATACACGTAGTGAAATTATTACTGCGGTGAAGCTAATTAAATGTCTCTCATGTAATTACCATTTTTCTGTGTGTATAGTAAGAGCGCCTGATATGTAGTCTCTTAGCAAATTTCCAGTATTCATTATATTATTATTAATAAAGTTTATTTTCCACTATACTTACAACTGTATAATTAGAGCATTATTAAATAGAATTTATGAGAGTACGCAAATTTCTAGAGACTAAATGATGTATAGTTAAAAATCAGAATAAGCAACATTCTGCTTTAGATCTTAAAGTCAACATATCCCAAAGTTAGTATCCTTCCCCATTAGCCAGTTAGTGAGCTGTTTTTACATCTACTGATTATCCGTATGATAATTCGACTGTAGAATGCAAAATGGTGTGAAGTTGTAAACAATAACAACAAAACAACTTAGCAGTGGCTGTGTGAGGAACTCGCAATCACTGAAACATATATTCTTAGGTATCAGTTTTTTTTTGAAGAAGGTGTTTAAACTCTCTAAATATATTGATGGCAAGTCTGAATTTTTTTCAGAAATGTTTATTGAATTCTAAACTATTGATATTTTACATAATGGTCTATGGAGTAAATATTTGAACATAGGCCATCCATTCTCCTGAATGTTGGAGAAGACTAAAAGCCATTTTTCATGGAGAATTCTGGCTCATTCCCTAGGCATGTGGCTCTCAGGTCAGTGGGCTGGGTGGATATGTATGTAGAGCATGGCATATTTCCTGGTTAGGAACCCAGAGCCCACTAGGGCAGTGCTTTTAGACTGTGGGTTGCAACCCATTAGCAGATCATAAAATTAGTTTAGAGTACTGCTGTCCAGTAGAAATATAATGCAAGTCACATAATAATTAAAAATTTTCTATCAACCACATGAAAAAGGCAGTTGAAGTTAATTTTAATAATAAATTTTATTTAATCCATTATATTAAAATATTATCTTGACATATAATATAAAATTATTAATGAGATATTGTACATTCATTTGTTGTACTAAGTTTTCAAAATCTGGTGTTTATTTTACCCTGGCACACCTTAGTTCAGACTAGCTACATTTCAAGTTCTCAATAGCTATATGTGGCTATTGGCTACCAAACTAAACAGCCAAGCTCAGTGCCTGAAAGTTTATGCCTTGAAATAGAATAGAATAGAATGGAAAGTTTCAGCAGGCATTGCTCATAGTAAGGTAATAATTTTTCAGGGGATGCGAAGTGTGTTTCTGAATGAGGGTTGTGGTTTAAAAGTACGTTTGACAGACTCATAGACATAGAGAACAGACTTGTGGTTGCCAAGGGGGCAGCGGGGAGGGAGAGGGATGGACGGGGAGTTTGGGGTTGGTAGATGCAAACTATTACATTTAGAATGGCTAAACAACAAGGTCCTACTGTATAGCACAGGGAACTATATTCAGTATCCCGTGATAAGCCATAATAGAAAAGAATATAAAAAAAGAATGTCTATATGTGTATAACTGAGTCATTTTGCTGTACAACAGAAATTAACATTGTAAATCAACTATACTTCAATTAAAAAAATTTTAAAAATATGTTTGAAAGCTGATGTATTATAGCACATTGATTCTTCTCCCAGCTTAAGTTTCTATGGAGATGTACTAAAGACAGTTGCTTTCTTGACAGTATGAAGAGCTCTATGGGGCACTTGCCAGGCTCACCACTTCTTGATGTCTGCTCAAGCCTTAGATACTTAGATATTTATCAAGTAAGACTTAAAGGAGTACTTGAAGGATTATGCAGCTCACCAGTCCGCATGTATGCTCAAACTTTTCTGGACCAATCCAGATCAGCAGAGAGATGGGGCCCTTGACTCTAATCAGATTTTTTTCCCTATAATTTGATTTTGGTGTGATGTCATCATAATAATGTTCAAAGCTGCTATAAGGACAGTGCTGTCACCATGTATATGGGCACTTTAACACATTGTTAAGGGAATGCGCATTGGTACAACATTTCTGATGGGCAATTCAGTGACGCATATCAAAAAAATTAACAATGTGTGTGCCCTTGGACCCAGCACTTCTAGGAGTTTGTTCTTCCACTTCCAGGAACAAGTGAAGGTGATATATGTGTGTGTAAAAGTTCAGCTCTACTAAATGCATTGAGGTATGTTGGACTGGATCCTGGAACAGAAAAAGGACATTGGTGGAAAAACTACTAAAGTCTGAATAAAGTATGGAATTTAGTTAATAATAATATCAAAGTTTGTTTCTTAGTTGTGACAAATATACCATGGTAATAGAAGATGTTAATGTCGGGAAAAACTGGGTGTGGATGTATGGAAACTCTGTACTGTGTTTGCGACTTTTCTATAAACCTAAAATTACTCTAAAACAAACTATTAAAATATTTAAAACTAAAAATTTAACTTTTTATAAAAATAAGGATTTTCATTGTAGTACTACTTGTAAAAGCAAGAATTTGGAAACAGGCTAAATATCCAATCTTGAAGATTGCTTAAATAATTTTGATGCCTCATAGGATGAAATACCAGGCAGTCATTTAAATGATGTTGTAGAATTGTATTTTTCAACAAGTAAAGATGCTCATAATATATTAAGTGAAAAAACAACTTCCAAAATATTGTTTTATTAAAATATGTGCATAAAGAGAATTGGCAGAATGTTCACCGAAATATCAAGAGTGCTTATCTCTAAATCAATGAGATTAGAGGAGATTTTTAAATGTATATATTTTGTGCGTATATGTGTTTTCTAGTTTTTCTTTACTGTGCTTGTATTGGTTTTCTAATAAGAATTTTTTAAGATTTTTTTTTTTATTCGCCAAAGCAGAATGGATGAGTCAGAGTGCCCTGACATGGCGTGACAGTGATGAGTGTGCTCTTACCACAAACTTGGAAACAAGGGACTCAGATTGCCCTCTGAGGATTGGGCTCAGAAATCAACATCGAAAAGTATTAGCATTGAGTTGGGTGAAATCTCTTTCAAGAATCAGAATGACTCACAGGCCAGCATTAATGCTGGCTACAACCAAACTTGGCGTTCAGAAATGCAATTCGGAATGTGTCTGTTGGAAAAGAATTGGTAAAGGATGCATGTGTCTAAATGAAAATCCACAGAGATGGCTGCTGCCCATCTCAGCAGGCCCGGGAATGAAGTGCCCTATTAGACTGGCCTCCGTTTCTCTTTCTTCCTCATAAGTCTGCCCTATGGTGAATTGGAAGCATCGTGATGTTATCCTGACCTAATAACAATAAGCATTTCGATCATGTTAATTCTCTGACTCTAATTAGGGTTAGGCCCACTAAAGAGCCTGCCGGTCACTTGGCTCTCCATGTAGCCTGTCCACAGCTGGTCAGGCTGACATGAGCATCCATCCACTTGACAATGAGTTTCCTCATTGTGAATTAGCAGATTTGGCAGCGAATTTGATGAATGTCTCTGTGAGCATTGTTAGCATGAGTCAGTGCTCCGGGTCCAGTCATATGCATGGCTTTGACAGGAGGAATTTATGAGCCCAGGAGGGGAGG
Source organism: Aethalodelphis obliquidens (assembly GCF_003676395.1). Classification (NCBI taxonomy): domain Eukaryota; kingdom Metazoa; phylum Chordata; class Mammalia; order Artiodactyla; family Delphinidae; genus Aethalodelphis; species Aethalodelphis obliquidens. Next base: position 24,586,082 of record NW_020837951.1, read on the forward strand.
GACCAGATTGTGGACCCTGTGAATTGCCCAAGATAACAGTCTCCTTTGGGCCTTGTTAGGCATCCTCTCAGCCTCATCTCCTCAATGCTACGAGTTGTATTTCTCTTGGTATGTGGCAGCTCACTCATTTTTTTTGCAGTGCCTTGCCATTCCATCTGATATTGAGAAAACCACTGTGGGTAGGGCAGCAGAATCCAGTGGGGTGAGTGCTACAGGAACCAAGTCAAAGAACTCAGAGAGACATGGGAACCTTACAGACTTCCACTGGGGGTTGAGTAGTTTCAGGTATCAACCCCAGGTTGGTCGAGATAGCTCGTATCACTGTCCATCATAGCTCTGTTGTGGTGAGAGAAACATTAAACTTGGAGTCCACAGGTTTCAGTCCCATGATTTTGGCCTCATTATCTGGGTGACCTTGCACAAGCCAACTTTTAGGTCCTTGACCATAAAGGTTAGGATATATGTAACGCATAATAATAATAATATGTGTCACACAGAATTGTTACAAGTTTAATTGCTGTGATTGATGGAAAAGTATACCATAAGCTGAAAGAACTTTACCAAGTAATGTTATTTCTTTATTCATGAGTCATAAGTAGAATTTCTGTGTGTGAGTGATTCCTGAAATGCAAGCAAATTGAAATTTTTGTGTCCTAGAAAGTGGAAAGCCGATTTAGTTTGTTATGTAACGTATAGAACTCTATCAATTACCGAAAAGACAGCCAGCAATGCCCTAGCTTGCTCAAAACTTCATAATTGAATATTTAAATTATATTAAGACTCTAATAACTAGGTTTAGTTCTGAATGATTGCTTTGCATCCAAATTATATTTCTGTTTACTTTTTTTTAATGTACAATTTTATAAAGGTGATTCTTTTACTGCCAAAAATTACAAAGTGCTACAGAAGCCTCTTCGACCTAGAAGCCCCTAGAATTCTTATGGGTAATTTTTTGTGAGCTTATGGCCACATAACCTGATTCCCTTGTCTGGCCTGTGCCCTACTTGGAAGATTAAGTTCCCTTGTGACCTTTGCATGGCCACACATAGTACAGCAAGAGAAAGACCTCTGGAACTGTAGTTAGAAGACCCTCATTGTGTGGCTTCTGGTATATCATTTCACCTCTCCAGGTCTCAGATTCCTTTAATAAAATGGGAAAAAAGACTTTCTTTTTCCATTGGGCATCTTTATCCACCATCAACTTCTTCTTATTTGGTTCACACTTTTCCCTCTGCTTGGAATGCCCTTAATCCTTTTCTCCTGTTGAAATTCGACTTGTCTTTCATGGTCAGCAGATGATACTTCTTATTTGAAGCCTTCTGTTCTTTCTTCAGTTAGATGATCTCCAAACTCCTATAGCAGTTAAACTGTGCTTCTCTCTCACTGCATTTACTCCAATTTAATTATTATAAAAATTATTGGTGTATAGGCAAAATGATCATATCCATGTAACAGAGCTTTGTTTTTGATGAATACAAAGCTACATGAAAGTTTATATAGATATCTTCTCTGAATACTGGATTATTTTTTAATGAGATAACCATAAGAAAATAGATAACTGAAAAGAAAGTCCATTTCAAGGACAGACTGAGCTGTTAAAACTATCTTAGCAATGATAAAGTAGGATCCATCCTAGAAACTCTGCCTCAGGAAAGAAGTTTGAGGCGAAATCTGGCCCCACTTCTAAAATTTCTGGCCCTAAGTATCTCATTTGTTAAGATGTGTGAAAGGGAGTTTGCCCTGTTTGTGATGCTCAGCAACTTTGAATACCGTTCTCATATCTGGGGAATATCTTAATTTTAAATTTTGCTTCCTCAAGGAAGAAGCCAGCATTTTCAGGGCATAGGCATGTGACCACATGCTCTATTAGCCAGAGCTGTTCACGTGAGAATTCATTTTTTTGGAGCGATCTGGGAATCAGCTGTTGTAAGAACTCCATCTTTTTTAGTGAGAGTGGTGGTGTGGCATCTGTTTTGGGGGTCAGCAGTTGCTGCCTCTTTGTGTCCAGGCCCCAAGATTGGTGGTGCAAGCCACAGTGTCTATGCACAGCTGCAGGGACTGAAATACCTTTACTGGAGTGCTTGAGTAGTATGATTTGGGTGTTGCTCCTGGTGGGCAGACTCCAAACTGGATCTAGGGCTTTCTGCAGAGGTTCTGTGTACTATTTCAGTAAATCTCTTTTCTGCTTAAATTTGATGGAGAGATTCACTCGGTTGCAACCAAGAACTATGACTAATAAGGTGGACATAATTCTATATGACAGGATGTTGAATGTGATTCTTTCAGTTTCCTTGGAATTTTAGCAAAAATCCCAAAGGAGAAGAAAAACATAATAGGTGCACTTCCTAAAGCAAGGTACTGGGTACCTCTGCCAGACCAACCTAACAACCGTAGATCTGGTTCTGTCGATATTAGCCAAATCCCTTTCTAAGCTGTATGAGAGGCGGAAGCTGAACCTCCAGGAGAGTGACGGATTCCTTTGGAGAGAGTTGTCTTTATCCCATGGGTCTCAATCCAAGTGAGAGAGCCTTGGAAGGAATCATCAAATGAAACTTGAGATCGTGTGTCTCCTGTAGATTGAGGGGATAGAGGAGCAGACACTTAAATCATTCCTTGTTGTGGCTCCAGAGGCCATGGTTCAGTGATGCTCATATTTTCTCCACTGGGGGCTACTACCAGATAAAAATGTATATGCATATATTCATAACCAAGTCACCTAGTTTGTAATCTGTATATAGTGCTCATGCCGTCAGCTTTGTATAATCTTTTCATTGTCTTTTTGAAGCCCTCCATTAAAAAATTCCCTGTAGGTGTTATTGTAGCCAGTGATCTGGAGTGAATGGATCCCAAGTCTTGCTGTAAAGATTTTGGTACCTGAATAGGAGGAACAGTTGAACAACTCTACCACCCTCTATCCCGTTATCCCCCCTCCCCAACACACAACTGTCATCTTTGGAAATTTTGATCAAATCAGGCAAGTATTTATCGTGTTTGCCCTGAGTTCTAGACACCCCTAGCTCAGTACCTGGCAACATGGTGGTTGATTCTTTCCTAGAAAACATTCATTGTGTTTGATATCAGTTTTTGTATCAGTAGCCGACAGCATTTTTAGCAGCCTAAAATGATGATTAATGCTTGTGACTTTCTGGCGTCCAGTAATGTTATCCCCCATTTTCACTGAGGCTGGCAAGGACAGAGATATTGCATTTGTCTTACAAATTCGCTGGGGCAGAGCCAGAGTAAACATCGACTGGAGGTTCCATTTAAGGCCAACTCATTAGAATTTTAACCAATTTGCAAAAGTAATCTCAATTAGGACAACTCATTAGACTCTAATTGGACTTTAAGCCCTTCTTGTAACCTGGTAGCTTCAGTGGGGCTCCCGAGGATGTGTTGCCGGGGGTGGATGTCTACAGGGCTGTGTACCTGTGGACGTGCCAAAGAGTTAATTTTCCCACAGCAGGGTGGAGTAATCCAAAGAAAACAAACGAGGAATCAGACTGGCTTGACAAAAGCACTATATGATTGTAAAAGGCAACAGGACCCAGGCTTTGCATTAGAAAAAAAAAGAAAAAGCCTTCTTTTTCTTTCTCTCTTATCACAGCCAAAAGATGCTGCTGATGCTAATCTATGCTCAAGATTGGTCAAAGAAAATATCTTTGGAGAACAGCCACTGCTCTCTCATTCCAGGCCAGCTTTAGGTAACCTTAGGATGACTTAGTACTACGCCAAAACTCTGTCCTGGCCCTTGTCCTAGCCTAGTACCTATCATGCGCCTGCAGCGGTGTCTCAGGCGCCTCTTCACTCTGGAAGGTATCTAACCCGTGTTCTTTCAGTTAATTCTTTATAGATGCCGTGCTTCCCCTCCCCCTTACCATCCTGGAAGTTATGAAATCTTTGAAATATGTTGATTTCAGTTGGCATATATCACCTCAAGACTCAAGACACCCACTCTCTTTTCATGTGTTTGATTCCCAGGAGTTCATAGACTTGGAAGAGAACCCAGGGGTCCCACCCAGAAGAACTTCCAACTTGCAATAGCACGCACAGGTGCTGATTGCCATCACTTCCAGTAACAGGGGTTCATCCTGTCTTCCTGTCTTCCACCCACCCAAGTCTTTTGATTTCTGGAGCCACACTGACTATGCTGAATCCAGTTCCCATACAACAGACAGCCTTTCAAACACGTCCACAACTTCCTTGACTCGCTCTTCTTCAGGTGAAGAACTCCTTCCTCCCTCAACCAATCCTTAGGTGGTGCTGTTTTGAGATCTCTCTCCATCCTGACCTACAACCCTCCTCTACTTTTTTACCCTTTCTTATTTACAATGAAGGGCTTAAAACAGAGAACATCCTTTCCCCCACACTCCACCCCCAACACTGGCATAGGATATATTTTTACCTTTCTTGCCCTGGCCTTTATACTTCTGTCGATATGGTCAGCATGTGGAACCTTTAGCTTTATCTTTGTCAGACCTTTGGCTCATACCAAGCATCACGTCGACCAGCCTCTCATACCCTGGCCTTTTCCATGCAGCGATACAACTGAGTTCTGTGATGCCCCTAAGAGCGGGACTTTGTACTGACCTCATTTAACTTTGTCTTGTTGGATCTGGATGATCTTTCTCAGTAACCCACTCAAGTATCAAGAAATAAGGACTGTCTAGAGCTGTGCCTTGAGGTGAGGTGTAGTCTCTGTTTTTCACCTATTGTAGCATATTGGCTTTTACTCAGAAAGCCCAATTAGTGATTTTTCTCACCCGCAAATCTCCAACCAACTGAATTCCAGATTCTGGCCTCGTTTTCTGCTCATAGGTCAGTGTCTTAGAAGTGAAGAGAGCTTTGGAGAAGGTAAAAAATAGAGAAGATATTCTTCAGCTCTTTTTCTTTCTTTGCTTTCTTTTCAGGGATTGAATAGTTACCCCTTAAGAATCAAGTCATAGTCTTTCAAACTTAAAATGTTATTTATTGGGACTTCCCTGGTGGTCCAGTGGCTAAGACTCTGTGCTCCCAATGCAAGGAGCCCGGGTTTGATCCCTGGTCAGGGAACTAGATCCCACCTGCATGAGAATTCGCATGCCACAACTAAAGAGCCTGCATGCAGCAACGAAGATCCTGCGTGCTGCAACTAAGACCCAGAGCAGCCTAAATAAATAAATTTTTAAAAATATCATTTATTTCTCTATTACTTACAATCTAATAGAGGCTGGGAATGGGGAGAAGGGCACAGTCAGCATGTAATAGAGGAAAGAGCACTGCATCAGGAGCAAGACTGCTTCATGGGCATGTGACTTGTGAAGTTACACTGGGCCCTGTGCTCGGAAGAGCCCTGTGTTTGGCTTAATGCTCTGTTGTTGCCATCTTGAAGTTCTTCCTTATTGAACAAGGGGCCCTACATTTTCATTTTGCACTGGGCCCAACAAATTTTGCAGCTGATCCACCTTGATTAGGAGTGTTTCACTCTCTCCCCCCTCACCCCCAATCTTGGCATATTGTCTTACCTCATATCTGCCACAGGGAAAATAATAGGATTTCCACCTCTGGCAATCTATGAGTCTAAAACAGAAAAGGTGGAAAAAGGGAGCAGTGGGCTCTGTCAAGAATTGCAGGTAGAACTGAAGCTTCACATAGGTCTTTTTTCTTTTTTTTTTTAAATTAATTTATTTTATTTTTACATTTATTATTGGCTGTGTTGGGTCTTCGTTTCTGTGCGAGGGGTTTCTCTAGTTGCGGCGAGCGGGGGCCACCCTTCATCGCAGTGCGTGGGCCTCTCACTATCGCAGCCTCTCTTGTTGCAGAGCACAGGCTCCAGACGCGCAGACTCAGCAGTTCTGGCACACGGGCCTAGTTGCTCTGCAGCATGTGGGATCTTCCTACACCAGGGCTCGAACCCGTGTCCCCTGCATTGGCAGGCAGATTCTCAACCACTGCGCCACCAGGGAAGCCCCCACATAGGTATTTTGAACTTAGTTGGTCCAGGTCCCTCGTTTTATATTGGAGGAAACTCAATTCTTAAAAGAGAATGTCGTCTCCTCAAGTCCCATAACACATTGGAGTAGAGATTTCTGTGGATGACTTCCCTCCCCAGAGGAGCCTACCAGGAAGGGAGCCAATGTAGCCATCAGAGCCATTGTAGGCAAGGATGTGGCCAATGATGGAGCAGGGAGAGTGAGATCAGACTCTTCTTACTCCAGTGCCTGCCTTTCTCCTGCTCTCTGAAGCACACACACACATACTCTAAATAGATTTAAGCAACTTTGGCGCAGTTCCAGTGATAAACCCAAACCACGCGGAGTCCTAGGTAGGAAACTGATCCCAGTGGTGGAGAGAAGTATGGAGATGCCTGTGAGGCCAACCATACATCCTCTGGGGACCTCCAGGATTGGCCTGCCATTTGAGCGCCCTGTAGGTACTTTGTCCTTCCTAATGCTGTTCTGTCCCTCCTTCCTATAATCCCTCTGACTTTTAACATCTCCTTTCCCAAATGCCAGTATCCCCTCCATCTCTTTCTTTTCCCATAGTTACTCTTCCCTTGTAAATTTGAAGCCCCCAGTCCCCTCCTGTGTCATGTAAATACTCATGACTTGTAGCATCTGCCCTGAGTGCAAGCTTCTCTCTAACCAACCTTCTCTGCTGCTGGGGTGACATGCTGAGGCTGAGGTCAGAGGGAAGAAGGATGTGAGGGTTTGGGGAGCACCTCCTCCACAGTTTACTTTTTCCTCCAGCTATCTTAAAAATACAGTTTCACATGGCAAAGATTTGTGTCCTGTTGGAGACCCTCTTTGGATCTGTGTACTAGTTCCATGTTTCTCCTGCTAGAGTAATTTTGACTATATAATTCTAAAACACTCTTAACTCTCAGCCATGCTCCTGTGTTATATTACCTGGCCCTCAACGGCATGTAAGCTCACCTCTTCACTTTGCCTTGGACCAGGCTTCCCAACTCTTGTTAGAAGTGCTCCAGCTTCACACCTCTTTCAGTTTCTAGAAAGTGCTCTGTATCCTTCACCTCAGAGCTCATGCTTGAACAACTCCCACCCCACTTTCCCCCACCACATTTCCCCAGTGAAGCCTTCTTTGGCCATTAGACCAGTTTATGTATCTCCGGTGTTCACTCTCACTAGCATACCACTTACGGCTCAGTTACAATCATGTTTGTTTCCAATGTAGTTATGACTATTTTGATTCAGGTTTGTGTCCCTCACAAAATTAAAACACAAAGGGCTAAAATTTACCAAGAGTTTACTATATCCCAGGGGCTTTACGTATGTCATGTAATGTTTAAAATATTCCTAAGAGGTAGATACTGTTACTATCATTCCCATTTTACAGATGAGGAAACCGAGGCACAGAGAGATTTAATCCATTTATATTCAAAGTCACATGACTTACAGGTGACAGAGTTGGTCATCAGACTAGAAAGGTGGTTTGGCTCTAGAGCCCATGCTTTTCACTGCTGTGCCATCTGCTATGACACTAGGAGCTGTGGCTATGTTTGCTTACTGTGGTATCCTCCATGCCTAACTCCTGGCATACAACAGGTCCTCAATAAATACATGTTGATTCCATGATTGGTCATGGAAGTTGACCAATTACTTTTTCTTAATTTTATGTTTCTTTGCTCCTCGTTGCACGGAGAAGGGAATAGGACAGATACGTATACACAATAATGCTGGTGGTTAGAACTCTGCCTTCGAAGCATCTGGTACTTTTATATGCAGACCACAGAAGCACTGGGAAAGCAGAGCTGACAATAGGGTTATGACTTCAGGACCTGGTGCTGCAACCTCACTGCTTACCTTTTAGATACTATGGCCTGTCCTGACCATGCTCTACCTTGGTGTCAGTGTAAAATAGACCTGCGACACTTCTGATGAAACCTAACCCAAGAATCGTGGAAAGAGATGATGGTGGAGACCCAGCTGACATTTTCTCTTTCAGATGTGGTTAAGGGTAGAATACCCTCTCAGTGTGTCCTAAACTTGGCCATATTGTGACTAAGGAGAATGATTCATCAGTATCTTCCTATTTTCACTATTAAAACAATTCTAACCCAACCCAGTTTCCATTATAATGGAGGGCAAACCTCAGCCATGTTGAGTTTGTATTTAAAGCAGAGATTGAAGGGGCTGGAGAGCATAAAGGCAGTCCCTCAGGAAGCACACATCCTGAATTATGGTCCATTAAGGACAAGGAGTTCTGATTACATCCCATGTTATTTCATTCAAGTATATAAAAATTATCCTGGGCCAGGCTCTGTAGTAGTTGTTGTGGGTACAGAGAGGAATAAGACAAAATTACATCCCTGGGTATGTGTCTATGGGAGCATACATCTGTATGGGGGGGGCGGGAAGGTATTCACTGTAATACCAGGCTGAGTGTGCTGGGTTAGTTCAGTTAACTTTGTTAAAATGCAAGAAGACCCTTAAAAGAAATGCCATGTGGGCTCTGTCTAAGAGAATCTGGAAGATTGATCAGAAGAGATGGTGGAAAGTGTATTACAGGTAAGTAGGATAGAATCAACAGAGGTCTGAAAGATGAAGGTATTTTGAGACATAGGAAGCCATTGGTCTGGAATGGATGGTATATTAGGTATTGAAGGAAGGCCTGTACTACATGAAGAGGAGAAAGCATATTGGAGCCACACCATGGAGGATATTTACAGTTTAGCTAATGGGGGAGAGGTGGTCCTGGGGGAAGGGATCTTCCACTTCACCGCTCTCCTGTCTCCGACATCCTAAGTTAAAATTCAGGTCCAAGATAAGAAGGCTGAAGGCAGAGAAGATGAGACCCATAGCCCACATGAGTCGTCCTTCAAGAGGCCCAACCAGCTCTCCTGCTTCCTAAGGATTTAATCCACAAATGCTTATTTCATATCATCCTTTCAGCACCATTCCACCTATGTGTCAACCAATCTATATATCGATACTAAATTAAACCGTAACTGAATTCCTACTATTTCAAGGTGCTCTGTTAGATGTTGAGAAGAGATCTCAAATTGAATAAGACAAGCAGCCTTTGTGTGCCAAGTTTTTACTATATTTTTACAATAGTTCTATGAGTTTGGTATAGATGATAAACTGAGGCTTTAAAACGTTAAGTAGCTTGCCCAGGATCATGTAGAGAGTGAATGGTTGAGCCTGAATTCAAACTCTGGAAGCTCCTGGACCTCGGTTTCCTAGTCTGTTATGTGAAGAGACTATAAATACATCATGGAATAGCTGAAGATTAAATGAAATAGCATAAGTAAAGCCCTGGCACAGTGCCTCACACCTAGTTAACTATTGTTATTTTTATTGCTTTCCACAGAGTTAGTGCATGGCAGAGCTGCGACTGGGGCTCAGGGGTGTCTAAGCTACCCCCAGGGTCAAGTTCTTTTTTGTAGCTCCATAGTGTCTCCCTGCAATATGATACAGCATATTTTTGTTTAGCTTCTCAATATCAAAACTGAAGGTATAAATAGACCAGAGAGCCAAGTGGCTTAAAGTGATGCTGGAAAAGTGATGAACAAAGTAGATGACTTAGTCTGAAGTATGTGCCAATCTGCCATTCTTCAGGATTCACTAAGCTCTCTCCTAGGATCAAATCCAATTCCAGTGAAAACCTGCATCCAGCAACTGTCGGACTTGAGCTCCCAATGTCTTTGCCTTCAGATAAGAGCAGCATGACTTTATGCTCATTGCTTCTACAGCAGTCACCACATCCAAAAAGTCTTTGGAACTTGGCAGCTTTAGGCTTACATCCTAATTCCAACTTGTGTGCTCTCTGATCATGGGTTAGTTACTTAATTTCTTTCAGTTTCAATTTCCTCCACTGTCAAATGGGAATAATAATACCCACTCACAGGGTTGTTGTAAGGTTAGATGAAAATTAAAATTATATACAGCATTTGGTACTGTATCTGACTAACAGAAACTCTCTATGAGTGGTAGCTTTTATTTTAAGAAAGTTTACATCTTTCATAAGAAGGTTGTTGATAAGTCTTGGATAACAGTCCATATGATATGTATACTTTATAAGTACTTCTTTGAAAGAGAGCGTCATTTCTCCCAGTCCAGCTCTTTCCATGACATTACACAGAGAAATATACAAGAAGCCAGCAGGAAGCCCAGAAGAGATTTGCTGCCACCCCAAATTTCATTCTAAACAAACCCACTGTATGGAAGCCTGCACTTACACAAAGATAAATCAGAATGCAGTTACTCCCTTCTTAAAGGACTTGGAAAGAGAATTTGAAATCGGTCCAAAAGTAGTTTGGGAAGGCTTAAATGTAAAATAAAGAATAAATTTTATATTAGGATCTTGGGTGATTATTTAAAATTTATTTTCCATTTTATCATGTTTTGCAGGAAAAGATACAAAAACAATTAAGTAAAAAATGTAAAGCGATTAAATATTTAAAAATTTGTCTTTTCTTCAGCTTTCTAGGAGCACATAAATTAAGTCCAACATGTATACTCCACTTCCTGTATTATTTCCTTTTTGCTGTCCATTTTTAATGTCCATCATTATATTTTCATCTTACCTCCATTATTTCTTATTCTATTTCTGTTCTCTCCTTTTGTATTTTTAGCTTATGTTTTTTGAGGGCAAAACACCTAGTTCGTTTGGTCAGTTAGTCAAATTATTGTTTATTCAATTATAGGAAAAAATTAAAAACTAATAATAATATAAAAAAAATAACCCAACAAAATACCCAAACTACCATCACCACCACCAACAGCCATCAAACCCTACATCTCAGCTTTCTCTTAGGGACTCAGTAGATCAGCTTCAAAGAGCTGACTGTGCTGTTCAGTTTTTGTTGGCAGTGGTGGTAAAGCCACTCTCTTTTTGTTTATAAAGTCAGCTAAATCAATCCCTCATTCATTTATTCCTCTTTAATCCTTAGAGTTGGGTGTCCTTTCATGGTATTTCTTATTCCTAGAGTGGTTGAATTTTCAACCAATGAAGAACTGATTTTTAATCCTAACCTCATCACTTAAGATCTAGTCACATAGTCTATGACTCTGTTTCCTTATCTGTAAAATGGGGAACTACTATGAGGATCAATTAGATAAGAGATATGAGAGCCCCTTTTAAGGGAAAAATGATGTATACATGAAGGTGATTATTATTCCTTGTTGAAATCCTATTGCAAAACTATTTTCCCAAAGAGGCGATAGTTACCTTTAATAGTCCATGGAATCATTTGGGACTAGAAATATAAATACTAACTACTATTTATTTAGAGATACCCTAATCCTTTCTTGGATAATAAATTATATATGAAAAACATTGAAGAAAATTCTCACTTTACTGCATTTAAAAGCATGGATTCTGTTGATTTCCTAAATAATTCTTAACCTCCAAAATTCTTGTTCTTGAATCAGTTTAGGACCACTTCCTCTACTCTTATAGGTTACAAATCTGATCTCCCAGAATTTAAAGGCATGGGACATCAGATTACCATACCTATTGTTTTTATGAATCTCTATAAAAGAACATAAACCCAATCTGATTTAATCCATCCCAATTCAACAAACATCGATGAGCATTCCAGTGGATGCTAGGTATCAGGGGAGGGACAGGAGAGTAAAAAGTTGAGCATAGACTGTAGAGAATGATGAGCACCTATGCAAGTTAGCTTGCTTGAAATTTGTCCTACTAGCTTCATGAGAAAACAGTAATTTAATATTTGTGTTATAAAACTTCATGTTTTATAAGGTACCATACTTAACTCTTATTGTAACTTCATAATAATCATATGAAATATATATATCTATTGCCATATTTCACTCTTATTTTATCTTCATAATAATAATATGAGGTAGATATTCACTATTTCTCTATTATAAGTGAGAACCTTGAGGTTTAGCAAGGTTAAAATTTGCTTAAGTATGAATCCCCAGCTAGTTAATGACAGAGCCAAGATTTACACACAATAGCCTGCATCTAAATTCTGTTATTTTTTTCTTTCTTACACCACATTGCATTCATCTTAAGAAAGATAATACATTCAGCAAATAAATTATGGTCTCATTTTAGTGTTTTAATTTGGCATAAATAACATCTCTTTCTCCTTGCCAAGTTCACTAGTACTCATGTGTCTGTTCTCATGATATACTAGACATACTAGAGCTTTGAACTTCTTGGAAGAAAGGAACTGTCTAAATTCAAGGTATTATTTTTGCTATTGCTATTAGCCAAGACAAATGAAGAGTGATGAATAGAGCACCTCTTGTCTTACCAGAACCCTTTAATTAAGGAACTTGGTTATTTTCATTCCCTGTAGTGAGGTAATGATTAATGCAACACAGCACAATACATTCAGAATGTAAGACATATCTCACTAAGACCAATCAACAAGTGTACTTGTTTAAAGAGGAAAGAATAGAGGCCAGACTGGACCCAGTGCTGACCTCTGATTTCTATAGTGAAACAACATGATAGATTTTGCAAATTCTAGAGAAGCTATTTATTTCCAGTCTTGAGACCGTAAAATTATCTAGTGGAACCAGTTTTGAATAAATTTCTTTCATATAGGTAGAAGTGGAAAAAAGAGAAAATCAGTTTGGCCTCCCAGAGCAAACAGAAGATATTGCAGGGCAGTTAAATAGCTAATTAATGCTTCAGCATACAACACCCCTTATAGCTATACAAAAAAGACAGTTCTCAGTATAATATCGACAAAGTAGAATTACAATAAAAGCAGTTAAATAACTTTGTCAACATTATGGCAGCTGGTGGGCTGTGGGTGTATATATTCAATTAACTGTCTTCATCCCTTAGAGAAACTCGGCTGCTGCTTAGTAGCTGTATGATCTTGTACAATTTGCTTAAATTCTCAGAGGTTCAGTCTCCTCTTCTGTATAATGGAGGAAATAATACCAAATTGTGAATTTCTGTGTATGAAGCATGTGTTTGAATACGGCTCCAGCTTAAGTAAGTGAATAATAAATTGTAGTAAAGATGCTGATGTTGATGATGGTACTTTGGCACCATGTTTTCACCACCTTTTGAATAGGCCAAGCAAGCATTTCTCAACCACTAATCTTTGGGTTTCACTGGCAGGGGTTGGGTCTTAGCCACAGCTCTGGCTCACTTCTTAGGAATTTGGCTGTGTCCCATAGTATCACATCCAATCCTTTCATTCAGTCCCAAGCCTCCAGCACAGCCTATGCTGAGCAAGAAACAATGAGGGTCCTGAAGAAAGAGTGCTATTGCCCTGCCTGTGTCCTTTGGATATTTGAAGGCCAGTCACCTGGTCCTTGGGCTCACAGTACCTCAGGCCTGTTCTTCTTCTGGGATCCTGCTGGAGTGTCTGTTAAAACTGTCACAATCTTGGGATCTTGGCTGGTAGGATGAGAGTCAGAGTCATGATTAGACCTCACCTCTGTGCCACTGACTTCTGATTGTCACCCCTAGGCTCAGAACTTCTTATGAGCTCCAGACAGCATGAAAGGAAGAATAATTGATGATTGTGGGTCCCTGTGGAGCTTAGTAATCTTGCATCAGAGTTAATGAGAGTCTACTGTGTCTCCCCCACTGGAGACCATGGATCTCTCCACGCAGTATGTGCATCTCACTCTTTGCTTTGTCCTATGTCTCATCTACTGCCTGTTGCATTGTAGCTTCTTGAATTTTTAGTGAATTGAACTTTCTGAATTTGGTCTTTAGCACTGTACTCAGTACTGATGATGATGAAGATGATAATGACAATGAGAGTGATGGAGGAAGAGAAAATGACAGAATTAGAAGGGCACAAATGTAGTCAACAATCATGGGATACAGGCTATGACTCAGTGCTGGATGTTCAGGAGGGACAGAGGATGTTACACCAACTGTCAACTAGAGAAAAAAATGGCTCACATTCCCTATAGAGACTTAAATTAGAAAAAGGGTTTACTCCCATGATCCACACAATAGTGTAAAATCGATAATAGCCAACTTTTATTAAGTACTTACTGTGTACCAGGTCACTGTTCTTAGCAGCTTACATCTATTATCTCATTTAAGCCTCCGAACAACTCTATGAAGAAGTCAGTATTGTTATTATTATCTCCACTTTATGGATGAGAAAACAGAAGCATAGAGATGTTAAGCGACAGATACAAGATCACACAGCTTGTAATTGGCAGAGCCAGGAGTTGAACCCAGGCAGTGTGACTCCAGAGCTATCCTCTTAACTAATACTGTTGCCCTTGGGACACAAGGCTGTAAAGGTACAGCGCCCTAGGTGCAAAGTGAGAAGTAATCACCTTGGAAAACTGGGCGTTACAAACTTGACTGTGGTTGTATTCTTTATTCTTTCACTGATCAGTTAGGACAAATTAAAAGTTTAATTTTAACCAAAAGCTGTAAATCAGTTGATCAAAAAACTCAGAAGGGAAGGTAGAATAAGATCATGGTTAAAGCGGACTGAAAAAGCACAAGTGAGGATGTTTCCTAGACTCAAGGATCCAGATATAGACACACATTACCTGAGTGATTGGGAAGACGGAGGCTCTAAGGCTGGGACCAGTAGATGATAGTCCATTCCCAGATACAATTATTGCCTATCAAAAAATTGGACAAAGTGGAGACATCAATAATTATCAGTGGACTAATAAACAGAAACAAGAGCTTGATTTTGAGTCCGTTATATTATCATCTGGTCTTTCCTTTTTGTATAGACCTAGCTATGATGTTCTCTCTTGAATATCTTCATTTTTATATAAAACAGTTTTTGTTTCATTTTTTTCTGTATGAGAAGGTAATACACCTCCTCAGTAAGACACACTAACTACAGAAATTTATTATTAATCATTAGTTGTGCACAATTGTTTTTACATAATGGTTCTCTACATCCTGGAAGGTTAGGGGTAGGTAGATGTTAACATTTGTCACCTAATTACAAAATAGTGAAATTCACCTGAAAGTCTTTGATCTGGAAGGTTGTGTAGTACAGTCTTGAACTCCGTATTAAACACACTTGGAGACCAAAGAGTAGTAGAAAATGTTCCCTTAGCTCTCTCTTTGGGCTGCCATTCCGTTGAACAGATTCTGCTTCAGATGGGTATCTAGAAGTGCTTTAATTCTGATGCTCCTCCATCTTTCCCTTTCATCGCCTCTGTCTTCCCCCACCAGGGTCCTGGTTCAATCTCACCACTGCCCTTTGTAGCTAAATCCTGGAGAGAACCTGATGCTTTCCTGGCTCCATTCTGGAGCACAACTGTGGATTCTCACATTCTTTAGTATAGAGCCTTCACAGACAAACAAACCTTCTTGGTAGTATTAATACCTTCTTAGAGCAAAACTGAATCATTATTATGCTGTAAGATGTCCTTACCTCCAGAGATAATGAGACAGGAGATCACAGAACATGACAAAGATCCTGAAAGGAACAGAAACTCTATCATGCCACAGTCTGTTGAAATACAGTCATAATCTTAGTACTCTGGCCATTTGAATACCTTACCGGTTGGTGGCATGGCCTACTGGACAATTCTTGAACAAGAAATGGGGAGATACTGATTTGAGTCCAGGTACTGTCGCCTACCCACCATGTGATCTTTGGCAGGTTGGGTTTCTCTCTGGGTTTTGGTATCTTCATCCATAACACAAAAGAGTTATACTAATTCAACAATTTCACTCTTTTTTAAAAAAATACTTATATATCCCTTTCTTTAAATAAATGTTCTTGGGATTATAAACAGATCAAATATGAAAGCAGGGTGGCTCTGGGTTTCAGGGTCTCACCCATGCCTACCATCTTCCTCCACCTCATGGTAGACCCTGGGGTCCTGTGTTTAACAGTTCTAAAATCATTGTAATAGTTCATATCAAAGATCTTTTCCAGTTCCAAAATTCTGTTTGACAACCTCAAGCAAAGGCGATAGCTTAATGAAAGTCAGCATATACATAAAATCCATGTTAAGCTTTTTTTAAAGTTTTACTGGAAAAACAAAAACAAAAGCCAAATAGTTCCTTAATATATTTCAGCCTAAAGTAGGATTATTCTTTACCTCCAGGTGAAAAACTTGCAGTAATGTTAGAGACCATAGACTTCAAAGGAAGTCAGGAGTTGAGTTTGGGAACAGAAATCAGATTTCATTCCTATCTTCTATACTTCTTGTAAGCATAAATGCTTCTGAATCAATCCATAGAGCATCATTCGATTTGAGATTCTGGAAAGTAGTCACACCATATCCATATTTCACAGTGCAGTTATTTCCACACAGGTCAGTTCCCCTAAGCAGATTTGTATCAGACCACTGAGCGTTTTGGTATACGAGGTTCTGCACATGTAGTAGCCTTGAGGGTGTTGGGCTATTCTGCCAAAACTGTGAGTGGCTCTGGTTTGTCACCTGTTTGGCTGATTGATATTCTGCATTGCCTGATTCATAGTTGGCCCTCAAAAATATCTGTTGAGTGAATGGATGAATTCAGTAAGATGACTCAGGTCACTGAAAGGTCCCAGTGGCCACTCAAGCCAAGCCTTAATGAGAACTAGCCTAACAGTTGACACATACATTTAGAGACCTAGCCAATTATTGTTCTTACACACATTAACCATGGGAACATGAGCCTATAGAAATGTTTTATGGGCTTAGATCATAACTCCGCAAAATGAGAGGAGAGTACTCAGAACCTTTGTTTTATATTCACAGGAGCAAATAATAGCTAGAAATCAGGCCTTCAAGGATGAACTTTAAAAATTGATAGGGCTTCCCTGGTGGCGCAGTGGTGATGCAGGGGACACGGGTTCGTGCCCCGGTCCAGGAAGATCCCACATGCCGTGGAGCGGCTAGACCCGTGAGCCATGGCCGCTGAGCCTGCGCGTCAGGAGCCTGTGCTCCGCAATGGGAGAGGCCACAACAGTGAGAGGCCCGCATACCGCAAGAAAAAAAAAAAAATTAATTGATGATCTGATCCGTTTAAGAAAAAGTAGAAATGTATATTTGTCAGATGTCATGCTGCCTGTGCTTCCTTGCTGGTGACCAGAAACTCAGTAGTCTAGGATTGACTAATCTATTATCCACTTTGAATTAGGAATTTTGGTTTAACATAGGTAAAGGCAGGAAAGAATATCCTATTGGCAGAATCCTAGTTCTTTTCTCTCTAGAGTATATTTTATGCTCACTGGGTTGAACCAATTCCTCATTTTGTTTTTGTGATTTCAAACTATGTAGAATATTTTTGTAATCTGAATCTAGTTTTTGAGTTTGGGATGGTTACTAAACTCTTATATGTAGTTGTAAAGTTTATAGAGTACCAGGGAAGCATTTCTCTTACATGTTCAAAAAAAGATTTGACTTCTGAGATGCTCTCTGACAAAAGCGTTCTGAGATCAAGCAAATTTTACTGAAATGATGCAACAGAATCAGTGTTGGGTTAAAATTACTTTTAGCTATTTATAAATTAGTGTGAAATATATCTAAGAGTTTGTGTTACTTAAAATCTTGTTCCAATTGAATATAATTTTTAAATGCTACTGATTAATACTGAAGTTACATGACCTAATGAAGTAATGAACTGCTTAAATGAAACTTTACTAAAATTGCTTAAATAAAAAAGTAAATTTTAATATAATCATTTGATGGAAAATGATAAAAAATGAATTAACTCCATGCTTTCTTAAAGAGACTATAGTATAATAAATGCAGTAGTATTCCTTTCATGCCCCAGGGTTATCACTGTGAATACTGGGCAGTGTTACGGAACAATGAGGCCTTCACAACTATATGTGTGGGCCTCTTTGCCTCCAGATCCTTTAGTTCTTTGAATTCTTGTTTGTGTTTTTATCGATAGGCTTCATCATCTCTTCTCTGAAGTTATTACCTTCTTATTTCTCTCTCCATTCTGATCCATCAGGGTTTTTTTTTTTGTTTTTTTTCTGATGTGATGTGGGATAGGCTAGTGCAATTTTTACAACTATGTATAAAATAAGATAATTGCATTCTGAGATCCACAGCTTTAGTAAAGTGTATGAGTATTACTTTAAATTCGTGATATTTAGGGAACACTTAGTTTTACTTTTCTTTTATTTCTGCTTTATTTCCTGGATCTGAATAATTCCTGTCTTGAATTTGCAGAACTTCTATTTCTTAACGTATATGATTAATGGATGAAAATTTTCTTTTGTTTTATTTTTAAAAATTAACATATTTTATTATAAAATACCATTAGTTACATTCTCAATTAACCATATCTATAGATTGCCTGACAGTTCCAACCAGTCTATCACCAAGGAACTTCCATTCACCTGCTAGCAACATATCATAATTACAAACAAATTAAGTAAGAATGAAAGGCTCATTAAGTTCAGTGATTGCACACAAAAAAATAAATGAATACCATGATACATAGCCATCGCAATCACACCAAATGGAAAATTTACAAATGACCCTAAAGTGACAAAATAGGAAATCTTTCACTTCCACTGAAAGCCACTGATTCAGTGGTGTTTCCACTAGTGATAAAACTGAGCTGCCTGATGATATTGTATTAGACTTCCGCATTTGTTCACATCTCTGTAGAGAGAAGTCATGTGCAAATCTCTGAATAAATCATAAATACATTAAAAAGATTATTTGACCTTGAGAATGACTTGAGTATATCACAAAAACCAGAAACCATAAATGAAAATTATGGGAAATTTGATGACATCAATAAAAGACCTCTGAAGACTTTTATCTTTTAGAAATACAGACTAAAATATTCATAGATTAAATAATACGGTATTTTGAATTTGCTACAAAAGAGTACAGGGTTGACGGAAGGAGGAGTTTTAAAACGGGAACCAGATTGTCTGTGAATTAATTAACTACTGAAGCTGGGTGGTAGGCACTTGGGGTTCACTTATACTTTTCTCTTTTTTTTCTCTAGCTCTCTTTTTTTGTGTGTTTGAAATTTTTAATAATTAAAAAAATCTTTTATGTGGCTAAAAACAATCATAGAAGTTTGAACCACCACACTGGAAAAATATTCGCAGCACCAGTAGATAAAACAAGGGGCAATATTTCTAATATACAAAGAACTATTAGCCAATTCATGAAAGAAAGTTTATACAAATAAAAAAGAATGGCAATACACATGAACAGACAATTCACAAATGGAAAAATACTAATATGCAATAAATATATATGAAGATTTTCAACCTTACTGATAGTCAAAGAAAAGTTAATGAACATAAAACTCAGCTCTCAGACTGGCAAAGATTAAACAGGTTCAGGAAAAAAAAAACCCTCAAAGATAATTAGAGTATAGGTAAATGATGTAATTTCCTATATGGTCTCTGGAAATGTGAATTGGCAGAAACCTCTAAGAGTGTATCTTGGCAATATGTTTCAAAATATAAAATGTAAATGTACATTGACATCCACATTCTACTTAATGGAAATTCAAAGGAGATACTGGCACAAGTGACAAAAATGTGAACATTAAGATATTCTTGTTAATATGAAAGATGGAATATTATGCCCATTAATAGGAAGCTGATTAAGTATTCTATAATACAGACAAATAATGAAATATTTTACAGCAATTAAAATGTTTATATATTCCATATTTATTGCTGAGGAGGAGATCCGTGACATATATTTGAGGAAAAAAGCAGTATTTAAATATTTGCATTTTCCAATTTACAGAAAATACATGAAATTTATGTATACATGCATAGAGGAATGTCTGGAAGAAGGTTCCCAATTTGTTAAGTATGACAGTCCCTATTGGTTGGATTTCTGGTGATTTTTATATTATTCTGTGTATTTTTGTATATTGTATAATTAAGAAGTATAATTGATCAATAACCAATTTGTTAAAAATCATTTCATAAGTCTGACTTCCCCATTAGATATTGAAGCACTAAGGGATTGTGAGCATGTAATTCAGTAATCATTGTATTTCTAACTCCTCTTGGCGCCCAGTAGGTGCTCCGTGAATATTATTGAGGTTAAATTGAATTTTATCTGCCATCTTTCCTTGACATCCATTCAGGCAAGTGTTTTTATGTTGGTATAATATATGGGTCTGCCCATATTTTCCTAGCATTTTAAGAGAAGCACAGAGTGTTAGAGTTGAAAAATTCTTTATCTTTACACCAAATTTCCTACTTTGTGGACAAGGAAAACATAGCTCAGAAAAGTAACATGACATATTCAGGATCATAGAGCTAATGGTTTCTGAATGTGAGCTCTATGAGAGCAAGTGTTTTAATCTGTTTTGTTTATTTCTATATCCCCAGTACCTAGGATCTGGCACATAGTAGGTATTCAATAAATATCTATTGAATAGATAAATGAATGCATCTTCTTACCACTTTGGGTCAGGCAGTTTGTCCATTTTTTTTCCCTCTGTGATTCCTTTTTTTGAAATAGATTCTCAAAGTGGATTGTTGTATAAAAATTATTTCCTTAAAGATGCCCTTTTGAGGGGTTGGTGATTGACTGACATGCTGATCATCATTGTTGTTGAGATGAGGTAGTTTTGTCAATGAGATGAGGGCAGTGAAAATAATTATAAGGAGGCCTTGTTTCCTTCATCACTGATAATTTACCTGAGCTCAGGATAGCTCAGACCTGACACGTTATAGATCAACCTTGGTAAGACTGGGCAATGGAGAGGAGAAAGGAACCAGAGTTGGGCAAAGACACAATCTCCAAGGCTTAAGGTAGACCCAGGTACATGCCTGGCTTTAGGGAGGCAGGGAGCAGTCTTGGAAGAACACTTCTGGGGTCCAGCATCCCAGGGATATTTCTGGAAGCATTTGGTACTGTATCGTCTCATCTGGGTCATTCAGGGTCTGGGAATCCATGCAGTGACCACCATTTAGGAGTGAGGCTGGGGAGCAGAAAAATAGCAGCTCCTCAAAGTTTGGAGGAGCTGGACTGGGATTTAGTCCTGTGAATGTGGCCTATATGAGCAAAATCATGCGGGGTCCTAGTGTCTCACTAGATGGAGTGAGACCGAGCATTGGGCAACTCCAACTCCACCAGGTCAAACAGTATTATTACAGATAGATGATAGGAAACAAAAGCACAATCCTTAAGGTGGGACAAATCTAGATTAATAGATACTGAGAGTTATAGTATGGAACTACACAGGTGTCCTGGAATGAGAGAATTAGAACTTAATTATAATTTTACTAGAAACCCAAATTTGGCAACCCAAGTTGGAAGCATGGCCTAATTTCAAGTACAGTAGGAGGTGTGATAGGGAAGATTAGCTGATATATTGACCTACTTAGCAGGTACTAGCACAGGCACTGGGGTAGAAATAACTATTAAGGAAGAGAACATTTTGGGGTAGTACTAGGGCAATCAGTGGTAGAGGCTGACATCATCTATTTTCTGTCATTTATGATGAGGTTTTTTCATGCAACTCGTCTGTTGCTCTGTTTACTTTTAGTATATATAGTTCTTGTTTACTTCTAATCAACTAACCCTCACCTAATCCCTTGGACAAGAGACATTCATTGGAAGACAGTCAAAAGGAAAATATTGTGACACATTTAAAAATATATAGGACAGATAATTTTCATGCAATCGAAACATAGACTAAAAGTTTTAGCCCTTTTTTGCATTTATTCAAAGTAGGCTAACATTTCTTCTTAAGTTTATGTTTCTGAGCAATATTCTAATCTATTTATCATGGACAATAAAATAAAGTCATTGAAAGGTGTGTGTGTATGAGGGAGGAGACTGGAAATATTACTTCATTTTATCACATTCTTAAAACCAATTTTGGATTTTGTTTTGTTTTCAGAACTCTTTCTTTCTGTTGTGGGATCCACTGGGTCTTTTTTACTTTTTCCCTTCTATGGAGTCTGCTAGCTAGCTCCTGGTCAAGCCCCAAAATGTAGTTCAGTAAGATTTAACAGAGCTCTGGGTAATGACTTTAAATGAATACCACCCACTGTGGGCATTGAATTTGGGGACTGTTGGCAAAGTAGATAAGTCAATTTTAAGGATTATGTAGGGGAGCTGCAAAACAGTTCCTCTCCCTGTTGATGGGATATCCTGTTCACAGCTTCTGCCTCTAGAAAGGCTTTGATTTGGCAGCAAGTTGGAGCTTTTAAACACTCCAATGGGCCTTTGTTGGCAACTGCTCTGCCTGCATGCACAGAGGGCTCATTCTTCCACAGAGGGCCACATGGCCTGCTGATGGGCCATACCAGTTTACACTGCTGTTGCTAGTGGGAGGGAGAAGCAAGCAAGCAAGCATGGATCAGTGTGGCCTATAAAGGCACCGTTTATCCCTTTCCAGCTTAGTATCCTCTTCTCCAAGCATGCCACCTTCAGTGTGCCTCTTGTTTAGTGGCCTTTAAGCTGCAGTTCTTACAGACTGAAATACCTCTGACACTCCTTTAAAATAAATTCCTGAATATACAACAGAGGCTCTTACAAGGTGCCATCCCCAGTGTCCCTTGGGGGAAATATTTTGTGGAGAAGTAATGTCATCACATGCCCCTTCACACACCCACCTTTCCCTTTGATCTTAGTGTTTACCTGTGGCTTATTGGTACCAAAGCAAACTGGGTATTGAGCATTTGAGTTTGAAATAGATCTGGTTCTCCAATAGGCATTCTTTGAAGTCAGATCCATTATGCGTTGTTTATTGCCCATTCAAACATACCCACATGTATTTCTAAGACCAAGGCTCTTCTTTCCTCATTCAAAAGGAACACTGGAGTTTGTTGCCATATTAATTATCCTTTGATATTTTTAAAATGGGAAAAATAATATCTCTGGAGTCCATTTTGTCCACTTACAAATTATTTTAACAATATATGTTAAGGGTAATTTTCCATTCTCTCTATTCCATTACTATCTTCCAAAGCACAATTACATGTCAATTGAATGACTCAGAACTTCTCCTGCCCAAGTAATAAATCATAAGTGTAATGGGTAAAAAGAATTTGTCATTGTTCAGTGTGTATACAGAGTTATGTGGCATATAACCTCAAATTTCTTTCAGATCATATATAAATACATAATAAAATAATAATACTCATTAGTCAACACCAAATATAAGTTCCAGATGTCTGAACATCAAAGTATTTATAGGCCTATAGGAACCGCCTTGAGACAGAAACCGTTTTTCAGAAATGGTACTGGAAGAAAGCAGGCTATAAAAACTTCCCAAATTCTCTGAAACAAAAGCTATTCTTGTTTATACATAAATTATGAATGACTTTTTAAGGGCTGACTCACTGGCCAGTGCATGTGCCTACAAATCTGGTTTCACAAGAGAATGAGAGCCGACTGGACTAACAGGAATTCTACAACAAATCATTTTTTTTTCCAGCTTGCCTCTAAAGCAAGTCAGTTTGTCCAAGGTTTCAGCCACCACTCTTGTAAAGGCACAGTGGGTCTATTGCTCCAACTGGGAGCCCTGCCACAGCTCTGATGACATTTAAATCGCCTAGCAGGAACTGCCTGCTTCAAGTGAATCATGGACGAGCTCTCTTGTTTGCAAAGAAGCCTTTTTTGTTCTCAAGCTAGTCCTTAGAAGAAGGGACTTGACAGCCCCCTCAAATGGTGGAATTGGAATGGCATCAGGTGGACCTCTTGCCTGAAATCACTCACCTAAGAAACTGCAATTTCTAAGTCTTTTCTCTGGATGATGGCCTTGTGTCTAGGTGTATTGTCCTGGCAGACAACAGCATCAACTTCTAATCTCAACTGTGCCATTTATTCATGGCCTGATTTCAAACAAATTAGTTGACTTTCCTCAGGCTTTCCCATTCATGAAATGAGATGTCATACAGAATAACCTTTCAGGTCCTGTCTGTCTTTGATGAGCTAGGATTTGGTTTTCCTCTACACAAAAGTAAATAAATGAATGTATTATTTAGATCATCAACATGATGTATTAGATCCCAGTGATCAAAATTGCTAATGAGTGGCCTAATTAATCATGATTCAATATAAGATTTCACTGTTAACAAAGACCTTCCAGGACTTGAAACATTTCTCTCTTGCAAGGAGGAGAAGGGGCAGGATCTAATTATTTCCTGAGAGTTTAAGTATGAAAAAGTAAAGCCAAGAAACTCATTGGCAACATGAGAAAAATATCCTATTATCTTTTTCTTCTTCAGATCTTCTTCTTATAGGAATTTCTTACAGGAAGGAGGGGAAAAAAGGAATGCACTTTCTTAAATGCAGTGATTCGAACCCTCCAATGATGGATAGTGTATGAATGTCAAGAATTTTGAACGTGAGTTATCCATCCTAAGTTTTCTACCCAAAATGCTTTTTGTTGATATTTGTAACGACTGAAAAGTGTCCCTAGCCCAGGAGTCAAGATGGTAGTGTGGGAAGACGCACAGTTAGCATCTCCCCACAAATAGGGCATCTGCTGGCCACTGATGGGAGACTCTGACACCCAAGGAGATGGGAAGCACCCCAAAGTGAACTGCCACCCCATGTGCCTTGCGGGATCTTGGTTCATGAGCCCAGGGTCAGGCTGAAGCTCCTGCAGTGGGAGCTCTGAGTCTGAACCACCAGACTAACAGAGAACCTCAGACCCCAGGGAATATTCATCGGAGTGAGGTCTCATGGAGTTCCTCATCTCAGCACCAAGACGCAGCTCTACCCAATAGCCTACAAACTCCAGTGTTGGAAGCCTCAGGCCAAACAACCAGTAAGACAGGAACACAATCCCACACATAAAAAAAAAAAAAAAAAAAAAAAAATGAGATGGCAAAAAAATATGTCACAGATGAAGGAACAAGTTAAAAACCTACAAGACAAAATAAATTAGAGGAAATAGGCAATCTACCAATCTACCTGAAAAAGAATTCAGAGTGATGATAGTAAAGATGATCCAGAATCTCAGAAATAGAATGGAGGCGCAGATTGAGAAAATACAAGAAATGTTTCACAAAGATCTAGAAGAACTAAAGAACAACAACAACAAAAGATGAACAACACAGTAACTGAAATGAAAAATACGCTAGAAGGAATCAATAACAATAACTGAGGCAGAAGAACGAATAAGTGAGCTAGAAGACAAAGTGGTGGAAATAACTGCCGAGGAGCAGAATAAAGAAAAAATAATGAAAAGAATTGAAGATAATCTCAGAGACCTCTGGGACAACACTAAATGCACCAACATTCGAATGATAGGGGTCCCAGAAGAAGAAGAGAAAAAGGAAATGGTCTGAGAAAATATTTGAAGAGATTATAGTTGAAAACTTCCCTAACATGGGAAAAGAAATAGTCACCCAAGTCCAGGAAGCACAGAGAATCCAATACAGTAAACCCTAGGAAAAACACACCAAGACACATATTAAGAAAACTAACAAAACTTAAATTCAAAGAAAAAATATTAAAAACAGCAAGGAAAAAAAAAATAACATACAAAGGAATTCCCATAAGGTTATCAGCTGATTTTTCAGTGGAAACTCTGCAGGCCAGAAGGGAGTGGCAGGATATACTTAAAGTGCTGAAAGAGAAAAACCTACAACCAAGATTACTCTACCCAGCAAGGATCTCATTCAGATTCGATGGCAAAGTCAAAAGCTTTTCAGACAAATGAAAGCTAAGAGAATTCAGCACCACCAAACCAGCTTTACAACAAATGTTAAAGAAATTTCTCTAGGCGAGAAACAAGAGAAGAAAAAGACCCATGAAAACAAACCCAAAACAATTAATAAAATTGTAATGGGAACATATCAATAATAACCTTGGATGTAAATGGATTAAATGCCCCAACCAAAAGATACAGACTGACTGAATGGATACAAAAGCAAGACCCATGTATATGGTGCCTACAAGACACCCACTTCAGATCTAGGGACACATACAGACTGAAAGTGAAGGTCTTTGCATGGAAAAAGATATTCCATGCAAATGGAAATCAAAAGAAAGCTAGAGTAGCAATACTCGTATCAGATAAAATAGATTTTAAAATAAAGACTGTTACAAGAGATAAGAGGGACACTACAAAATGATCAAAGGATCAATCCAAAAAGAAGATATAATAATTATTAATGTTTATGCACCCAACATAGGAGCACCTCAATATAGAAGGCAAATGCTAACAACCATGAAAGGAGAAATCAACAGTAACACAGTAATAGTAGGGGACTTTAACACCCCACTTACACCAATGGACAGATCATCCAAACAGAAAATAAAGAAGGAAACACAAGCTTTAAATGACACAATAGATCAGATAGATCTAATTGATATTTATAGAACATTCCACCCAAAAGTGGCAGAATACACATTCTTCTCAAGTGCACACGGAACATTCTCCAGGATAGATCACATCTTGGGTCACAAATCAAGCCTTGGAAAATTTAAGAAAATTGAAATTGTACCAAGCATCTTTTTTGACCACAACGCTATGATTTGGAAATCAATTACAGGAAAGGAACTGTAAAAAACACAAATACATGGAGGCTAAACAGTGTGCTACTAAATAACCAAGAGATCACTGAAGAAATCAAAGAAGAAATTAAAAAATACATAAAAACAAATGTCAGTGAAAACACGACAACCCAAAACCTATGGGATGCAGCAAAGCAGTTCTAAGAGGGAAGTTTATAGCAATTCAGTCTCACCTCAAGAAACAAGAAAAATCTCAAATAAACAATCTAACCCTACACTTAAAACAACTAGAGAAAGAAGAACAAAGAAAACCCAAAGTGAGTAGAAGGAAAGAAATCATAAAGATCAGAGCAGAAATAAATGAAATAGAAATGAAGAAAACAATAGCAAAGATCAATAAAACTAAAGGCTGGTTCTTTGAGAAGATAAACAAAATTGATAAACCCTTAGCCAGACTCATCAATAAAAAAGGGAGAGGACACAAATCAATAAAATTAGAAATGAAAAAGGAGAAATCACAACTAACACTGCAGAAATACAAAGGATTATAAGAGACGACTACAAACAACTATATGCCAATAAAATGCACAGCCATGAAAAATGGACAAATTCTTGGAAAGCTACAATTTTCCAAGACTGAACCAGGAAGAATTACAAAATATAAATAGACCTATCACAAGCAATGAAATTGAAACCATAATTAAAAATCTTCCAACAAATGAAAGTCCAGGACCAGATGGCTTCACAGGCAAATTGTATCACACATTTAGAGAAGAGCTAACACTGGTCCTTCTCAAACTTTTCCAAAAAATTGCAGGGGGAGAAATGCTCCCAAATTTATTCTACGAAGCCACCATCACCCTGATACCAAAATTAGAAAAAGATATCACAAAAAAAGAAAATTATAGACCAATATCACTGATGAGCATAGATGCAAAAATCCTGAACAAAATACTAGCAAACAGAATCCAACAGCACATAAAAAGGATCACACACCATGATCAAGTGGAATTTATCCCAGGGATACAAGGATTCTTCAATATACGCAAATCAATCAATGTGATACACCACATTAACAAATTAAGGAATAAAGACCATATGCTCATCTCAATGGATGCAGAAAAAGCTTTCAGCAAAATTCAACACCCATTTATGATAAAAACTCGGCAGAAAATGAGCAAAGAGGGAACCTACCTCAACATAATAAAGGCCATATATGACAAACCCACAGCAAGCAACATACTCAATGGTGAAAAACTGAAAGCATTGCCACTAAGATCAGGAAGAAGACAAAGTTGCCCACTCTCACCACTCTTATTCAACATAGGTTTGGAAGTCCTAGCCACAGCAATCAGAGAAGAAAAGGAAATAAAAGGAATACAAATTGAAAAGAAGAAATAAAACTGTCACTGTTTGCAGATGACATGATACTATATATAGAAAATCCTAAAGATGCCACCAGAAAACCACTAGACCTAATCAATGAATTTGGTAATGTTGCAGGATACAAAATTAATGCACAGAAATCTCTTGCATTCCTATACACCAACAATGAAAAATCAGAAAGAGAATTTAAGGAAACACTCCCATTTACCATTGCAACAAAAAGAATAAAATAACTAGAAATAAACCTGCCTAAGGGGGCAAAAGACTTGTACTCAGAAAACTATAAAACACTGATGAAGGAAATCAAAGATGACATAAACAGATGAAGAAATATACCATGTGCTTGGATTGGAAGAATCAATATTGTGAAAATGACTATACTACCCAAAGCAATCTACAGATTCATTGCAAACCCTATCAAACTACCAATGGCATTCTTCACAGAATTAGAACAAAAAAATTTACAATTCTTATGGAAACACAAAAGACCCCGAATAGCCAAAGCAATCTTGAGAATGAAAAATGGAGTTGGAGGAACCAGGGTCCCTGAATTCAAGCTATACCACAAAGCTACAGTAATCAAGACAGTATGGACAGTGTGAGTAGCTGGGCTGTAGAGAGC
This sequence comes from Aethalodelphis obliquidens, assembly GCF_003676395.1. NCBI lineage: Eukaryota > Metazoa > Chordata > Mammalia > Artiodactyla > Delphinidae > Aethalodelphis > Aethalodelphis obliquidens. The sequence continues at coordinate 24,614,390 of NW_020837951.1, forward strand.
AGGACAGTTCCTCTGTGCATGTATGGCTGGGAAGCCGGGATAGGAGGTACGACAGCATAAAGTTTGCAGTGAAAACTTAGCAGTCTCAGCTCAGCTGGAATGGGAAGTATCATCTCAGGTCTGCCTCATGAGATTTACAGGGACCTTCAAGATGGCAGAGGAGTAAGACTTGGAGATCACCTTCCTCCTCACAAATACATGAGAAATACATCTACATGTGGAACAACTCCTACAGAACACCTACAGAACACTAGCAGAAGACCTCAGACTTCCCAAAAGGCAAGAAACTCCCCACGTACCTGGGTAGGGCAAAAGAAAAAAGAAAAAACAGAGACAAAAGAATAGGGACAGGACCTGCACGTCTGGGAGGGAGCTGTGAAGGAGGAAAAGTTTCCACATACTAGGAAGCCCCTTCACTGGTGGAGACGGGAGGTGGGTGGGTGGGGGGGAAGCTTCTGAGCCATGGAGGAGAGCGCAGCAATAGGGGTGCAGAGGGCAAAGCGGAGAGAATCCAGCACAGAGGATCAGTGCCGACCAGTACTCACCAGCTTGAGATGCTTGTCTGCTCAGCCGCCGGGGCGGGTGGGGGCTGGGAGCTGAGGCTTGGGCTTTGGAGGTCAGATCTCAGGGAGAGGACTGGGGTTGGCTGCATGAATGCAGCCTGAAGGGGGCTAGTGCTCCACAGCTAGCCAGGATGGAGTCCAGGAAAAAGTCTGTAACTGCCTAAGAGGCAAGAGACCATTGTTTTGGGGTGCGCGAGGAGAGGGGATTCCAAGGACTGCCTAAACGAGCTCCAGAGACAGGCACGAGCCGCGGCTATCAGTGTGGACCCCAGAGACGGGCATGAAATACTAAGGCTTCTGCAGCAGCCACCAAGAAGCCTGTATGCAGTACAAGTCACTATCCACACCTCCCCTCCCGGGAGCCTGTGCAGCCTGCCACTGCCAGGATCCTGTGATCCAGGGACAACTTCCCTGGGACAACACACGGCGCCTCAGGCTGTTGCAATGTCATGCTGGTCTCTGCCACCACAGGCTCGCCCCACACTCCGTACCCCTCCCTCCCCCCGGCCTTAGTGAGCCAGAGCCCCCTAATTAGCTGCTCTTTAACCCCGTCCTATCTGGCCCTCAGGCCACCTACACGCAGAGGCAGGGCCAAATCCAAAGCTGAACCCCGGGAGCTGTGTGAACAAAGATGAGAAAGGGAAATCTCTCCCAGCAACCTCAGGAGCAACGGATTAAATCTCCACAATCAACTTGATGTACCCTGCATCTCTGGAATGCCTGAATAGACAACAAATCATCCCAAAATTGAGACTTTGGGAGCAACTGTAGACTTGGGGTTTGCTTTCTGCCTCTAATTTTTTTTTGGTTTTATGTTTATCTTAGTTTAGTATTTAGAGCTTATTATCATTGGTAGACTTTTTTATTGATTTGGTTGCTCCCTTCTTTTCTTTAAATATATATATATACTTTTCCTTTTTCTCTTTTAGTGAGTGTGTATGTGTATGCTTCTTTGTGTGATTTTGTCTGTATGGTTTTGCTTTTACCATTTGCCCTAGGGTTCTGTCTGTCCATTTTGTTTGTTTGATTTTTAGTATAGTTTTTAGTGCTTGTTATCATTGGTGGATTAGTTTTTTGGTTTGGTTGCTCTCTTCTTTCTTTCTTTTTTTATTATTTTTTATTTTTAACAATATACTCTTTAAATTTTTTCTTTTAATAACTTTATTTACTTTACTTTTTCTCTTTCATTCTTTCTTTTTCTTCTCCCTTTTCTTCTGAGCTGTGTGGCTGACAGGGTCTTGGTGCTCCGGCTGGATGTCAGGCCTGAGCCTCTGAGGTGGGAGAGCCAAGTTCAGGACACTGGGCTACCAGAGACCTCCAGGCCCCACGTAATATCAAATGGCAAAAGCTCTCCCAGAGATCTCCAACTCAGTGCTAAGACCCAGCTTCACTCAGCGACCAGCAAGCTATACAGTGCTGGACACCCTATGCTAAACAACTAGCAAGACAGGAACACAACCCCACCCATTAGCAGAGAGACTGCCTTAAATCTAATAAGGTCACAGACACCCCAAAACACACCACCAGACGTGATACTGCCCACCAGAAGGACAAGATCCAGCCTCTTACACCAAAACACAGGCACTAGTCCCCTCCACCAGGAAGCCTACACAACCCACTGAACCAACATTAACCACTTGGGGCAGACACCAGAAACAATGGGAATTACAAACATGAAGCGTGCAAAAAGGAGACCCCAAACACAGTAAGTTAAGCAAAATGAGAAGACAGAGAAATACACACCAGACAAAGGAGCAAGTTAAAAACCCACCAGACCAAACAAATGAAGAGGAAATAGGCAGTCTACCAGAAAAAAAATTCAGAATAATGATAGTAAAGATGATCCAAAATCTTGGAAGTAAAATGAAGAAAATACAAGAAACGTTTAACAAGGACCTAGAAGAGCTAAAGAGCAAACAAACAAGGATGAACAACACAGTAAATGAAATTAAAAATTCTCTAGAAGGAATCAATAACAGAATAACAGGCAGAAGAACGGATAAGTGACCTGGAAGTTAAAATAGTGGAAATAACTACTGCAGAGCAGAATAAAGAAAAAAGAATGAACAGAATTGAGGACAGTCTCAGAGACCTAAGGGACAACTTTAAATGCACCAACATTCGAATTATAGGGGTCCCAGAAGAAGAAGAGAAAAAAAAGGGACTGAGGAAATATTTGAAGAGGTTATAGTTGAAAACATCCCTAATATGGGAAAGGAAATAGTCAAGTCCAGGAACTGCAGAGAGTCCCATACATGATAAATCCAAGGAGAAATACTCAAGACACATATTAATCAAACTATCAAAAATTAAATACAAAGGAAAAATATTAAAAGCAGCAAGGGAAAAGCAACAAATAACATACAAGGGAATCCCCATTAGCTTAACAGCTGATTTTTCAGCAGAAACTCTGTAAGCCAGAAGGGAGTGGCAGGACATATTTAAAGTGATGAAAGGGAAAAACTTACAACCAAGATTACTCTACACAGCAAGGATCTCATTCAGATTCGATGGAAAATTAAAACTTTTGCAGACAAGCAAAAGCTAAGACAACGTAGCACCACCAAAGCAGCTTTACAACAAATGCTAAAGGAACTTCTCTAGGCAGGAAATACAAGAGAAGGAAAAGACCTGCAATAACAAACCCAAAACAGTTAAGAAAATGGGAATAGGAACATACATATCGATAATTACCTTAAATATAAATGGATTAAATGCTCCAACCAAAATACACAGACTGGCTGAATGGATACAAAAGCAAACCATTATATATGCTGTCTACAAGAAACACACTTCAAACCTAGGGACACATACAGATTGAAAGCGAGGGGATGGAAAAAGATATTCCATGCAAATGGAAATCAAAAGACAGCTGGAGTAGCAAGTCTCATATCAGAGAAAATAGACTTTAAAATAAAGACTACTGAAAGAGACAAAGAAGGACACTACATAATGATCAAGGGGTCAATCCAAATAGAAGGTATAACAATTGTAAATATTTATGCACCCAACATAGGAGCACCTCAATACATCAGGCAAATGCTAACAGCCATAAAAGGGGAAATCAACAGTAACACAATCATAGTAGGGGACTTTTTCACCCCATTTTCACCAATGGACAGATCATCCAAAACGAAAATAAATAGGAAACACAAGCTTTAAATGATACATTAAACAAGATGGGCTTAATAGATATTTATAGGACATTCCATCCAAAAACAACAGAATACATTTTCTTCTCAAGTGCTCATGGACCATTCTCCAGGATGTATCATATCCTGGGTCACAAATCAAGCCTTGGTAAATTTAAGAAAACTGAAATCATATCAAGTATCTTTTCCGACCAGAACACTATGGGACTAGATATCAATTACAGGAGAAAATCTTTAAAAAATTCAAACACATGGAGACTAAACAATATGCTACTAAATAAGCAAGAGATCACTGAAGAAATCAAAGAGGAAATCAAAAAATACCTGGAAACAAATGACAATGAAAACACGATGACCCCAAACCGATGGGATGCTGCTAAAACAGGTCTAAGAGGGAATTTTATAGCAATACAATCCTACCTCAAGAAACAAGAAAAATCTCAAATAAACAACCTAACTTTACACCTAAAGCAATTAGAGAAAGAAAACAAAACTCCAAAGTTAGCAGAAGGAAAGAAATCATAAATATCAGATCAGAAGTAAATGAAAAAGAAATGAAGGAAATGATGGCAAAGATCAACAAAACTAAAAGCTGGTTCCTTGAGAAGATAAACAAAATTGATAAACCATTAGCCATACTCATCAGGAAAAGAAGGGAGAAGATTCAAATCAATAGAATTTGAAATGATAAAGGAGAAGTAACAGCTGACACTGCAGAAATACAAAGGACCATGAGAGATTACTACAAGCAACACTATGCCAATAAAATGGACAACCTGGAAGAAATGGGCAAATTCTTAGAAATGCACAACCTGCCAAGACTGAATCAGGAAGAAATAGAAAATATGAACAGACCAATCACAAGCACTGAAATTGAAACTGTGATTAAAAATCTTCCAACAAACAAAAGCCGACGACCAAATGGCTTCACAGACAAATTCTATCAAACATTTAGAGAAGAGCTAACACCTATCCTTCTCAAACTCTTCCAAAATATAGCAGAGGGAGGAACACTCCCAAACTCATTCTATGAGGCCACCATCACCCTGACACCAAAACCAGACAAAGATGTCATAAAAAAAGAAAACTACAGGCCAGTGTCACTGAAGAACATAGATACCAAAATCCTCTACAAAATACCAGCAAACAGAATCCAGCAGCACATTAAAAGGGTCATACACTGTGATCAAGTGCAGTTTAACCCAGAAATGCAAGGATTCTTCAATATATACATATCAATCAATGTGATACAGCATATTAACAAATTGAAGGAGAAAAAACATATGATCATCTCAATAGATGGAGAAAAAGCTTTCAACAAAATTGAACACGATTTATGATAAAAACCTTTCAGAAAGTAGGCATAGAGGGAACTTACCTCAACATAATACAGGCTATATATGACAAACCCACAGCTAACATCATTCTCAGTGGTGAAAAACTTAAACCATTTCCTCTAAGATCAGGCACAAGACAAGGTTGTCCACTCTTACCAGTATTATTCAACACAGTTTTGGAAGTTTTAGCCACAGCAATCAGAGAACAAAAAGAGAAAAAAAGCAATACCAATCAGTAAAGAAGAAGTAAAACTGTCACTGATTGCAGATGACATGATACTATACATAGAGAATCCTAAAGACACTACCAGAAAACTACTAGAGCTAATCAATGAATTTAGTAAAGTAGGAGGATACAAAATTAATGCACAGAAATCTTTTGCATTCCTATACACTACCAATGCAAAATCAGAAAGAGAAATTAAGGAAACACTTCCATTTACCATAGCAACAAAAAGAATAAAATACCTAGGAATAAACCTACCTAAGGAGAAAAAAGACCTGTAAGTAGAAAACTATAAGACACTGATGAGAGAAATTAAAGATAATACAAACAGATGGTAAGATATACCATATTCTTGGAATGGAAGAATCAACATTGTGCAAACGACTGTACTACCCAAAGCAATCTACAGATTCAATGCAATACCTATCAAACTACCAATGGCATTTTTCACAGAACTAGAAAAAAAAATTTCACAATTTGTATGGAAACACCAAACACCCTGAATAGCCAAAGCAAACTTGAGAAAGAAAAACGGAGCTGGAGGAATCAGGGTTCTGGACATCAGACTATACTACAAAGCTACAGTAATCAAGACAGTATGGTACTGGCATAAAAACAGAAATATAGGTCAGTGGAACAGGATAGAAAGCCCAGAGATAAACCCATGCACATATGGTCACCTTATTTTTTATAAAGGAGGGAAGAATATACAATGGAGAAAATACAGCCTCTTCAATTAGTGGTGCTGGGAAAACTGGACAGCTACATGTAAAAGAATGAAATTAGAACACTCCCTAACACCATACATGAAAATAAACTCAAAATGGATTAAAGACCTAAATGTAAGGCCAGACACTATCAAAGTCTTAGAGGAAAACATAGGCAGTACACTCTATGACATAAATCACAGCAAGATCCTTTTTGACCCACCTCCTAGAAAAATGGAAACAAAAATAAACAAATGGGACCTAATGAAACTTCAAAGCTTTTGCACAGCAAAGGAAACCATAAACAAGATGAAAAGACAACCCTCAGAATGGGAGAAAATATTTGCAAATGAAGCAGCTGACAAAGGTTTAATCTCCAAATTTTGCAAGCAGCTCATGCAGCTCAATATCAAAACAACAAAGAAACCAATCCAAAAATGGGCAGAAGACATAAATAGACATTTCTTCAAAGAAGATATATAGAGCGACACACAACACATGAAAGAATGCTCAGCATCACTAGTCATTAGAGAAATGCAAATCAAAACTACAATGAGGTATCACCTCCCACCAGTCAGAATGACCATCATCAAAAAATCTACAAACAATAAATGCTGGATAGGGAGTGGAGAAAAGGGAACCCCCTTGCATTGTTGGTGGGAATGTAAATTGATACAGCCACTACGGAGAACAGTATGGACGTCCTTAAAATACTACAAATAGAACTACCATATGACCTGGCAATCCCACTACTGGGCATATACCCTGAGAAAACCATAGTTCAAAAAGAGTCATGTACCAAAATGTTCATTGCAGCTCTATTTACAATAGTCTGGAGATGGAAACAACCTAAGTGTCCATCATCGGATGAATGGATAAAGAAGATGTGGCACATATATACAATGAAATATTAGCCAGAAAAAGAAATGAAATTGAGTTATTTGTAGTGAGGTACGTGGACCTAGAGACTGTCATACAGAGTGAAGTAAGTCAGAAAGAGAAAAACAAATACCGTATGGTAACACATATGTATGGAATAAAAAAAAATTTTTTTCTGAAGAACCTAGAGGCAGGACAGCAATAAAGATGCAGACGTAGAGAATGGACCTGGGGACACGGGGAGTGGGAAGGGTAAGCTCGGATGAAGTGAGAGAGTGGTATGGACATACAATACACTACCAAATATAAAATAGATAGCTAGTGGGAAGCAGCAGCATTGCACAGGGAGATCAGCTTGGTGCTTTGTGTCCACCTAGAGGGATGGGATAGGGAGGGTGGGAGGGAGATGCAAGAGGGAGGAGATATGGGGATATATGTATATATATAGCTGATTCACTTTGTTATACAGCAGAAACTAACACACCACTGTGAAGCAATTATACTCCAATAAAAATGTTAAAAAAAAAAAAAGGACAGTATGGTACTGGCACAAGAACAGAAATATAGATCAATGGAACAGGATAGAATGCCCAGAGATAAACCCATGCACATGTGGTCACCCAATTTACGACAAAGGAAGCAAGAACATACAATGGAGAAAAGACAACCTCTTCAATAAGTGGTGCTGGGAAAACTGGACAGCTATATATAAAAGAATGAAATTAAAACACTGCCTAACACCATACACAAAAATAAACTCCAAATGGATTAAAGACTTAAATATAAGCCCAGACACTATAAAACTCTTCAAGGGAAACATAGGAAGAATACTGTTTGATATAAACCACAGCAAGATCTTTTTTGACCCACCTCCTAGTGTATCGGAAATAAGAACAAAAATAAACAAATGGGACTTAATTAAATTTAAAGGCTTTTGCACAGCAAAGGAAACCATAAACAAGACAAAAAGACAACCCTCAGAATGGGAGGAAATATTTGCAAATGAAACAGACCAAGGATTAATCCCCAAAATATACAAACCGCTCATGGATCTCAATATCAAGAAAACAAACAATTCACTTAAAAAATGGGTGGGAGACCTAAATAGACATTTCACCAAGGAAGACATACTGATGGCCAAGAGAAACATGAAAAGACGCTCAACATCAGTAGTTATTTGCAAATCAAAACTGCAGTGAGATATAACCTTATGTGATCAGAATGGCCATTATCAAAAAATCTAGAAACAATAAATGCTGGAAAGGGTGTGGTGAAAAGGGAACCCTCCTGCACTGTTTGTGGGAATGTAAATTGATACACCCACACTGGAAAACAGTATGGAGATTCCTTAAAAAACTAAAAATAGAGCTACCATATGATCCAGCAGTCCCACTACTGTTCATATACCTTGAGAGAACCATAACTCAAAAAGAGTCATGTACCACAATGTTCATTGCAGCACTATTTACAATAGCCAGGACATGGAATGAACCTAAATGTCCATCGACAGATGAATGGATAAAGAAGATGTGGCACATATATACAATGGAATATTACTTAGCCACGAAAAGAAACAAAATTGAGTTATTTGTAATGAGGTGGATGGACCTAGAGTCTGTCATACAGAGTGAAGTAAATCAGAAAGAGAAAAACAAATACCGTATGCTAACGCATATTTATGGAATCTGAAAAAAAAATAATACTGGTGAACCTAGTTGCAGGGCAGGAATAAAGAGGTAGGCATAGGGAATGGACTTGAGGACATGGGGTGGGAGGGCAAAGCTGGGGTGAAGTGAGTAGCATGGACATATATACACTACTGAATGTAAAATAGTTGGCTGGTGGGAAGCAGCAACATAGCACAGGGAGATCATCTCGGTGCTTTGCCATGACCTAGAGGGGTGGGATTAGAAGGATGGGAGGGATGCTCAAGAGGGAGGGGATATGGGAACATTTGTATGCACATGGCTGATTCACTTTTTTGTACAACAGAAACTAACACAGTATTGTGAAGGAACTATACTCTAATAAAGATCTATTAAAAATATATAAATAGCGGCTTCCCTGGTGGCGTAGTGGTTGAGAGTCCGCCTGCCAATGCAGGGGACACGGGTTTGTGCCCCGGTCTGGGGAGATCCCACATGCTGCAGAACAGCTGGGCCCATGAGCCATGGCCGCTGAGACTGCGCGTCCGGAGCCTGTGCTCTGCAACGGGAGAGGCCACAAGAGTGAGAGGTCTGCGTACTGAAAAAAAAAAAAAAAAAAAAATATATATATATATATATATATATATATATATATATAAACCTAGCCCAAATATGCATCTGAAAAAGAAAAAAAAAGAAAAAATGTCCCTAAGAAAGGAAGTGTTTGGTTCTTGAAATGTTGAACAGGGAGCTGTGTATTTGGATCTGAGCTCCATTGTACTTTGGGAAGCTGTCTTAAGCAGAGGTAACCATACTTCTTTTCCTCCTTTTCTCAGAAGGTGTTTGTTTTTATCTGCACACTTGTCCATGTGTGCAGATAAAAACAAAATCCTGAATTTCCTCTGATAACAAAATTTGGTCACTACAAGGTGGTAATAGTGTTCACTTATCAGTTTTAATTATTAAATAAATAACTTCAAGCTACACAGGCAATGTGGAATAAAGTCAACATGGAAGAGAGATTACTTAAACCTTGAAGCTCCAATGTTGCACAATTAACAATAAATCCATTATTACTTGATGTCTTTTCTCAAACAAAAAACACATGTGACTGGGAATTTAAAAACTGAACAGGCATTGGCAAATGTTTTCCAAATATAATACACCATCCTGACAGCTAATGCATCAGCAATGTTTACTTCAGCAAATGTTTCCAATTTGGAGGGGAAAAAAAATGAGTGTCTAATAATAATCTTCTACTTTTGAACACGTATACGGTGCTTTAGAGTTTACAGAGCACTTTCAGTGTATACATCCACTCAACTGATCCTTGAAACCACCTTGGGAGGTAGATGGGACACATATTATCTTCCAACAATTTGCCATTACCTACTCTTGTCATGCTGTTTCTTGTTTTTGTGACTTCACACGTGCTCTTCCAGAGTCCTGGAATGCCCTCTTACCCTTCCTCCTCTGTGCCATTTTCCATCTAGTTAATTCCCAATCATCTTTAAAAATCAGTGCGACTGCCACCTCTTTTGAAACCCTCTGGAATCCTCCAGTCTGATTTAGTTCTCTCCCTTCTGTGCTTCTTCCGTGACCTATGAGGTGTAACAGTGATCACAATTTACTATAATCATTTTTTTGCTTTTCTGTCTCTCTTACTAGACTATGCACTAACTTGATTACATGGCTTTTTTTTCATATACTTGACGCTGTCACTGTCACATAGTAAGGACTCAATGTTGAAAGAACGAGTGCACTCTGTTTATGAGATGAGGAAACTGATGCTCATGAAATTAAGTGTTTTGTTCAAAGTCACACAGCCAGAGAGGTGCAGAGGTTGAACTTTAACTTATGATGCTGGTCTCCCAGTCCTGTAGTCTTTCCTTGATATCATGCTGTGTTTGCTTTGCTTGTTTCTATTGAAATATATTAAATGATCGTGGCTATAACAACAGCATCTTGAGGGTATTTCTGCAGCACATATAAGAAACCATTGAGAAGAAATGTGCTTTTTTCTAGTTATTTATTCATTTATTATTTTTAATTCACTATTTACTTCCTATTTTCTTCCAACAGGGATTTGAGGCAGCTTAAAATAATGTTTATGTAAAACAAGGATAAAAACAAGGAGCCAGGTAAAAGAGAAAGTAAGGAGGGAAAGTATTGTGTCAAAAATCTTAGGCTAAGGAGAGTGACTGTTGGACTTAAAACTTGGCTTTGAGCTTCCTGGGTTCCAAGTAAACAAGGGAAACATAATGTGCTATATTGCTCTTATTATTATGTAAAGAGAAAGAACATCATGGCAGACAGTTTTTCCCCTAGCGTTAAACTTTAAGAGGAATTTATTGCATATGTATTTATATGAGTTCATGAAAAACATAATAGAAAAGCTTTCACCTGCAGCTCACAAAAGAGAAATTTCTTAATCAAACATTTATTGAATATCTCCTCTATGTTAGACACTGTATTGGAACAAAGATTCAAAGATGAATAAGATATGAGCTTGCCTTCAAAAGATATCACAGTCATCTAGAAAACAAAAGTAATATACAGCTTACTAGACATAAAGGGGTAGAAATTTTTGACAAGAATATACATATTTAGGCATATTATCAATGTTTGATGAATGAAAGGATTGATGCCTTATTTGTTTTTGTTTTTCTTAATTCTTTCATTTAAAGTCTATGTGCTTTGCAACAAAGGAAAACATAAACAAGATGAAAAGACAACCCTCCGAATGGGAGAAAATATTTGCAAATGAAGCAACTCAGAAAGGATTAATCTCCAAAATTTATAAGCAGCTCATGCAGCTCAATATCAAAAAACAAACAACCCAATCCAAAAATGGGCAGAAGACCTAAATAGACATTTCTCCAAAGAAGACATACAGATGGCCAAGAAGCACATGAAAGGATGCTCAGCATCACTAATTATTAGAGAAATGCAAATCAAAACTACCATGAGGTATCACCTCACACCTGTTAGAATGGCCATCATCAAAATATCTACAAACGATAAATGCTGGAGAGGGTGTGGAGAAAAGGGAACCCTCTTGCACTGTTGGTGGGAATGTAAATTGATAGAGCCACTATGGAGAACAGTATGGAGGTTCCTTAAAAAACTAAAAATAGAACTGTCATACGACCCAGCAATCCCACTACTGGACATATACCCTGAGAAGACCATAATTCAAAAAGAGTCATGCACCCCAATGTTCACTGCAGCACTATTTACAATAGGCAGGACATGGAAGCAACCTGAGTGTCCATCGACAGATGAATGGATAAAGAAGATGTGGCACATATATACAGTGGAATATTAGCCAGAAAAAGAAATGAAACTGAATTATTTGTAGTGAGGTAGGTGGACCTAGAGACTGTCATACAGAGTGAAGTAAGTCAGAAAGAGAAAAATACCATATGCTAACACATATATATGGAATCTAAAAAAAAAAAAAAGTTTCTGAAGAACCTAGGGGTAGGACAGGAATAAAGACGCAGACGTAGAGAATAGACTTGAGGACACGGGGAGTGGGAAGGGTAAGCTGGGACGAAGTGAGAGAGTGGCATGGACATGTATACATTACCAAATGTAAAATAGATAGCTATTGGGAAGCAGCCACATAGCACAGGGAGACCAGTCTGGTGCTTTGTGACCATCTAGAGGGGTGGGATAAGGAGGGTGGGAGGGAGACGCAAGAGGGAGGAGATATGGGGATATATGTATAGCTGATTCACTTTGTTATAAAGCAGAAACTAGCACACCATTGTAAAGCAATTATACTCCAATAAAGATGTTAAAAAAATACATAAAGTCTATGTGCTTTGTACAGTTGCTGTTCAATATAAGAATGTATGTGCTTTAGAAGCTTATAAACATTATCCATACATGGAGGCATCTTTTTCAACTCTAGCCCCCTCGGAAGTAAACCTAATAATAAATTGTCCGGACTCAGAAAACATGGTTAGAGTGAAAAGTCTACATTTTGTTCCTATAATTTGTAACGCACTCAGAAAATCCCAAGGTTGGCTCAGAACCAGCTGACGATCCCTCCAGCTCTGGGCTTATAATGGGGAGCCTATTTTTCTTTTTATTACTGGTAACTGGAAAAGCCTAGCAACTATTTTCCATTGACATTCCCTCCAGGATGGAGAGCTTGTTTTTCCTAGATTTTCGTATATTTTTAGATGGTCATCTTGGGCAGTCTGGCTTCATATCAAAAGTGTTTTTAATTGAAGAGGTTCTCCCTTGGGCTATTGGGTAGAAAAATACATTCTCTGTATCTCCGTGTCTATTTTGGGGGTCACAGCTGGATTCCAGTTCCCCATCTTTTTGCAAAGTGGCTGCTCTTTCATCTTATCCTTGCAGTGTGCCTGAAAAAGGAAGGAAGGAACAGAATCTGTGATCAGTCTTCTAAATGGCTGACTTAGAAGTGACAAAAGCAGCAACCTTGGGCCACCTACTCCATTTTCTCAAACTTCTGGAAAATGTAAAAAATGTTGATGCAGAAGCATTGATTATTGGACAATAAAAAAAATGGTGGTCTCCACCTTAAGATTTGCTGTTGGATGGAACTTATGGGAGTCTTATTTACACTCAAGGACACTGCCTCTTCCTTGCGTTTTTCATTTGCGTAGTTGTCATTTTCTTAAAGGTAGAACATGCTAGTGCTTAACTTTGGGTTCACGAATCCCAGAACTTTTTAAAAGTCCTGTGGCACATGTATGGCTTTTTCTCCTTTTGCTTCCTGCTTGGTGTGATGAAGCAAAGCACACTTAATTATAAAGGAGAATCACGCTTGATACTTGATAATTTCAGAACATTGTTTAGCAATCTGGAAAGAACTGGCAAGAAGCCTGGTCTCTCACTGGGTCTAACATGGTAAAGATGGGAAGTGAACTACCCGGGATCCATAGGTTGTAGGTCACTGGTACCATGATAGGTATTTTAGCACACTAGCTCGTTTAGTCCTCACAACCAGGCGTAAGAAAGCAATGCTATCCCCATTTTCCAGTGACAGATTTCAGAGATCGACTAACTTGTGAGAGTCACATAGTTGGTGGTGTGGAACAAGGGATGGCCTGTGACTCCAAGGTCTGGTAATCCATTCTCTTAACCCCATGGAGGCCTGGTGTGTCCAGAACACCATGATGCATCTTTAGGAGAATAAGGGATATTGACATGTTTCCTTGACAGTTTTCCTTAAATGATTCTTCACAAGGTAGGATTATCAGTAGAGAAGAGTTTTAGGCTATAACCCAGCATTCATCTTCTGAGGAAAACACTGATTCACCCAGTTATATTATTCAGAGGAGACCAAGAATATGAAGCATCAACAGACAGTGGAATTCCTTTTCAGTGAAGCCAGAGATGTCAGAGAAAAAACAATTAATGACATTTCATAGTACTTTATACACAGTGTACTTATCTGATTCTCAAGTTCTCTTGTCCTATTTAAGAGGACAGAATAAGGGGTGTGACGCCCACCTGGTTTCACTTGGAAAAGGGACACATGCTAAAGGCAAACCTTTGAGGTATTTGCTGATATGGTTTGTTGGGGGTGGCTTCTTTTCAGTTGAGGCCATTGTGGTTCAAGCATGGAGCTTAGAGACCTAGATATGTGCTTCTGAGAGTTTCACTGTTGCACTCTATAGAAAGTCATTCTGCTAAAAGGAGTCACACTAGATGCTGCTTAATATTCTGTGATAATTTGCTTTCGTTGATAACAAAAAAAATTTTGAAACTCTAGTCATAAGTAAAAATCCTTTGGAAGCTTCTTGGGTATCTTGAGTTATTAATCAGCATGTGTATATTCTGGGGTTATAATCAAAATATTAAACATCTGCTTTTGGCATGGCCACCAGCTGTTAGAATGGACCCAGCCTGCAGAGTTGGGACTGGATTTGGGGAGGAGCCTTCCTTGTCAGGCTCTAATCCTTCAGGGATTGGGAAGGTCTGGATTGGGGGCGGGGGTGGAGGGAGGCATTCCCATGGGTATCAGAACAGCAGGGAGGATCTCAAGGGTTATTTACGAACTGATAGAAAATGTTTAACATTTTAACGTGGTTACTGCATGCCAGTGTTACGAGCTGAATATCAGGTCTGTGTATATACGATGAATCTAAAATAGTAAAGTCCTACAGACATCTAGTGCTATGGGGATAAACAAGAGAAACCCTGAAGCCAGTGTGAAACTGCTTTTATAGAGTCTTTTCTAGGAATATTAACAACGAACACTGGAAAGATGACCTAAATATATTTAAGAATATAGTTTCTGGAGTCAGGCTGCCTGGATGTATTAGTTTCCTATTGCTACTGTAACAAGTTATCACAAATTTAGTGGCTTAAAATAGTGCACATTTGTTCTCTTGCAATTCTGGAGGTGAAAAGTCCAAAATCAAGGTATTGGCAGGGCTACTTTCCTTCAGGAGGTTTCAGGGGAGAATTCATTTCCTTGCTTTTTCAGCCTCTAGAGGCCACCCACATTCCTTGGCTCATAGCCCCTTCCTTATATCACTCCAACCTCCTGCTTCTGACAACACATATCCTATTACTGACTTTGACCTTCTTGCTTCCCTCATAAAAGGACCCCTGTGATTACCTTGGGCCCTCTTAGATAATCCAGGATAATCCTCCCATCTCAAGATCCTTAAATAATTCCATCAGCAATGTCCTTTTGGCCATGTTAGGTAACACCTTCATAGGTTCTGGGGATTAGATCGTGGACATCTTTAGTGAGTTATTATTCTGTCTACCACAATGGATACACGCCCTATCTCTGCTACTTCCTAGCTCTGTGACCTAGTGATTAGCTATAAGCACATTACTCACTCTCTCTGTGCCTTGGTTCCCTTGAAAGAAAAATGGGGGTAGTAGTAGTACTTTCCTTGTAGGATGAAGATTAAATGAGTTATTATAGGTGGAGGGCTTGGAACCATGCCTGGCCCCTAGGATGTGTTCAATGTGTGCTACCTGTTGTGAACTGTGGGTATCAGTGCTCCTCTGGTGAATCTGGTCTCCTGTTTCGTTCTCTGCTACTGACTGCAGAGCCAATGTCCTTGTCAGGCCAATTTATGTATGTATTTATGGCTGTACCGCGTGGCTTGTGTGATCTTAGTTCCTGACCAGAGATAGAACCTGTGCCCCCTTCAGTGGAAGCGCTGAGTCCTAACCACTGGACCACCAGGGAATTCCCCTTGCCAGGCCAATTTAAGGAGACAGTGCCTTTTGGGCCTTCATCAGTCTGTTGCAGTACAATAACCTTCCTGGTTTTGTATTCCTGCAACCACTCCTTCACTACAGTCAGGGAGCTTCTTGAGTTCCACCTGCAGCATCAACCTAGCTGTGCCTCCGGAACAAGAAAAAGGATAGACTAGCTTTAAGAAATTGTAGCTCAGTGTTACAGGACTAACCATAAATCCATGCCTGAAGTCTACCAATTCCTTGTTTCAGTGACCATCCTTGTAAGAATCTTCCAAAATGGAGTTTCATCCTGTCCTCACCCGTCTTCCTAGCACAGGGTTTCTGTCCCCAGTCTGATGGAACCCCTGACATTGTCATCTTCTAGTCTTTATGCCTCACATCCCTACATCCTCCAAAGTGTGTAGCAGCACACCACCAGCATGTGCCCTCCCCGCTGGAAGGGATTTCAAAGCCCTGCCTTCGTATCAAATGTGGGGAATAAACGTCTGTTCCTTTTATAGAATAAATTGGATTTGGACTTGCAGGCGTCTGCTGTCTGAGGGTTGTCATGAAAGAAGAAAGTGGCATGTGTAGATGAGAGTGGAACAGATGTCTCCTTACAGCTTGGGGGATCTATGAATTCAGTGGAAACACTATAAGGAAAATTGTAAGATGCTTTCCTGGCATGACTGAATCCAGAGAGACTGTGTTTCTCCAGAGTATTATAAGAACTTATTCCATTTCTGTAGTGTCAAGGTTTGCCTTTTTTTTATATCCCTATTTGTAGAAATTTCTCACCTGTAAAATCATATGCAGGAAAAGAAAATATATTCTCTGACACTAAAAATCAATCTGTTTAAACCACTGGTCTTTCCCAGCCCCCTTTCCTGCCCCATTACCACCATTTGAAAAAAAAAAGAATTTCAGTTTGTGGCATCACTTTGGTAACTTCTATTCCTTCTAAACTGGGTTGTACTATTTTGAAAAACAAAAAAAGTATTTTACCCAGACTTATTTTCCTTGTCAACTGCCTTTGCCACAAAAGACTAAATTCGTCTCTATTATAAATAGAGCTCAGTTACAGAGAAGTTTTACTGGCTACCTTAAAAGCACGGTTATTTTAATGAGTAGAATAATCTGAGTTTTGTTTTCTTCATTTTCCAGCTCTGTTTTCAAATTAAAAAATAATCCTTCATTAAAAGAAATGCAAACAATTTGTATAACATAAAAACTTTATAACTCTTTAACATTAAGCATCCAAAGAGGAAGACACAAATACTCAGTCCAGAGTCAGCCTTTAGTTTGATGATGTGAAAAGAACACTTGATTAGAAGTCAGCAAACCTGGGTACTAGTTCTTAGTTACTAATTATTAGGTTAAGATGTTCATTCTTTTTGCTTCAGCTCTTCATCTATAAAATGTGGGTAATAATTCCTCCACCTCATACACTTATAACAGGGCTCCGAGAAAGTAATCTTTAAAAAAATGAGTTGGAGAGCACAAAGGGTCATTTTAAAATATAAAATTCCAGCACAGTATAGTAGAGAAAGCACAGGTCTGCAGCCAGCCTATGCAGTGAATTCTGGTTCTGTCAAGTAACAAGCTGTGTGACTTGCCCAAGTTAGTTAACCTCTCTGAGCTTTGAATTCCTTATCTGTAAACATTAAAAAACCCTCTGGGTGACTGTGAGCATGGAAAGAGAGCACAAAACAAGTGTTCACTGATGGTAGCTCTTATTACTTTTCTCCACCGAACAAGGCATTCCTGTTTGTATATCCAAGCTATAAATATACTAGAGGTTTCCCTGGCCCAGGCGCTCTTGGAACATTTGACTCAATAGCCTTTCTCCTTTTTTTATGAAAAATTGATACTGTGGGCAGGCTTGTGGTTCTCCATGTCATTAAGTTCAGAAATAAATGTGCTCAACCACAAACCCCCCATCTTGCTCCAAAGGCATCTCAGGTTTTCAGTCTGCACATTGAATAGAGTGTACTCTTGCCTGCAAGGAGCATTCCTATCCCTTCAGACAGGGCCGAGGGCCCAGGTGGGGCTCAGGGCTGAGCAACTTTCAATGCATCATGACTATGAATTTGCTTCACTTTTCTCAGAAAGGCCCAGTGTCTCTTGCAGCTCAGTCTGGCATGGCCTTAAGTCAGCAAGTGCAAACTCAAGTGAGGACAGGGAGGTAACCAAATGGGTGTTGCAGGGGGCAGCAAGAAGACCATGGAGAACAGGAAATGGCAGCTCTCAGTCTGGTTGATGGTTGCCAGATAGGAATGCAGGCCCAAGTTTACTATATCCTGTTTGTTTTCCCCAAGAAAAGCCACAAATCAGAATTTTCATGTGATATTTTTCCAATTTTTACGTGTTGGCAGCTAATCCTCATTACTCTCTAACTCTATAGAGATTAGAGTTGTCCCATGGACTACAGTTGTTAATCTTCTTATATTCAGTGCCAGCCTGTGGGCCTCTAGTCACCCTGTGGGTTAGGAGACACTACCTTTATCTGCATGAACTTAGGTCACTTAGAATCAAAATCACCTTTAAGTGAAAAAGCCACAAAAACCCCATAGAAAGATTTTAGCTCTGAAATTATCTAATATCTTTACTGTTCTTGACTGTGATTAATTTTCTAAAAGCTTAAGAAGATGTAACCCTCATTGATCATTATCTCTTGATAAAAATTAGTTTTCAAACCATGTTCGTATAAGATGAAAGCACTTCAGAATAGCATGTGTAACTCACCTATACATACAGACTCCGAACCCCGGAATGTTTTTGGAATGGGAGAGAGAAGTCTTGCCCAGATATGATTTCCATCCATATCAAGTTCTTCTGACTTAAAGACCCATCTAGGATCAACAATTTGCATATTGAAAACCGAATTGGAGCGGAGCCCTTGGCGCATCTATGGAGAGAAGTGGGTTTTGGACTCTATCCCCTCTACCCTCTTAGATTCGGTAGAAGGGGAGGAGGCGCACTCCTCTAGATAGGGGAAGTGGGGAGAAATGCAGCTGATAGTTAACTAATTCCTTGTTTAGAATAGCAGTGCTGGAAGGGAAGATATACTCTTGGAAACAGTCTAATTCAATGGCTTTAACACTGTGTTCTGAGGTCTTCAGAGGAGCTTGAGGTCTTTCAGAGGCACTGGCCTTTTAAATGACACTGTAAAGCTTACAATAGAGTATTGGTATTGCATATAAGAGGTCATCTGAGGAAAGGGTCCCACTAATTAACGAAAGAAAACCCCACTGGTCTAATTTTGACTTTTAGTTAAAGAACCAGCCCAACGTCTAAATTGTCCAAGGCTACTCTGTTGAAGAAAGTCAAGCCAGTCCACACCCTGGCTCTGTTGTCTCCAAGCCCTTTCCTGCACTGTGTGCACATTAGCTACCTCTTTTAGCAGCGGATATATCTCTTCTTAAAGGTGCTGGAGGAATTTTCAGTTGTTTTCTGAAAGTTAAAGTAGCTTGAACTGCTTTGTTTTTTATCAGTTTGGGCAATTTTTGTATTTTTGACAAGGTCTTAGCAGCCACTAGTTACCACACCAACCATATACCATTTAGACTCAGATTTCTTTGTCTAGTGGGACTCTGACCACCACCAGACTTTATTTCTGGCTTCCATCCATAGGGACTGTGGTCAGTTGGGAGGATTAGAGGTTGGTATGTTCTAGTGGTGTGTTTTCTGAGGGTAGGTAACCTTGATTTGTAGCATTTGCCAATTTTCATTTTGTCAGTATTCCCACCATGGCCAATTTCATGTTACAAATGAGACATCACTGAGCAAGAAGTTGAGAATAGATGTGCACAATTGGCTCTCTCCAGAAGTGCTAGCTGGCTCCAGCACACCATTGTACATTCTCCTCTTCTCAGTTAGGAATTCATGCACCCTTATCCCAGCCCCAGTTCTCACCTCCACAGCCAGTGTTTTTCATTCTTCCTTACTCCAACATGTCTCTCCCTGTAATGCCAAAACAATGCCTAAGGATGGTCACTGTATCAAATGACTGATTGAATTAAAAAGCATCCTCATATTATCTAAGAATTTAAAAGTGTATTTCAAGTGAGAAAATAAGCTCATTTTTCCCATTCCATCCTTTTAAGACCCTACATGTTCCATTGATTTATATTTTTAACCATTTCTTAAGTTTTTATTTTTAAAAGCCTAAGTATTCTGTTATTTCACTAGATGGTGCTATATATAGTTTAGAGTTAGGGCAAGTATCAGCTCAGAAATCTGGGAGTCCTCTGAGGAACGCATGTCTTCTTATAACCAGAAGTTGTCATCACACTGAAATCAGGACATTCCAATTTACTTTATTCTTTTCCTTGCCTTTGTCTGTGGGGCTGGTGAAATCTTCTCACCAAGGCAGATTGTCCTTTGCCACTTACTTTAAGCATTACTTTCTCCAGGGTTGGAAGGTGTTTTAAATTTTCTCTGGTCATAAAGATCTTGCCATATATTTTGTAACTTTGAGCTCTGCCACCAGTCACACTTCATTTGAAAGAAGTCTCTGTCCCCTGCTCTGTGACCACTCCTTAATCTTTATTCTTTGGGTGCCAACCTTCTTTGTCTCTATAGTTTCATTTCTGCAAAATGTGAGCTTCAGAATATGTTGCTGAAATATTTTCAAGAGGGTTCATAAAGATTTGCATTCTAAAAAACTCATTCAGTAATTATAATTTTGGGGGCAATGTATAAGTCCTTCTACATGTTTCATTTTATTTCATTCATTATATACAGGAAATTAGTATTTTAACCCAACTTCTATAGTGTTTTTTTCTACTCTCCATTATCAAGAGACACCTAGAGAACCTCTCTAAAGAGAGGATAAAAACCTTATCACCTGCATTTTGCCACTTGTAAAATAGTCATCAGTCATTTTCACTGTTAACCACAATGGCTTATAGGCCGATTGATTGATTGTGTTATTAATTTAAAAGACTTTAATTCTACATTAAGCAGAGAAATGAAGAAAAAACTGTTAATTAATATTGAAAGTTATCTTTTCAACCACTCTTTCGCCTCCGTGAAGAAGCCATGTTTTACTTGAAATTGTATCCCCCAGTAGAGTACCAGGTATATGGTAGATGATCAATAATAGCTGCTACATTAATTGTTAAGTTACACACTTTGAGATACTACCCCAATTATTATTTGTAATTCTAGAATAAAACCACATTGTACCCATATTGTCCCATAGAATGAGGACATGGTTTCTCAAAGACTTGTCCTTACATCCCACAGGCAATGTAAGCAAAAAGGCTGGAATTTTATCCCAGGCTTGATTCCAAAAGCCATCACCTTACTGATTTTATGAAGATTAAGTATTAGGTCAGCTGGAATTCTTTCAGGTCCTGAAACCTGGGAGAGAATTACAAATGCTTATTTGCTTTTCTTTTGGGGGTGGGGGTGGGAAACCAAATGTTATGGCCAGTAGGAATAGTATAGCACTTAATTTTGATAACCATATCTTTATGTTGTTCACAGAAATATCATTCTCCCTACCTAGAGGGGCAAAGCATTTTACATCACATCTTGCAAATCTTTTTTTTTTTTTAAAACGAGCTACCTGTCCACCCTTCTTTTTTTTTTTTTTTCTTTTGTGGTATGCGGGCCTCCCACTGCTGTGGCCTCTCCCGCCGTGGAGCACAGGCTCCCGACGCGCAGGCCCAGCGACCATGGCTCACGGGCCCAGCCGCTCCGTGGCACGTGGGATCTTCCCAGACTGGGGCACGAACCCGTGTCCCCTGCATCGGCAGGCGGACTCTCAACCACTGCGCCACCAGGGAAGCTCCCATCTTGCAAATCTTTACAACTGACCACAGAAGAATTCTTAAAAATGGAAACATTGAGGAGTACTTGACAAATCAGATAAGCTGAATTGAGTAATAATTCTATCTCCTTATAGGTTCAGATCATTTCTTTATTTTTGAGTCAGTTTTGGTAGTTTGTGTTTTTCTATGAATTTGCCTGTTTCATCTAGATTGTCTCATTGTTGGGCATACAGTTGTTTAGAGTAGTTCCTTATAATCTTTTTTATTTCTGTAAGGTCAGTAGTAATGTCTCCCCTTTTCATTCCTGATTTTAGTAATTTGAATCATCTTTCTTTTTTCTTGGTCAGTCTAGCTATATGTTTGTCAATTTTGCTGATCTTTCTAAGGACTTACATTCCAGCAGGGGAGAGAGTAATAACAAAATGACTTGAGAAGGTCATAGGTTCTGTATAGAAAATGAGCAAGGAGAGGTGATAGAGAAGGAATGAATGGATAAAGAGGGCAGGGCCCACTTTAGGCAGCATGTTTGGAGAAGGTAACATTTTAACTAATCCAGGAAGAAAGAGAAGGGGACTACTGGAGGAAACTGAGAAAGATGGAATAACAGGGCCAAGTGGTGTTAACAAGGAAAAAGCTTGGTATATTCAAGGAAGGGAAAAACTGGAGATAGTGGTGGAAGGGGCAAGGTACAAACAAGGTTGGAGAGTTAGTGAGGCTGATTAGGTGGAGCCTTTGATGTTCTGATGAGGACCCTGGGTTTTATTATCAGTGCAATGTTTGTAGGGTTTTAAAATGTGAATGTCATGATCTGATACATTTCAAAAATTTCTCTCTAGCTACTATGTGAGAATAAATTTAAAGAAGCAAGGGGAGACCAGTTAGAAGGGTACTGCAGTTGTTTAGCTAAGAGATGATAGGGGTTTGGACTGGGAAGGGATGGTGGTGGAATCAGGAATTGTCTACAGTACCTAGTTTCTGATGAGATCTCTATCCTATTGCTAAAAAGACAAATAGATTATAGTTTTTGAGGTCAGAGTGACAGGTTGACTTTAGAGGAATATGGCATAGAGCAGCAGTCCCCAACGTTTTTGGCACCAGGGACTGGTTTCATGCAAGACAATTTTTCCACGGGGAATCATGGGGGATGGTTCAGGCGGTAATGCGAGCGATGGGGAGCGGCAGATGAAGCTTTGTTCGCGCACACACCACTCACCTCCTTCTGTGCGGCCCCATTTCCTAACAGGCTGTGGACTTGTATCGGTCCACGGCCCCGGGGTTGGGGACCCCTGGCATAGAGGAAGGATGGATCAATGGACAGATAGTGGAAGGAAGGAAACTAGGTAGGTAGGTAGATCAGTAGGTGGGTATGCTCCATGCCTTAAACTTTTACATTATTATCAAATAGGGTTTTAAAATGGCACAGTAAAATGCTCAGATTTGTACTTTTGTGAGCTTCAGTCCTCTGGCGGCTTATATAACACCATGTTGTACCTATATTATGCACGAGTGATATGAAGACTTATGCCCATGCATTTGTGTGTCTTGTTTAGGTTTTATTTTAAATTGAATCTTATTTTAAAAAGGTTTAAGGACACTCTCTTATTACTGATTTTTCATCACGATGCCTTGCATGTGGTATGGACTCCATAAATATTTGTTGAATTTAAAGTAATTGGATCCAGTCAGGAAACTAGCCTCAACTTGTATGCTTAGAAACACATATTGAATGATGCCATTTTTTTCTTCCCTCCCTGCGTCTTTCCTTCCCTCCCTCCCTACCTGCCTCCATCGCTCCTTCCTTCTTTCTTCCCTTGTTCTGCCCCCATTTCTTCTCTTCCCTCCTTTCATCTTTTTTTTGACTCTTTCTTTCTTCTTCCTGGGATTAGAAGTCTAACATCTAACTGATATCCCGGTGTTTGGTTAGCTGTAGGTGAGTCAGTAGACCTTTAAGTTTGGGGCAAGGAATATTTTTACAAGAACTTATAAATATGTAAAAATCCTCAGAGTTACATACTCAGCTACTCTCTGCTGTGTTCAGAAATACCATCATGCAGGCTACTGTTGGTTTGAAGAGATCCATGGGTAAATTAACCTTTTCTTTCAATGCTCTTGAAACAGAAAAAAGCATCAGCCCAGCTGCCCAGTGAAAAATATACCACTTGTATATGGTTTCAAAGTTCTTAAATGTTTCCAAGCTAATACATAGATAAATATTTTTAAAAATATACATCATTCCTAATTTGAAATGGAATCCTTTCAACTTGAAGGTCAGTTTGATCCTGAAGATATTTCTGAGCATCAGTTTGTAAATTTTCAAGTCTATACTTCAAATACAACTTAGAAATGAGGATGAAACATCTTGCTATGACTGTTAACCATAAGCAGAAGCCTCTCCAGTTGACAAGCTCCAGAGACATCATTTCTACTATGAATATGTCCTTGCCCCATGTACACAGACTCAGATCTTCTGGTCTTTCCTAAAAAACTTAATTGTGAAGGATTTGAGGGAAAATCCAGGGTCCCTTTTCATATGTTTCCCCTTTAAGTCATAGCTCTGCCAAGCATGAGAGACTGGGACCGGAGGCAGACCCCAGGTTGGGCCTGGCCAGTGCCAAGCCATGGTCCAGGGGTCAGGAGGTGGAGTGCCCAGCAGAACACTTGCCTACTTGCCCATGTCTGAGTGGACAGCAGATTTCTCAGTGGGGGCAAGGGAATGTGAGCTCAGTGAGCAAAGGCAATTGGGGGTTCCCCTTCCTGTTCTTACCTGGCATGCCGCTTATACAGGAGGCAAAAAACTCTTTTTTGTAACTAGAGAGAACTTTTGAGCTATCCAAAATGGTTTATATAACGGCTGCTTAGAATAATAAAGGAAGGTGGAGAAAATGAGACAAGTTTTACCTAAATGTGGGAAAATAGTCATTGTCCTCTTACTTCTTTCGGCAACACGCGCTTTACAATTGTTGTCCATCTCTTCATAATGGAAACATTTTTAAGGCTCATTAAAAATTGCCTGGGAAATGCCCTAAAGGTAAAGAGGCAAAAGTAAACAAACATACAAACATTTAGAAGGTAATTAAAGATTGTGTTTCTATCCATAGACTTAAAGAAATAGAGATTGATGGTATGTTTAAAAGAAAAACAGTACTTATGTTACCTGGATGCTTTATCCTGAAGGATCTGGGCCATGCCTTGCATTCCCCCAAGGGGTATAGCATGGAATGTGCACTTAAACTTGGTGGGGTCCTGCAAGAGTAGTTCTCCAAAGGTATCCCGTTGTTTTAGTCCAGAGACAGGTTATAGGATGGCCTCTTCTCTCCCACTGGTTTCCTCACTGCAGTGCCAGGTACCCCCATCAAGAGCATTTGGCAGCACGGTAGAGGGAGGCATGCCAGCAAAGCTCTCACAGTGTTTATGGTGTCAGCTGCTTCCTTGGCATCCAACAAAGTTTCATCAGCTTTTGTTTGGGATTTTCTTGGAGTTCATGCTAATTTGTACCAGCAGTTTACAAGGCCCAGTAAGTTGATTATCTCAGGGCAACTTAAGCAGTAAGCAGCAGTGTCAGGACTCAAACCCAAGACTTTTTTTTAAATTAGTAAACTTTATTTCTTAGAGTAGTTTTAGGTTCTTAGCAAAATTGAACAGAAAGTACAGAGATTTCTCATATACTCCCTGTCCCCACACACGTGCAATCTTTCCCACTATCAACATCCTTGATTGCCCCAGAGTGGTACATTTGTTACAATTGATGAGCTACCTTGACACATCATTATTACCCAAAGTCTATATTCTACCTAAGGGATCACTCTTGGTTTTGTGCATTGTTTGGTTTTGACAAATGTATAATGATATGTATCCACCCTTGTAGTATCATACAGAATAGTTTCACTGCTCCCCAAATCCTCTGTGCTGTGCTTATTCATTCTTCCCTCTCCTCTAACCCCTGGAAACCACTAACATAACTTATAATCATACAAAATGTAGCCTTCTCAGATCAGCTTCTTTAACTTAGTAATATGTATTTAAGTTTCCTACATGTCTTTTCGGAGTTTGAGAGCACATTTCTTTTTAGTGCTGAATGATATTCCATCATCTGGATGTACCACAGTTTATTTATCTGCTTAAGGACAGCTTTGTTGCTTTCAAGTTTTGGCAATTATGAGACTGACTGCTATAAACATCCATGTGCAGGTTTTTGTATGGACATAAATTTCAACTTTGGGTAAATAACTAAGAGTATGATTGCTACATTATATGGTAAGAGTATGTTGAGTTTTGTAAGAAACTACCAAACTGTCTTCCAAAGTGTCTGTACTACTATTTTGTTCCCACAAGCAATGAATGATAGTTCCTGTTGTTCCATATTCTTGCCAGCATTTGATGGTGTCAGGGTTCCAGATTTTGGCCATTCTAATAGGTGTGTAATGGTATCTCATTGTTTTTTCAGTTTGCAGTTCCCTAATGACATACGATATTGCCCATCTTTTCATATGCTTGCTTGCCATCTGTATATCTTCTTTGGTGAGGTATCTGTTCAGGTCTTTTTTAAAAAAAATACATTTATTTATTTATTTTTGGACGCGTTGTGTCCTCGTTGTTGCACCTGGGCTTTCTCTAGTTGCGGAGAGCAGGGGTTACTCTTCATTGTGGTGTGGGCTCTAGGCACACGGGCTTCAGTAGTTGTGGCTCAGGTTCTAGAACGCAGGCTCGGTAGTTGTGGTGCATGCGGCATGTGGGAATCTTTCTGGACTAGGGATCGAGCCCGTGTCCCCATCACTGGCAGACGGATTCTTAACCACTGCGCCACCAGGGAGGTCCCTCTGTTCAGGTCTTTTGCCCAATTTTAAACCAGGCTGTTCAATTTATTATTGTTAAGTATTGTATATTTTGGGTAATAGTCCTTAATCAGCTGTGTCTTTTATAACTATTTTCTCCCAGTCTGTGGCTTTTCCTCTCATTCTCTTGATGTTTCCTCTCATGTAGCAGAAGTTTTTAATTTTAATGAATTCCAGCTTATCATTTTTTTCTTTCATGGATTGTGCCTTGGTGTTATATCGAAAAAGTCATTGCCATCCTCAGGGTCATATAGGTTTTCTTTGTTATTTTGAAGAGTTTTGTAGTTTTGCACTTTTCATTTAGGCCTATGATCCTTTTTTTTTTTTTTTTCTTTCTTATTGAAGTATAGTTGATTTACAATGTTATGTTAGTTTCTGGTGTACAGCTAAGTAAGTCAGTTATACATATGTATATGTATTCTTTTTCATATTCTTTTCCATTATGGTTTATTACACGATATTGAATATAGTTCCCTGTGCTATACAGTAGGATCTTGTTGTTTATTTATTTTATATATAGTAGTTTGTATCTGTTAATTCCAAACTCCTAGTCTATCCATTCCCCACCCGCTTTCCCCTTTGGTAACCATAAGTTTGTTTTCTGTGTCTGTCAGTCTGTTTCTGTTTGGTAGATAAGTTCATTTGTGTCATATTTTAGATTCCACATATAAGTGATATCATATGGCATTTGTCTTTCTCTGTTTGACTTACTTCACTTAGTTTGATAATCTCTAGGTCCATCCATATTGCTGCAAATGACGTTATTATCTGTGGGTAAATAGTATTCCATTGTGTATATATACCACATCTTCTTTATCCATTCATCTGTTGATAGACATTTAGGTTGCTTCCATATCTTGGCTATTGTAAATAGTGCTGCTTTGAACATTGGGGTACATGTGTCTTTTTGAATTAGAGTTTTCTCTGGATATATGCCCAGGAGTGGGATTGCTGGATCATATGGCAACTCTACTTTTAGTTTTTTTGAGGAACCTCCATACTGCTTTCTGTAGTGGCTACACCAATTTACATTCCCACCAACAGTGTAGGATGGTTTCCTTTTCTCCACACCCTCTCCAGCCTTTGTCATTCGTAAACTTTTTAATACTGGCCGTTCTGACTGGTGTGAGGTGGTACCTCATTGTAGTTTTGATTTGCATTTCTTTAATAATTATTGATGCTGAACATCTTTTCATGTGCCTATTGACCATCTGTATGTCTTCTTTGGAGAAATGTCTATTTAGGTCTTCTGCCCATTTTTTGATTGGATTGTTTGGAGGTTTTTTTGTTATTGAATTATATGAGCTGTTTGTATATTTTGGAAATTAGGCCCTTGTCAGTCACATAATTTGCAAATATTTTCTTCCATTCCATAGGTTGTCTTTTCATTTTGTTTACGGCTTCCTTTGCTGTATTTGATTAGGTCCCGTTTGTTTATTTTCACTTTTACTTCTTTTGCCTTGGGAGACTGATCTAAAACAATATAGCTATGATTTATGTCAGAGAATATTTTGCCTATGTTCTCTTCTAGGATTTTTATGGTGTCATGTTTTATATTTAAGTCTTTAAGTCATTTTGAGTTTATTTTTGTGTATGATGTGAGGCTGTGTTCTAACTTCACTGATTTACATGCAGCTGTCCAGCTTTCCCAACACCACTTTCTGAAGAGACTGTCTTTTCTCCATTGTATATTCTTGCCTCCTTTGTTGAAGGTTAATTGACCATAGGTGTGTGAGTTGATTTCTGGGTTCTCTTTTCTGTTCCATTGATCTATGTGTCTGTTTTTGTGCCAGTACCATGCCGTTTTGACTACTGTAGTTTAGTAGTATTGTCTGAGGTCTGTGAGGGTTATGCCTCCAGCTTTGTTCTTTTTCCTTAGGATTGCTATGGCAATTCTGGGTCTTTCATGGTTCCATATAAATTTTAGGATTATTTTTCTTAGTTCTGTGAAAAATGTCATGGATCATTTGATAGGGATCACATTAAATCTGTGGATTGCTTTGAGTAGTGTGGCCATTTTGACAATATTAATTCTTCCAATCCAGGAGCATGGGATATCTTTCCATTTCTTTGAATCATCTTCAGTTTCCTTTATCAATGTTTTATAGTTCTCAGCATATAAGTCTTTCGCCTCCTTGATCAGATTTATTCCTAAGTATTTTATTTTTTTGGATGTGATTTTAAAAGGGATTTTTTTTTCTTTTTACTTTCCCTTTCTGTTATTTGTCAGTGGAAAGAAATGCAACAGACTTCTGTATGTTAATCTTGTATCCTGCAACCTTGCTGAATTTGTTTATCAGTTCTAGTAGTTTTTGTGTGGAGTCTTTAGGGTTTTCTATATGTAGTATTGTGTCATTTGCATATAATGACAGTTTCATCTCTTCTCTTGCAATTTGAATGCCTTTTATTTCTTTTTCTTTTCTGATAGCTGTGGCTAGGACTTCCAATACTATGTTGAATAGAAGTGGTGAGAGTGGGCATTATTGTCTTGTTCCAGATTTTAGTAGGAACGCTTTCAACTTTTCACCATTGAGTATTATGTTGGTTGTGGGTTTGTCACAGATAACTTTCCTTATGTTGAGATATGTTCCCTCTGTACCCACTTTAGTAAGAGTTTTACATGAATTGTTGTTGAATTTTATCAAATACTTTTTCTGCATCTATTGAGATGGTCACGTGGTTTTTGTCTTTTCTTTTGTTGACGTGATGTATCACATTGATTGATGTGCATATGTTGAAACATCTTTGTGACCGTGGGATGAATGCAACTTGATCGTGGTGTATGATCTTTTTTATGTGTTGTTGGGCTTGGTTTGCTAATATTTTGTTGAGAATTTTTGCATCTATATTCATTAAAGATATTGGCCTGTAATTTTCTTTTTTGGTGGTGTCTTTGTCTGCTTTTGCTATCAGGATGATGGTGGCTTCACAGAACACCTTTAGGAGTGTTCCCTCCTCTTCAATCTTTTGGAATAGTTTGAGAAGGATTGGTACAATTTCTTTGTTGTATGTTTGGTAGAATTCCCCAGTGAAGCCATTTGGTCCTGGACTTTTGTTTGCAGGGTGTTTTTATTATTATTATTATTACAGATGCTATTTCACTCCTAGTGATTGGTCTGTTCAAAATATCTATTTCTTCTTGATTCAGTTTTGGTGGGCTAGAAACATGTCCATTTCTTCTAGGGTGTCCAATGTTTTGGAATATAACTGTTTGTAGTGTTCTGTCTCTCTCTCTCTCTCTCTTTGCATTTCAGTGGTATTGGTTGTTATTTCTCCTCTTTCATTCTTATTTTGTTTATTTGGGTCCTCTCTCTTTTCTTCTTTGTGATCCTGGCCAGAGGTTTGTCAATGTTGTTTACCCTTTCAAAGAACCAGCTCTTGGGACTTCCCTGGTAGTGCAGTGGTTAAGAATCTGCCTGCCCATGCAGGGGACATGGGTTCAAGCTCTGGCCCAGGAAGATCCCACATGCTGCAGAGCAACTAAGCCCATGTGCCACAGCTACTGAGTCTGTACTCAGAGCCCACAAGCCACAACTACTGAGCCCATGTGCCACAACTACTGAGCCTATGTGCCACAACTACTGAAGCCCATGTGTCTAGAGCCCATGCTCCACAACAAGAGAAGCCACTGCAATGAGAAACCCACACACCACAATGAAGAGTAGACCCCGCTCGAAGAGTAGCCCCCTCTCACCACAACTAGAGAAAGCCCACATGCAGCAACGAAGACCCAACACAGCCAATAAATAAATACATTTAAAGAAAAAGGAAAAACAAAGAACCAACTCTTGGTGTTACTGAATTTTTTTCTATTTTTTAATCTCTATTATATTTATTTCCTTCTTGATCTTTATTATTTCCTTCCTTCTGTTGACTTCAGGTTTTGTTTGTTCTTCTTTTTCTAATTCTTTTAGGTGGTACGTTAGGTTGTTTATTTGAGATTTTTCATGTTTTTTTTTTTTTTTGAGGAACACTGTATTACTATGAACTTCCCTCTAAGAACTGTATTGCTGCAGCCCATATATTTTATATAGTTGTGTTTTCATTGTCATTTGTCAAGATATTTAATTTCCTGTTTGATTTCATTGTTGACCCATTGGGTTTTTTTAGTAGCATGTTGTTTAGTCTCCGTGTAATTGTTCTCTTTTCTCATTTCTCTTTCTGTGATTGACTTCTACTTTCATGCCGTTATAGTCAGAAAAGATGCTTGAAATAATTTCTATTCTCTTAAATTGGTTGAAGCTTGTTTTGTGTCCTAGCATGTGGTCAGTCCTAGGGAATGTTCCATGTGCACTTCAAATGAATATGTATTGTTTTTTTTTTTTTTTTTGATGTAATGTCCTAAAAATATCAGTTAAGTCTAACTGTTCTGTTGTGTCATTTAGGATCTCTGTTGCCTTATTGATTTTCTGTCTGGAAGAAAATCACAATTGGAAAGTAAATCATTTAAATAAACCAGTACACAGATCTTTAAAAAAATCAAAAAAATTTTGTGAAAGCGATGATAACTACAATGAGCAGCAAAAGGATAAACATGAAGATGTAAAATTGTTAACATAAATTGCTAGGGAGGAGAGTAAGGAAATGTATATTTCTTTTTAGAATGTGTTTTAGCCTATATGGCTACCAGTCTAAAGCAAGTAGATATAGTAATGGGTTAACATACTTGAAAACCAGGGTAACTATAAATCAAAACATACACTAGATTCACAAAAAACAAAAGGAAGAGAACATAAGCATAATACAAAAGAAAACCATCCAGCCACAAAAAGAAGGGGACAAAGAAGAAGTACAAAATTAACTGGAAAACAAGGTTTAAATTGGCAATAAATACATATCTATCAATAATTACCTTAAATATCAATGGACTAAATACTCAAATCAAAAAACACAGAGTGGCAGATTGGATAGAAAAACAAGAGCCTAGGGCTTCTCTGGTGGCGCAGTGGTTGAGAGTCCACCTGCCGATGCAGGGGACATGGGTTCATGCCCCGGTCTGGGAAGCTCCCACATGCCGTGGAGCGGCTGGGCCCGTGAGCCATGGCCGCTGAGCCTGCGCGTCCAGAGCCTGTGGTCTGCAACGGGAGAGGCCACAACAGTGAGAGGCCCGCGTACTGCAAAAAACCCCCAAAAACACCAAGAGTCTACAATATGCTGCCTACAAGAGACCTATGTTAAGGTGAAGGACTCACATATATTGAAAGTGAGGGGATGGGAAAATCTACTTCATGCAAACAGAAATGAGAAGTGGGGGTCACAATACTCATATCAGACAAAAAAGACTTTAAAACAATGGCCATAACAAAAGATAAAAAAGGACACTATATAATGATAAAAGGATCAATGCAAGAGGATATTACACTCATTAACATATATATACCCAATATAGGAGCGCCTAAATACATAAAACAAATATAAACAGACATCAAGGGAGAAACTGACTGTAATACAATAATAGTAGGAGTCTAATACCCCACTCACATCAATGGACCATTTTGAATTAATTTCTGTGAAAGGTGTAAGGTGTGTATCTAGATTCAGTTTTCACATGTTCATGTCCACTTGTTCCATCACAATTTGTTGAAAAGATTGTCTTTGCTCCATTGTATTGCCTTTGCTCCTTTGTGAAAGGTCATTTGACTGTATTTATGTGGGTCTGTTTCTGGGCTCTCTGTTCTGTTCCATTGGTCTATTTGTTTGTTCTTTCACCAATACCGCACTGCCTTGATTACTGTAACTTTATAGTAAGTCTTAAAAGTCAGAATAATGTCAGTCCTCCACCTTTGTTCTTATCCGTCAATAGTGAGTTGGCTATTCTGGGTATTTTCCTTCTCTATATAAACTTTAGGATCATTTTGTTAACATCCACAAAATAACTTGCTAGGACTTTGGACTAGGATTGTATTGAATCTGTAGATCAAGTTGGGAGGAACTGACACCTTGACAATATCTTCCTGTGCAGAAATATGAAATGTCTGTCCATTTATTTAGTACTCCTTTGATATCTTTTATTAAAGTTTTATAGTTTTTTTTCATGTAGATCTTATATATATTTTGTTATATTTATACCTAAGTATATCATTTTGGGGTGCTAATATAAATGGTAGTGTGTTTTTAATTTTAAATTCCTTGTTTATTGCTGGAATATAGAAAGTGATTGACTTTTCTACATTACACTTGTATTCTACAACCTTATTATAATCACTTATAATTATTAGCAGGTTTTTCTTGTCAATTCTTCTTGATTTTCTACATAGACGGTCATATTGTCTGTGAACAAAGATAATTCTATTTCTTCCTTCCCACTCTATACCTTTTATTTCCTTTTCTTGTTTCATTGCATTAGTTATAATTTCTAGTTTGATGTTGAAAAGCAGTGGTGAAAGGAGATATCCTTGCCTTGTTTCTGATCTTAGCAGAAAAGCTCACCATTTAAGTATGGTGTTAGCTGTAGGTTTTTGTTGGTGTTCTTTATCAAGTTGAAGAATTTCCCTTATATTACCAGTTTGCTGAGTTTTTTAAAAAATCATGAATGGGTGATAGATTTTGCCAGATGCTTTGTCTGCATTTATTGATATGATCATGTGGTTTTTCTTTTTTAGTCTGTGTGGTAGATTACATTAATTGATTTTGAAATATTGAGCCAGCCTTGGGATAAATTCTACTTGATCATGGTAGCCTGGTGTATAGTTCTTTTTATACATTGTTGAATTTGACTTGCTAATATTTCATTGAGGATTTTTGCATCTATGTTTATGAGAAATATTGGTCTGAAGCTTTCTTTTCTTGTAATGTCTTTGGCTTTGTTACTAGGATAGTGCTGTCCTCATAGAATAAATTAGAAAGTATTCTCTCTTCTTTTTTCTGGAGGATATTTTGGAGAATTGTTGTGTCTTTCTTAAGTGTTTGGTAAAATTCACCAGTGTGCACATCTGGGCCTGGAGCTTTTAGCTTTGGAACGTTATTAATTTTTGATTCAATCTCTTTAATAGATATAAGCCTATTCAGATTGTCTAGTTATTTTTTGTGAGTTTTGGCTGATTGAATCTTTCAACAAATTTGTCCATTTCCCCCCTTTCTGCCAGAGGCATAAGAGGATTTTTCTCTGATATTCACTGTGAAAACCTTATAGAGCTCAAAAGTAAAACTCACCGAAGTATTGAGGCTTCCCTATAACTGTGTCCTCCTGGTGTTTTAACTCTCAGAGTTGTTCACACTGAACCTCCAGAAATTCATCAATTACAATTCAGACTTTTCTACCTTAGTACTGGTTTCCAAAGAGGTTTCTGTTCTGGCAAGTTGTGATGCTCTGTATCCACCTATCTGTCTCTTTAATTTAGGAGACAGCAGTTTACCCTGTGACCTCTCTTCTCTGAGAGAGCTAAGAAGAGTTGTTGGTTTTTCAGTTTGTTCAGCTTTTCACTTACTGTTGTCATGGAGTGGCAACTTTTAAGCTCCTTATGTGCTGGACCAGAAACAGGAAGGAACCTAGGACTTTTGAGCTAAAGTTGTCATTCTTTCTGTGTCCTGGAACTGTCTCATATGGACTGATTTTTGTAGAGAGAATAACACTGACTGCCATATATTATATTATCATTCATCTTGTGTGGTTTAGTTGCCTTACTTCATATTAATACGTCGGAATCCACTCATCAACAATCTTGTCATCTGTCCTCTTATGTTTTCTTGCCTAATTGAAGTAAAACTTGGAGCCATACACATTTTATTCAGTTCATAATAGGATTATATGGATACAGTTCTAAGCAAAAAATGTATGTATAGTCTGCTTAGGATGGTAAAGGGACCTCACCTTTCACATCTTGGTGAATAGGACAAGCTTAGTATAGTTTTTTAAGGGGATGGTGATTCTTCTGGTCATAAAAGTACACTTCAATTTGCTCAATACATTTGTTTAGAAGATGCTGTGTACACACCATTATTTTACGAATATATGTTGTATCGAAAGCATATTTCTTTGGGGGAAGCCCAGGGAGAATAATAATGAAAACGCCAATGTGGGCAACATGGGGATTTTTGTTAGGATGGAGATTCCAAATTGACATGCAAATGCTAGGGTCTACAAAGGGAGGAAAGCAGGATAATGTAAACAATAGGTATTTATTTTCTAAATATTGATGTGTTTTGGAAAATTTCATGATGGTGGGTCAACCAGATAGTATTTATTTGCGATCAAACAGCCAAATGAAACTGCCTAGGATAATGCAAAATAATTGATTATAAAATAAAGACTCTCAGAGCCTCAGGAGACATAATTCTGCAGGCCCACTCCCAAATGTGTTCTCAGTAGTATAAGAAGGAAATGATAATGGAGGCCATTCTTCTCAAATATTTCCTGAGTATACATTGGGTGTATGACATCATGATGAGGCCCTGGGGAGTAGTGCTTAAGCGTTAAACAAGGAGACAAACTCTCAGCTTCCTAGAAGTTTCATCTGAGAGGAGACATTGAAACAGGTATACAGGGTAGGAGGGATTAAGAATGGAGTCAACCGAGACCCAGATTGAAGATGTCAACACCTTGTCTTGTTTGGTCTCGAGTCATTTTGACCTGGTGTAAAGGGAGAGGGAAGATGCCTCCCAGAAGGCTAGGAAAACAGGGAGCTCAGGTTCCTAGCTGGGTTTAAAGACTTCTCCTTGGATTCACCTCACCCACAAAATGATAATGTAACCACTGGTGAATGCCGCTGACCACTGCACCACCCCTCCACCCCACACGTGGGCTTTGTCAGCATGTAATTCTCAGCACAGGCACAATTTTCAGCCCTTATTTATTTTTCCAGTTGTGCTTTCAGGCCTTTCAGGGTAGGTAGATTCCCTTAGACATGATCAACTACACTCCTCTCTTTCCAAGTCTACTTAGAAACATACTCCAAACCACATACTTTGTAGGCTATTTTCTTCAGGAAAAAAAAATTTTTTTGTAAGCATTTCAAGTTGTGGCCTGTAGCATTTATCTAGGACACAATGCTTGACACAATTAATAGTTTTAAAACTACCATTTTAAAATCAGCTTCATTTCAAGTTCTCCCGTCTCATTTTTTTAAAGCTAAGGAGCATTTCTGGAGAAATCAACATGCATATTAACTTTACAACATCTGGGCTAATTCAGTATTCTCAATTTGCCTTTTGAATTTTAACTTAGATGCACATGAACAAAAATGTTTTCCAGCCATGCCTTCAAGTACTGACTTTACTATATACATTGTCACAAATTGTGTGCACCTAAAGTAATGAGAAGGTTAGGTACAGAGCATATTCATTCTATACATAAATTGCCCCACACTAGAAACTCAAACCTGCATCCCAGAATGCACTTGGGTACACAGAAGCTTCAAAGGGAAATGTTTCCCAGAAGGGAATTGGTAAAATTGGAGTTGGGTGAACCTCAAAGGAGTCTCGATTTGCAAACATTGCTTATGTTTGGATTTGGAATTGAATTTGGCTCCAGCGGTTGGCATCTCTACACTGTGCTGTGAACTACCCCAGCCACAGAGAAGGGGGAGGAAGAGGAGTAGAATTTCCAAAAAACACACAATAGTGCAATGTTGATGCAATTAAGAAAATTAGAAAATGAAGTTTAAATTGAAAAAGTCCGTCTTTATCTTTTGCTTCCTTTGTGATATCCTTTCAGCTCCATATCCTCTGTCTTCTTTGATCTCATTTGCCTTCCACTTTTCCTTCCCTTTCTTTTTCTTATAAGATTGCTATTCAAGCCTGTTCCTCCGTTTCTTTCAGAGTTTGCCTCAAGGGCTTGAGTTATGAATTTCAGGGCTTAAGAAGATCTGGCAGGTTGCAAAACAGTATGTTCAGTGTGCGTTAAATTTTGAAAAGGGAAACTATGCATTTATTTATGTGCATGTATGTATGTGCACAGACAAGAGATTAGAAGGGTACTTTAAATTTTCTAGTGTTTTTTTCTGGAGTGTGGGTGGTTTTCACGTTCTTCTCCTTCTCCTCCTCCTCACCCTCCTCCTCTTCTCCTTCTTCTTTTCCTTCACCTTCTTCTTCTTCTTTATTGTATTTTTTGTAATATAACGGATCTTCTCACTTTTCTGCAAAGAACACTTCCACTACAATGAATGCAGTGTATATAAAAGAGCTGGTAATTGACATGGTCTTATTGTTGATTTTTAGCAGCCTTATATTCTTTCCTGTGTCTTTTTATTTTTTTATTATCACTATTTAGTCTTAATAAAGTTCTTATTTGTGCCTATTGCATTTTAGTTATAAAAGGATGTTTCGCTTTGCCTTCATTAAAAAAATTATTTTTATTTTAATAGTTTGAATGTAATATGTATGATTAAATAAGTATAACCTCACTTTAGAGAGTGGATGGATTTCTGAGATGATGTGTGTAAATAAAGTTTTAACAAATAAATAATATTTAGAAGGCTTTAGAGAAATATGTTCTTCTTGCAAAATAATAAAAAGCAATTCTTTTGGAAAAGGAAATAATGTCACAAAATTTTCCTTCTTGAAAGTTTCACAGACCAGCTTTTCATTATAACATAGTAATACGACTCAAGGAAATAAAAAAATAATCAGAGAGAACAGAAATATATAAAAATCACATATTTTGTCAAGGAAATGAATTATTAGCTATCTGTGCTTGCATAATATGTGTCCATATATACATTTAAAGAAACACTGACTCAGACCTTTTCAGTTTTCTTAAATGCATAATCTTTAGTGAAACTCCCTTTTCATGGACCATGACATAGAGCAAAACTTCTTTAATTCTCATCAAGAATCTGAAACAAAGAGCAATCCTGATTGGTAAAAGTCTGCATTATGGAATATGTCTAGAAAAGATGGGACTTTGATTATCTAAAAAAGATGGGAGTAAATGGCCCATTTACTGTAACTAGCCAAAGGGTTTTCAAGGAGAGATGCCATAAATTCTGCATTACTGAGGCTTAATTTATCATGCATTCTAGTATTGTGGTTGAAATCGTGAGCTCTCTGGCCAGACACTCTGGATTCAATCACAGCTCAGCCTTTTGCTAGGCCTGAGTCTTTGGGCTCTAAGTATCTTCTTTGTGCTTCAGTTTACTCATTTGTAAAGCAAAGGAAATAATAGTACTTACTTCAAAGAGTTGCTCTGAGAATTTAGAAAATATACATATGCTCTTAGAACAGGGCCTTGTCATAGCTAATTGGCTGTAAGTAGCTATTTTTATTTCAATGAAGCAGCATGATACATGAGGACGGATACTAGAGTGGTGGAATTATGTAATGGTTAAGATGGTAGGTTTCAGAGTTAGACTGCTTGAGCTTCAATTCCCATTCATCTCTTATTTGCTAAGCAACTGTGCTTCAGTTTCCTCACAAGTAGAAGAATGCTAATTATAGTACCTACCTCACAGAAAGACGTAAATGTTATTGTAAAGAATTAACACCTGTAAGTCACTTAGAATCGTATGTGGCACATAGCATTTGGTAAATATTGATATTATTATTACTGGGTATTTGACTCAGTTCCAGCACTCACTTTTCCAGTCTGCTTTTTTATGAATAAAATGGGAATAATAACTCTCAGGCTGCTCAAGCACCTTCCTAAATTACTTTATATTTCAGAGGACCAATTATTAAGTATTGTCTCTCATCTCCAAACCCACCCTTCTATACCCCACATTGTGGAACTGGGATGGGAGCCTGCAAACCTCATTTCTGCCATAGTAACCCCTCCTTAGGAATCTTTTGAGTGTGGTTTCCATGGGCATCTGTGTTTTAATATTTCCCAACTCTTCCCTTGTTCCCTCAACCTGAGGAGTGAAAACTGCTGCTTGAAATTGCTACCTCTTTGATACCTTTGGGTCCTCTTCCTGCTTGTTCTGTTACCCAGTTAACCACTTTATGCATATTTAGCAACCCTTTATCTTGAATTATCTCTGTTTGAGTAACTGGTGTGGTTTCTGGCTCCTGATTGGATCCTGACAGATAACTTAGGAAATCTTAGACTCATTCAGGAAGCAGAACACCTGGAGGTTATGGTATTTGAAACAAAACCTTATGAAAGACTGACATTCCATATACACTGAGAGAAGACATCATTTTTCTCCTCAGCTGCTATTGTCTTAGCTTATTACCAACAATTAATAATAGGCCAAAGATCTAATTTACATTCATGGCAGAAAAACAGAAAATCGTGAAACTTCTCTCTACTATTTTTTTCTCCTTGAGTATATAGTTTTGTGCTAGAATTTTATTTCGGCAGTGAACCACTTTGATTCAGCTCAAAGGAAATCAGCATATCTCAGTTGCAAAGTTA
Organism: Aethalodelphis obliquidens; assembly: GCF_003676395.1. Classification (NCBI taxonomy): domain Eukaryota; kingdom Metazoa; phylum Chordata; class Mammalia; order Artiodactyla; family Delphinidae; genus Aethalodelphis; species Aethalodelphis obliquidens. The sequence continues at coordinate 24,652,992 of NW_020837951.1, forward strand.
AGACTCTTTACCCCTTCTATTTATGCTCCTCTTTTAAGGGATCATAATTCCGTCCCCTCTCACCTAGGACACCCAAGTTGAAGGTAAACTACAACCCAAGTGCAATTATTATGAACTCTACCTTCCATTGGTGAAGTTTAAATTTAAAGGAACCTGCTGTGTTTTGAAACATCTTTGAAAAACAAGAAGGCTACTTGGAGAGATTCAGGAGCGTTCTGTGACTAATGTGAGACTGAATTCAAACCTTGTTTTCCAGCTCAGTCTTTTTAATTGTGGCAAATTGTGACTTCCTGTTTTTTCCAGGGCAGGGACATGGCTAAAGAAAAGGCCCCATAAGGATACTTGGACATCAAATGACTCTTACAAAAGAGCATTTTGATGATTTAAGTGTAAATAAATTAGAAACATACTGCAGTATTTGATGTCTTTTAAAGTCCCCATGAGGTTAAAAATGGAGAGCCAGAGAAGAACTAGAGAAAATGAGAAACTGAGTGACATGAACTATTTTTTTAAACATCTTTATTAGAGTATAATTGCTTTACAATGTTGTATTAGTTTCTGCTTTATAACAAAGTGAATCAGCTATATATATACATATATCCCCATATCCCCTCCCTCTTGCGTCTCCCTCCCATCCTCCCTATCCCACTCCTCTAGGTGGTCACAAAGCACCGAGCTTATCTCCCTGTGCAATGCTGCTGCTTCCCACTAGCTATCTATTTTAAATTTGGTAATGTATATATGTCAGTGCTACTCTCTCACTTCGTCCCAGCTTACCCTTCCCACTCCCCATGTCCTCAGGTCCATTCTCAACGCCTGTGTCTTTATTCCTGTCCTGCCCCTAGGTTCTTCAGAACCTTTTTTTTTTTTAGATTCCATATATATGTGTTAGCATACGGTATTTTTCTCTTTCTGACTTACTTCACTCTGTATGACAGACTCTGGGTCCATCCACCTCACTACAAATAACTCACTTTCGTTTATTTTTATGGCTGAGTAATATTCCATTGTATATATGTGCCACATCTTCTTTATCCATTCATCTGTTGATGGACACTTAAGTTGCTTCCATGTCCTGGCTATTGTAAATAGAACTGCAGTGAACATTGTGGTACATGACTCTTTTTGAATTATGGTTTTCTTAGGGTATATGCCCAATAGTGGGATTGCTGGGTCGTATGGTAGTTCTATTTGTAGTTTTTTAAGGAACCTCCATACTGTGCTCCACAGTGTCTGTAGCAATTTACATTCCCACCAACAATGCAAGAGGGTTCCCTTTTCTCCACTCCCTATCCAACATTTATTGTTTGTAGATTTTTTGATGATGGCCATTCTGACTGGTATGAGGTGTTACCTCATTGTAGTTTCGATTTGCATTTCTCTAATGATTAGTGATGTTGAGCATCCTTTCATGTGTTTGTTGGCAATCTGTATATATTCTTTGGAGAAATGTCTATTTAGGTCTTCTGCCTATTTTTGGATTGGGTTGTTTGTTTTTTTTGATATTGAGCTGCATGAGCTGCTTGTATATTTTGGAGATTAATCCTTTGTCAGTTGCTTTGTTTGCAAATATTTTCTCCCATTCTAAGTGTTGTCTTTTTGTCTTGTTTATGGTTTCCTTTGCTGTGCAAAAGCTTTTAAGTTTCATTAGGTCCCATTTGTTTATTTTTGTTTTTATTTCCATTTTTCTAGGAGGTGGGTCAAAAAGGATCTTGCTGTGATTTATGTCATAGAGTGTTCTGCCTATGTTTTCCTCTAAGAGTTTTATAGTGTCTGGCCTCACATTTAGGTCTTTAATCCATTCTGAGTTTATTTTTGTATATGGTGTTCGGGAGTGTTCTAATTTCATTCTTTTACATATAGCTGTCCAGTTTTCCCAGCACCACTTATTGAAGAGGCTGTCTTTTCTCCATTGTATGTTCTTGCCTCCTTTGTCGTAAATTAGGTGACCATATGTGCGTGGGTTTATCTCTGGGCTTTCTATCCTCTTTCATTGATCTATATTTCTCTTTTTGTGCCAGTATCATACTGTCTTGATTACTGTAGCTTTGTAGTATAGTCTGAAGTCAGGGAGCCTGATTCCTCCAGCTCTGTTTTTCTTTCTCAAGATTGCTTTGGCTATTCGGGGTCTTTTGTGTTTCTATACAAATTGTGAAATTTTTTGTTCTAGTTCTGTGAAAAATGCCATTGGTAGTTTGATAGGTATTGCATTGAATCTGTACATTGCTTTGGGTAGTGTAGTCATTTTCACAATGTGGATTCTTCCAATCTAAGAATAGACATGAACTATTTTGAAGTACTCTTGGACTCATTGATGAGTCCCAAAATAAGGCTTATTTGCATATTCTTAATTGAGAATGAAAGTATCTTCATTAATCCTGACCATCAAAGTAATGCAAGTAACAATTATAGTTGAAATGTGTTTCAGCAAGTGAGGATGTATTTTTTATAAGGAAGTGATCCTATGCTAATACATTCTAAGTCATAGGTAATATTTCCTTCAATTCCTAAAGGAAGTATCTTGTGAGAAAAGTGAAAGCATTTTTCTGTAATATGAAGGGTGGGGGTAGGGGGTAAAAGGGGGAAAAAAAGTAGAAGTTATACTTGCTGGATCCTGAAAGTTTTTTGATAGTGGAAACATTGTTTTTAATTGATCTGTTTCTAAGTTAAAACAAAGTAAATTATGAAGAGCATTTCTTGTTGCATTTGTTAACATTGACGACAGAACTTCTCATTCTATTAAGTCTTCTTCACTGATTTCATAGAGATCAATAAAAACAAGTCTCTTATTCTTTTCTTCTCCAGAAATCCTGGCACTAAACTGAATGTGGCACTAAACTGAAGGTGGAAAATTAAGGAAGTGCTGTATTTTCACAATATCTGAAGTAGGTTTATGACACTGGGCCATGCCCTTCTTCTTTCTGGACCTTAGTATCATATTCTGTAAAATGACAGCCTGGGAGTCACTGAACTTTCTTGATTCCAAACCTGGGGAATCTGGGGAGTCAAACATTTTACACTGAGAATTTAACACCCTTTACTTTCTCCCTAATTTCCTTTCCTCCTCTTACATGGACTTAATATAGTCATATAGTTTGCCTTATATTTATTAATTTTAATACTTTTTTAAAATAATTGTTTTGTTTTATAACCATATTTACAACCTTTTAACTGAGCTGTATGTTTACTACATTTCAGTAGTTAGCACTGGACCTTTTATACCCTGACTTCTTCATTCTTGGAGTCTTACCTCTCTGTTAGCTTGTGTGTGTCTCCAAAAAAATTTTTTTAAATTAATTTTTATTGGAGTATTTTGCTTTACAATGTTGTGTTAGTTTCTACTATACAGCAAAGTGAATCAGCTCTACGTATACATATATCCCCTCTTTTTTGGATTTCCTCCCCATTTAGGTCACCTCAGAGCATGGAGTAGAGTTCCCTGTGCTCTACAGTAGGTTCTCATTCATTATCTATTTTACACTTAGTATCAATAGTGTATATATGTCAATCCCAATCTCCCAAATCCTCGCACTCCCTCTTTCTCCCTTTGTATCCATCAAAAAATATTTTTAAAAATATATATTTTCTGACGACTTACAACTCTGAGAATATCTGTCTCTTGTGTTCAGAAATGAATGACATTTTGAGTTGGTGTAAAATTCTTGGTCTCTCAGTTTTTTGCCTTCTCAGTACACTGTAGCCATGCCTCTGTTGTTTTCTGTGATCCTCTTCTTTCATCTTACTCTTTTCTCTTTTCATTTCATCCTGTTCTCTTTTATGGCTTCTCCTCCACACCCCGCCCCACAATGCTCACCTCATTTCAAAACAACCATGTCTTTTTTATTTATCCCACAAAAGATACCAAACAGCTTTCTAAAATTTTCTTCTGGTTCCTGTCATAATTCTTTTTAAGGAAGTAACTTCTTCTCTGAGTTACCTGGTTAAGATTCTTTTTTGGTTGTTCTGTAGAGTTTTTCAGCAGCACTAGCCTGACTTTTCCCTTGAATTCTCCTCATAAGGAAAGCTCCACATGGGTTTGACTTTTCTTTTTTTTTTTTTTGCGGTACATGGGCCTCTCACTGTTGTGGCCTCTCCCGTTGTGGAGCACAGGCTCTGGACGCGCAGGCTCAGCGGCCATGGCTCAAGGGCCTAGTCGCTCCACAGCATCTCCCGGACCAGGGCACGAACCTGTGTCCCCTGCATCGGCAGGCGGGCTCTCAACCACTGCACCATCAGGGAAGCCCTGGGTTTGACTTTTAAGTAGAGAGGCTCTGTCAGGTTGGGGGTAGAGTGTTCTCCTCCCTCACCACCTTGCCCTTTGACACTGGGAACTGATGGAAGCCATTTTGACATTCTAGAGTCCAGCATGCATTGCTCTCTTACTCCTCCTCCTGCCTATAGCTCCCACTGTCTTCAGATGAGTGCTTCACCTCCCAGGTGCACCATGCCACTATCAGACCCTCTCGCATGTCCTGACATGTGACTGCTTGGACTTTCTTTTAGTCCTCACATAGGTACAAAGCAACATTTTTGGTTACTTCAAAAAGCAATGCCCATGCTACAGAGTGGGATTTCCAAGTTTTCTGGTTGTTTCTTTCAGGCTTAATTTTCAGTGTTGATGGAGGTTTTCCTCTTTTTCTCTGACTTCATGTGCATTTTAATGGCAGCAGCTCTGGTTGGGGCTGCTAGCCAGATGCCATTGTAAAGTAGAAATAAAATTATTGGGCCAAAGAGTCTGTATACTTAAAACTCTCTGTATATATTGCTGAATAGCATTCCAAAAACTTGGTACTGATCTGCTCTTCTGTCAGCCAGAAACTTTTTCCCAAGGTTGCTCTTGGATTTGTATTACTGTTGTCTCATAGAAATGATTCCTTCAGCCAAACATTTTTATTGTCATCTGCCTGTGCCCATAGTCAGTCATGTTTGATGTTTGTATCTTTAAAGTATCTGACTGACAAACTTGTATTTTTTTTCTTAAATGCAGCATCAGTGGGGTTTATGTAGCAAAAGCCCAGTGTCTGTTATCAGGAGTTCAAGCCTTGGTTTCCCCATTTACCTGCTGTGTAATCAGGAGAAGTTGTCCAAGTTCTCTGAGCCTCATCTGCAAAGTGCTGACTGACATACTACATGCACAGTTATGATGGGCGTGTGAATTGAGGGCTGGGTAGGTGCTTTGTAAATATAAATTCTGTAGGAATGTTGGCAGAGTGATTGAGTTAGTGGGTTCTCCAGTCAGAAAGGTATCACTGCAGCCACTTACTTGCTGCTGATCCAGATTTCTAACGTCCCTGAGACTTGATCTCCTCATCTGTACAAATGTTGAAAAAAGCATATACATGGTGATAAAATGGTTTTAAAAATATACACATACCCCTCCGTGTTGCTGTTAAAATAGTTAAATTAATTAAACAAGGAGGCCGTTAGACAGAAGTGGCTCTAATGCCATGGTGCCATCAGCAAATCAAAGTCTAAGCCTGTAACAGCCTCAGGGTTACAGCACCAGAATGCTAAGGACAGCCAGTTCCAAATGGCCGGCTAGGCTTTAGGCTATGTCCAAATAATTTCCTTTCTTTGCTTTTGCACTTGCTCTATATGTCTGCCCCTGGCCTCTGTTGGAGGAGTGCTCCTAACCACTTCCAGTTTGGCGCTACCCAATTTGATCAATATTTGCTCAAATAATCTCTTAAAACTTTTAATATGCCACTGTTTATCATTTAACAGGATTAAATGAGGAAATGAATGTAAAGATCTCTGCACAATATAAGTGGTCAACAAATGTTAGTCACTGTTATAATCGTTACATTCTGTGGCAAGACACAATACAGGTCACCCACATGCACATACATCTGTAGGGGCAGAATCTGAGCAAAATGAAGTATAGCAATTTCGTATATCTATTTCTTTTCTCTCCTAGACTATGACACTATTCTCCTGGACTATGCCTGTTTTCTGAAACACTGATTTAGTTCCTTTTTTTCCTTCTTTCTTCTTCATCTTTTTTTTTCTTCTGTTTTGTTTTGTTTTACAAAAAGCTGGCAGGACAGTTGCAACAGTTTATTTGCAAAGAAATTTCCTTTGTTTTCTTCATCTCACTCTCACAAACAGTAAAACAAAACTCACAAAGAAAACCGAAAATTTCCCATCCCTTTTCTTCTACCCAAGATTCCAAATAGTTCTTTCAAAAATTATGCCACAGAAATATTTATGTTGGGTTATCCTTTTTTATTCTTTTGTTATGTGGTTACAGCAAGATTATTTTTACTCATTGGTTTTACCTGATTCTCCTTCTCCTTAATAGTCTGGTGTGTTGAATGGAAATGATATATAAGATTTGGGGGGGATTTAAAAAGGTGCAATATGAAACATGTCTTAGCAGAGTCCTTGGCACGTGGAGGGAGCTCACCCTGGTGTGCTGCATAGTTTTGTTTGCAGTGATGAATAGAGCACAGGTTATCACCAGCTTTGGGCCTTCCAGCAGTAACTGACTTATTGCTTGTTCATAGTAGCACCTGGGGATCAGCTGAGGCCTTTGTTGTGAGAGCATCTCAGCCCAACTTCTCCCTCTGTCCATTGTGGCTTCCTTCACTGTCCCAATAGGTGCTGAGCTTCTGGCACTCTCCAGTAATCTCCCTGCATACAAATCTGTGCTCTGAACCAGCTTCCCTTGGAACCCAACCTGTAATATAACACCCCCTACATAAAAGCCTAGGTGGACTTTCTGTTGATTCCAGGATGAAGTTCAAAATTTTTAGCATGTCTTCCAAGGCCCTTCCCAGTCTACCCCCAAACTACTCCTGAATCCTCCCTGAGAATTTTTTGCCACTGTATTTAAGCTACAGATTATGTCTCCCCCGTCCATGATAAATGATACTCTGTCCAGTCTCTTTGCTTTATTCATACTTTTCTTCTTCTGCCAGTGGCTGTTCATCTTTTATCTACCAGACAAATTCTTAACTGAAATCCCACTTTTGCAGTTCAGTTTCTTCCATTGTTCTTCTAGAGTGTCTCAGGCTTGCTTTGGCCACCATGCTTAACTTCAGGTGATGAACTCAGAGAACCATGACCTTAACCCACCAGTGACCCATCCACCCTGCTACACAAGCTCAGTATGCTGCCCATGGAATTTGTTATTCGTTTGTCCATCCTTATGCCCTTGCCCTAGTCTTAGCCAGTCCTACCAGCTCTGATCAGGAATTTGTCCCAGGCTTTTGGTCTCTGCTTGGTTTTGAGGATTCCTTTATTTCAGATTTGGTGCCTGACTTTCATTCAATCACAGCAACTGCTCAGCTTCTTTCAAAAGCTTTTGGTTTCTTCCTGTTTCCTCAGTATGTATGACTCCTCTTTCCCATTTTCAGCTTTCCCATTCTATCTCTGTATTGACAGTTGGAATAAACCCCATTACAATCCTGCCTCAAATTGGGAACGGGGAACGTTTTTAATGTCTTGATTTCCATGTGACTGTGGACTCCCTGAGTGGAAGGACTACGATGTATCTTTGCATCTCCATTTCCTAGCTTAGGGCCTGGACTGAATAGGTGCCAGTATGATGCATTTATGGGGTCAAAGGTCATCAGGTTATGGAGGCTCTTCATCAGCTGTGCTAAGGTGAGAACGTAACACAAAGACATTTATGGTGCTCACATAATTGAATTGTTTGGAATCTGATATTCTCTCTAAGAGGTGGGCTAGTGTAGCAAAACTCCATTATTACGATGCAAGGAATATTTAGGACAATTGTCAGTAAATGTTTTCTGTGAGAAGAACCTCCCATATCCTAGACACTGGGCTGAATGCTATGATGATTTAAAAATAAAACCTACAGGGATTATATGCCCAATATGCTCACAATCTTATGGGGCTGACAAGAAATACCTACAAAACGGATTAGAAAGCAAAATATTTCAAGAGAAAGCTACTGATCATAGAACCTGGGAGCTGGGAGAAAGAGGATGGGGATCTGGGAGGAAGTGGAATCAGAAGTGAATTTTAGTTCCTCACCAGCCTCACTACGTTGTGCTTCTCCAAGGCAAAAAATATGTCTTATATATATTTATATCTGCAGTGTCTCCTAGCACACTTCCAGCTAATTCTCTAATGGAGCATCTGGCACATATTTGGGTTATCATGAATATTGGAGGCACAATCGTTGATGGGCTAGAAAATCAAGCTCAGAGGATGGACAGGAATCCTGGAAAACTGGCACTGGGGAACGGCCTTGGGAACAGTCTCCTTAGACCTCCACTACCGGCATCACTGGCCCTGGACACTTTTGATCTTTGTCTCTGGATTAGCAATGCTCCTCCTTCCTTTGTGAATAATTTCTCAAATTACCCTGCATCTTTATATCACTCCCCTGGGATCCAGTGTTCCAGGGGTAGACATTCTATTTTTTGATTGGCTAGGCCTCACAGGCTGATGTCCCAGCATATGGGGATGGCAGATGGGAAGAGATGTTGGTTTCATAGTAGAAACATGTTCCTACCTGTCCCTATAGTGATTCCCTTTCCTACTCCCTGCCCCTATATAGGAAGGGCATATAGACGCTGCTTAGTCAAAGATGACAAATGTTCATCCAGGGATGATGAGTAACAAACTTAGGCTTTTGGACAAACTTGTATAAATTTTCTAATTCTGCCAGTCAACCATGTGCTGCACCCACAGAAAAGGCTTAGAAGTGGATAATTAGTCTCTCACATCTTCACTAGGGCCCTGACAGTTGGCAGTATTTAACTACTCTTAAAAGAATGATCCATGAAACTTGTCTGGATCTTTTTCAGATATGAAAACTAAATCCAGCTTTCTCCTGTTTGCCTGAACATCTGTGATGTGTATTGTACAACCACAGAGATACCTTTGTAGTATGAGAAGGTTTCCCCAAGGGAGAAACACACACATGAGAAACAAGTGAAATAGCCAACAATGAGTGGGCAAGACAGTTGAAATTTGGCTTCGTGACCACCCTACACCTCCTGAATCATTGGAAGAGTCAGCTTCTAGTGGTAACAGACATGGGTAGCCAGTTATATCAGCCATATAATGTGCCCTTTGTATGGGATTAAACATTTTTTCATGTTAATGCTTATGCCATGTTTTCTTTGGAGTTCAAACTCAGCCTGGCGTCTCAAATGAAACATAAACCATTTTCAAAGATCAGGAAATGGATTATTTCTCTGGGAGCTGATCAATTTGTGCAAAGATTAATTAATGAGAACATCGCCAATTTCAAATTTTGCTAATTGTATTTTGAGTACCCTGAACAAGGACTGTATTTTTATTAATTTCACATACTGGTTCTCATCGTGAGGTTAGCTCATTTTGTAGTTCACATCTGTATAGAGTGCCACTATTCATATCTTATGGACATCTATTTGATTTTCATGATGAAGCTCTGAGGCAGGTGAAGAAGTGCTATCCTGTTTTACAGGTGAAGAAACTAAGGCTCATAGAAGCTAAAGGATTTGTTAAGATCATATAGTTGATAAGAGACAGGTTTAGGTCTGCATCCTAGATTTCTTATCTTCATGTCCATTACTTATATAACTAACATCTTAATGAAGCCAAATGAAGGAAATGGTCAAGAAATGATGTTTGAGTTGAGACCTCCTGTGTTGCACATTTACAAGGACTTAGTGATGTCTTTTAACAAAAGATGTTTTCTTGAGTGATCCTTCTGATGGTTATGAAACCCGTGGACTGATGTATTTTGACAGAAATGTTACAGGATAGCTCTACTCCTCCTCTTTGATGAATAATGGAATTGGTCACATCAAAGAATTTTCATACTCAATCACCAGGATGTAGTGAGAAAGAACCTGGTTTTATCTTGTTCTACTTTGGAGGAAGCAGAGGAATGTTGATGATCCTAGCACCAGGGATTTGAAATGAATTTAGGAGGCCCATAAACCACAAACTTCACCTGTATTATTATATGTGATTACACAGTTAATAATGAAATATTAAAGACGTCTTGTTCATATAGGTCACTTGAGATACAAGGAATAATCTCATTATGTTATTCTGTTGCTCTTGAAAAGATAAGAAATATTAACCCATGGGGTTAATTAAACTATGGGTTAGTAATAAATACCTTTATGCACTGTATTCTGATCAAAATAGGTGACATATATTAACAATTATCTGTTTAAAAGCTTTAAAATTATTTCTTAAATTAATATTAAATAAAATATATAATGCATACAGTCACTACCACCTGCCTGTCACCTGTTATTATCAGCATTTATAAATCAACAGGAATGGTTTTCCTGTGACTACTAGATGCTTCTGTTTCATTGAATGAAGTGATTCTGTGAAAGCTATACTCATTTGAACCTTAGCTATGAAAACTATGTAAAATTGAACTTGGAAGAAATATTCCTAAGCATTTTATGTAAAGAGAGATCCTACTTTATGTGGAAATATTCAAATTATTACAGAAATATGAATGCCTACTTTCTCTCTTTAAAACTTCATCTCTCTTCCTTAATAGCTACTAAAAATATAAGTAGATTTTCATAGGTGCACAGAAAAATGATATACTAATCCTAATGCACTGTTGGTAGACTGCTTGAACTTTTGTTCATGGCTTGTTTCTAGTTCGCTAGGGCCGTTTCTTGGTTTAAAATTTCATGGCTATCCTTCTGAAAACAAAACAAAAATCCATGGATTAGTCAGGTACAAGTACTCATGTGAATGGTTTGGTTTTTATTCCCTGCTTGGGTTCTGCTAGTGCCCAGTAACACTGATTCAGATGGTTGCATTGTATGCTGTTTTCCAACTGTCTTAGATGATTGATCATTCATTCATTTCAAAGTATTTATTGTGTGCCTATTAGGTTCGCTGTGTTTGAGGCACTAGATATACACGTGGGAATAAGACAAAACCCCTTCCCTCAGTAGAGCATACATTCCATTTGGTTGGAACAGATGTTAAAATAAAGTTAATGTAATAAGGGTGAAAAATTCCATGGAGGAAAATAAATCAATATAAGGGGATAAAAAATGTGCGGAGATCCAGGATGGCTATGTTGAGAAGATGCTCTTTGATCATGGACCTGAAGGATACGAGAGAGTGAGCATATGTGAATATCTGGGGGAGGAGTGTTCCAGGAAGAGGGAACAGCCAGTGCAAAAGACCTTGAGGTAACATTTTTTCTTGGGTGTTCAAGGAACATAAAAAAGAGGCTAAAGTGGCAGTACAGGTATGGTTATGATATGCACACCAATAACATGGCTCAAATTTCAGTTACCAAGATAATGTTAGTTGTTAGTAAATTGCATAAAGTACAGCCTTTGCTGCTAGCTCTTCAGCCCACAAATCACTATGTAAATAACAGATGCATGTTGTGATCAGCAACTAATCATATCATTTCTTTCAAAGCTTGTGGTGATTAGACACCATAAATCTGTTACTTAGTTTACACGTAGAAGGCAGAGGGTACAGTTATGCTCTTTCCTTGTCTCCCAGTGATAAGACCATACACATACTAACATAAGAATACTTATGAAACTACAGGACAACACACAAATACTCAATAGCATTGGAAGTTAAGGGTATCAGTCTTCAACATACGTGGATGGCTTTGAGAAATGGTCTGGATTTGTGTCTAGAAATAGAACAACTCCACCTGTCAGAAAGGAATTAGAAAGGAAAGTTTGTATCCACTTCACCTATGTATCTCAGACCTGGAGGCAGTCTCAGATTGGAAGATCTCACAGTCACCCCCAGGTTTGGAGGGAGTTAACTTTTGGGGCAGCCACAATTATGTCCTATTCCCTACCTTGCTGCTCACTGAGGAATCACTGTAGCTGGTCAGCCCTTCTTCATCTATGCTACAAACACAACCCTGAGATATATTGTATTAATCTTTTTAAATTTAGAGAGTTTAGAACAAAACTTGTAAACAACGATGTTCTCTTTATCTTTTCATTTCTTTGTTCATTTTCAAATTTTTAAACCTCTAGAAGAAAACTAATAGGAATATATTATGAAGGTAAAAGCATTATTATTTTATTTTCTCTCAGTGTTTTTATAAAAAATGTTATGTAAGAAGTTGAAACAATAGTATAATAAACACCCATATACTCTTTATTTAGATTCAATGATTATTAACATGCTGCTCTATTTACTCTCTCTCTCTCTTTCTCCATAAACTTTTCTGCACCCTTTAAAAGTACATTGTAGACATCATGGCACTTCATCTCTAAATTTTTCAGTAGACATCTCCTAAAGATAAGGACAGTCTCCTACATACACATTATGAGTCATAAGAAAACTAGCAATAATTTCATATCATCCAATATTCAGGCCAGATTTAAATTTTCCCAGTTGTCTCAAAAAAAAATTTTTTGGAGCTTTTAAAAATACTTTTGGAGGGCTTCCCTGGTGGCGCAGTGGTTGAGAGTCTGCCTGCCGATGCAGGGGACACGGGTTCGGGCCCCAGTCTGGGAAGATCCCACATGCCGCAGAGTGGCTGGGCCCGTGAGCCATGGCCGCTGAGCCTGCGCCTCCAGAGCCTGTGCTCCTCAATGGGAGAGGCCACAGCAGTGAGAGGCCCGTGTACCCAAAAAAAAAAAAAATTTTTTTGGAAACAGGATCCAATCTAGGATCACATAGTGCCTTTGGTTGTTATCTCTCTTAGACCCTTTTGATCTGGAATAATCACACTCCACACCCCCTCCTTTCCCCACTATCTTTTTTTCCCCCTGATATTTTACATTATGGTGAGTCCAGGCTTGTTGTCTTATAGAATGTTCTGTATTCTGAGTTTCTCTGATTATTTTCACCTGGTGTCATTTAACTCATTCCTCTATCCCTTTATTTTCTATTAACTGGAAACTGTGTGTAAAGGCTTAATTAGATTGAGGTAAAACATTTGTGGCAGGAATACATCATAGGTGATGTATATTTCATATTTCATCACATCAGGGGCCATAAAATATCAGCTTGTCCCACTATTAGTGATGCTAATTTGGATTAATTGGTTAGGTTGGTCACTGCCAGATCGCACCAACACTAAAACTGAAAATGTAGTAGAAAGAATTCCCATATACCCTTCACTTATATTCCTCAAATGTTTCTATTTTAAAATATTTGCTTTATCATTTCATTCCCCTCTCTGTCTCTCTCCGTCTCTTTCCCTCTCTCTCTCTCTCTCTCTATATGTGTGTGTGTGTGTGCATGTGTGTGTGTATTTTTTTTTCTTTTTCTGAACCATCTGAGATAAATTACAGACACAGGACACTTTATCACTACACACTTCAGTGTGTATTTCCTAAATGCAAAGGCATTCTTTTACATAACCATAGTGTAACGGTCACAATTAGAAAATTAACATTAATACAGTATTACTATCTGGTCTACAAATCTTGTAATTTCACCAATTGTCCTCCTATTATCCATCAGAGCAAAAGAATGTATTTTTCTTGGTCTAGGATCCAATTTTGAATCACATGCTGAGTTTAGTTGTCATGTCTCTGTAGTCTTTTAAAATCTGAAACAGTTCTACAGTATTTCTATTTTTGGCATGGCCTTGACATTTGTGAAGAGTACTATTCAATTTTCTGTAGAATATCCTTTGATTTGGGTTTCCCTAGTGTTTTCTCATTATTAGATTCAGGTTTTGCATTTTTGACAGGAGTACCACAGAAGATGTTTTAGTGCCTTGTATCAGAAGATATGTAATACCTACTTTTCCCATCACTAGAGATGTTATCTGTGATCCCTTGGTTAAGGTGCGTTCTATTATCCTTCTCCAATGCAAAAATCCTGTGGCTAGAGTAATGGTAATGCACTAATTGGCTAAGACCTAGGTTACATTCTCTTTCCTGAAAATGGGTGTTGATTCAACTCTTTCCAGTTAATTCTTTTTATTTTTTTTTATTTTTGAATCTTATTTTATTTATTTTTTTATACAGCAGGTTCTTATTAGTTATCCATTTTATACATATTAGTGTATATATGTCAATGGGAAAATATTTGAGACTATATAAATGTTCTGTTCTCTTCAGACTGTCACTTACTAGTTGTAGCATGTGTTGGTAAGTTTTGTATGAATGATGATTACTGCGATGGCTGCTAAGTGATAATTTTCTAATTTTCTTTTTCCTTTTAAAGTTTTATTTTATCTCATACTTGATATAAAAAACTTGTGTTTTATTTAGTGTAAAAATATCCAAAATGTTATTTTTATAAGAAGTAAACTGCTGGAGTAATGTCATAGTTTGTGCTTCATTGGCTTATTTTAATATATTCTCCCTGTACTGTAAGCTCAGTGAGGACAGGGATTTTTGTTTTATTCACTGATGGATTCCCAAGCGGTTAGAACATATAGTATAGTTGCTCAATAAATATTTTAAAATTTATTCTGTAGATAGAGGAATGGAGGCTTAAAGAGATAAAGTAACTATAAAAAATGGCAGAGTCAGGATTCCAACCAAGTTGGCACACTTTCATTCACCTCATTACTACAACAAATGGCTAATGTTTATTTTTCACAAATTTCCTGAGTTTGAAGAAGCTATTACATTATGTTTTATTATAAATGACATTCTGATGCTTATAGACCACACCAGGAATAGAAATTAACAAGACAGAATCAGTAGTAGAACTGTATGACCAAGTTTATTCAATCACGTCAATAAAAAATGAAAGCAAGACTGTCATACATAATCCAGTGGTGGATTATCCCCATTGTATTTCATGATGCCAGAAGAAGCTGCCGAGACAGGAGGCTTCTGCATGGCAGGAGGCTTTGGCACCTAATATAGACATTTCAGAGCTTCCTGAGGAGTAGACGTGACTTAATGTAGAAACAAACTCATGAGTACAAAACATTCCTGATTTCTTTTTCAGAATAGTTGATGCATTGCTGTGATCTGAGGCAAAAGAAACAAGATCTGAAGAAATTGGAGGACTCCTTAGCACATATCTTACTGTATTTATCAGTGTTGTGCTCTGAGGTGAAATGGTTTCAGCATAAATGATGTAACCTCAGAAGGAAGTCTTTACTTATATTCACTTAAATCTGTACTGGGAAGGGCACAGCTCATCAATTTGTGTTCTCTATGTGACCAAGTTCTGGTACAAGAAGCATAATTAGTAGTTGATAATGAGTGGATCTCAGGTAGATGTGACATCCTATCTGCCTTCTTGGACATCTTAGTTCTCTACCTCCCTTTGGACTTAACAGAGTTGAAAATTAAAATTGGGACACAAGAAAAATCTTTAAATTCAGAATCTTTAGGCTATAGTAAAATACTTTGGGAGAGGTAATGATCAAAAGTTGGTTAAATTTACACATTTTTCATGACTCGAGCCATAAAGCAATAATTGGACAAATTATGATCTATCTTTGCTGCTATTAAAAAAATTTTTAAAGACATAGAAGAATTTATTGTGAATAAATTAATTTTCCAGATCACTAAAATTTATCCATATAAATGATCCGACACAACATTTCTGATTTTAAATATTCTGGATGGAAATTTTTTTCTCACCTAATTGTATTACATAGTTTAGGGGATACACAGAATAATTGAGTCTAGTAATCCTAGGATAGTTTATTAGTTGTTGTTTTTTTTGGTTTTTTTTTGTGGTACGCGGGCCTCTCACTGCTGTGGCCTCTCCTGTTGTGGAGCACAGGCTCCGGACGCGCAGGCTCAGTGGCCATGGCTCACGGGCCCAGCCGCTCTGCGGCATGTGGGATCTTCCCGGACCGGGGCACGAACCCGTGTCCCCTGCATCAGCAGGCGGACTCTCAACCACTGCACCACCAGGGAAGCCCAGTTGTTGTTTTTTTTTATTTTTTTTTAACATAGGCAGATCCACCTCTTGCTTTTCAAACCTTGTTAATTAAGATATATACTCTGGAAATACATGGGCTTCAAAGTTAAACTTGTAATTAGCCTTCTTAATAAGCATTTACTTTCTGTGTAAGGCATTTGAGATAGAATTTGGAATGTATGAAACAGCCTCATCAAGTGTAGGATTTCAAAGACATTATCTCAGCCAGCCTTCAAGACAATTCCACAAGGGAAGTAGGAGGGATTAGTTAGTCCCATTTTACAGATAAGTAGCTTGTTTGGAAGCACAAAGATTCCGTTCTAGCTGGGTTGCAGCAACCCAGCTGAGCTGTGTTAAGATCACCTCTGACCAAATTCCTCCCTGTCTGCCTAAACGCAATACTGTTTAGAGCAAGGCTTCTGCTTTGGTTGTATTTTGGTAACAGGGCATTTGCAATCTTTGGCCTCCTTATCGAGCCTGAACTTCTGGTTTCAGTTTTTGTAACCATAATACATCACAGAGGAATTTTTACTGGAATATGGGAAGAGGAAGAAATCTTCATTTGTGTTAGTTTTATTGTTCCTGCATGGATTAAGAGCAACAAAACTGTCTTCACTAAATTAGGTAAATACAATATAATGAATACCATTGAGGGCTGAAGCAGAAAGAATCACTAGAAATCATTTAGGCTTCCACTCCCATTCTGCAGATGAAGAGACTGAGGATCACACAGGGGACAGAAGTGGCCCAATTCCAAAGATTTAGCTAGAGGTAGAGCTGGGATTAAAATTAGACTTTTCTGATGTCTAGCCATTGTTTTTCTCCTTATTCTACACTGCCTCTCTTACCAGATATGTCTCCTGTGGAAAAACTATAGTTCATTCATAGGACTAAACTGTTTTATTCTACTTGTAATTATACATGCAATGAAAAACAAAACAAAGTTTTAAAATGTGGAATATTTAGGCCCCTGTATTTAGCCCCATCCTGGTATCCCCCTAGGGTATGCTTCAGCAACCCTCAATAGACCAAGCTTTCTAGCCCCTGCGCCTTCATTTTAGGGTAGAACTGTCAAATTTAGCAGATAAGAATAGAGAATTTCCTGTTCAACTTGAATTTCAGATCCACAGTGAATAATTCTTTTAATATGTCCCCTGCAATCTTTGGGACATACTTAAAAAGTTATTTGTTATTTCTCTGAAATTCAAATTGAACTGGGTGTCCCCTATTTTATTTGGCAAGCTACTTTGGGAACCCACTAGAAGAACGTGCCTTTGTTGGGGGAGGGAAGCAGTTAGTCAATATTGATTGATGATTGTGTTGCATCCCAGAGAAAGAAAAGATTGATTCAGAAAAACTCTCCCCTGGTCTCTCTCAAGCTTAAAGCTTTGAGGAGGAAGATTCCAATTACTAGAGGAACAGAAGTGGGTTAAGGCATGATCTTCCAAAAAGAGGTGCAGGTTACAGTCTGAGTCAGGTTAAACATGAACAGTCACACGTATCAAAAGCAGGGCAGGAAGGGGGCAGCTGGCTCTCCTTGCTCTGCCATGATGATTGTGTTTTAGCGTACTCGGTGTCTACAGAAGGTGGGTAAACACACCGGTCCATCTGCTCACCTACATGCTCACCTTGTCGAAATTGAAAGCCAAGCCACTTACATGGTTGCATAGTTCATTATTGGTTTATTTCTTATTTAAACAGCTTTCTGATTAAGAAAATTCCTCAGAATTAGGGACTTGGAATAAAGAAGGAAGGGATTAGGTGAAAAAACTGACATCTAAAGAATACTGTCTCTCTACCATGTTATCTGCCAGACAGCTCTGCCAGTTGCTTGAGAGTTAAACCTATTCTTCCTCCCTTTCCTCCTTTGATCCCTCTTTCCCTCTCTTCCTTCTTTCCAACCTTTCTCCAGTTCGCTTTTCCTCCTCTCCCACAGGCAACCATTCAGATGTATATTTTTGTGTACTTTTTTATTTGTATGTTGCAAAATATTCATTGTATTTTTGTATGGATGCTTTTTAAATTTACAGAAATACCACTGTGTTATATAGCTCATTTTTTAATCAGTAACATGTATTTTAAGATCCATTTATGTTGCCATGCCTATGTTGGTAAGGCATTGGTTGGTTACTTTTAACTGCTTGATTTTTTTCTTTATCCACTGTATACTCCTTGAAGGCCAAACTTGTCTTATTAATGTTAGAATCTCCAATGCCAAGTTTAGAGGCTGGCGCTTAAAAAGTGCTTAAATACTTTGTGTTGAGGATTGAAAATATGATATGAATAGGAGTGTTTAATTAAAATTTTGGTGAACTGAAAGGAATGAAATGTTACTGAAAAAGCAACCGAGTATTATAGATATTAAGGATTCACTTAGGACAAATTTTTATGTTGTCAGAATCTTTGACAATCATTAGTTAGCTTTTCTAACTTCAACTTAATACCAGTGAGCCGTAGTCGTAAGTATGATTACCTTGGGACTTCTGAGTGTAGTTGAAAATGTTTTAACACAGTCTCATTTAAAAGTACAGCTTTAGGAAAACAAAAGTGATACACCCAGCGCATAAATTCCAACTTAACTCACAACTGGGGTAGAATTAACCTTTAACGGAAATCAGTTAATAGCATCGCTCAAGTCCTATCAGTTCTTGTGAAATTCAAATCCCTGCCTTGAATAAAATTAAATGCAGAAAATTCCACCTTCATTTCCCTCAAGTAGGAAACTTGAATGTTTGTGTAAGAAAAAGACATTGACAGTAACAGCACAACAATCATGGACATAATAAAAAAAAATGTTTTTGAGCTGAAAAATATGAACAATGTTAGTGAATTCATGCCTTGATCTTTTGTTTTCAACTGCTATTTATTGAGGGAGCCCCAAACATGCATTTGGCTGGGGAACTATGTGGAGGTGTCACTCAGTATCAGCACAGCCATATGAGCTACGTGTTGTAGAAGAAAAACCATAATGTGATTGAATGGGCCTTGGTGGGACTTCTTAGAAGCAGGGCCCTAGAAGCCAGTCATTCTCCTGTTGTCCCCTGTGTATCCCTCAGGAATAGAGGAAATACTCAAAGGACACTTAGCTTGTCCTCTGGGATTCACGGGACTGGCTGGGGGTTGTTGAGGCAGACATGCAGATGTTGGTATGAAGGAACACTAGGGCAAGTTCATCCTTGGGTTTCTGCACTTTCAGAAAGAAACCTTCTTACAAGATTATTATAAGTTCTTTCTCAACCTTACAATATTGTGCAGTCATTAAAATCATGGACTTTGGAGCCAGACAACCCCAGTTTACGGACCAGTTCTGCCATTTCCCAGCTGAAGGAGTTTTGCCAAGTGACAGAGCCTCCATGAGTATCCGTTTCATCATCTTTTTTGTTATCCAAATGACAAGGCTGAACAGGTTTCTTTACAGCAGAACTCCTTAGGGTCTTTAATATGGTAATGTCAACTGTGAATCTCTGAGAGATTGTTAGGGTAATGTAGGATTTCCCGAAGTATTTCATCATGGAGTACTTTTTTTTCTCAGAGCATCTTATAGGGCTAACTTTCTGAGCCACACATTTAGAGAATGCTGCCATATAAAGATGTTCTAGATAATTACATTTAATAAGTCATGACTGAATAATAATTACTGTTTGACTGGAAACTAAGGCACTATTCTGATGTTTTATATTTATTTTTATACATCAACCCTGTAAGATAGGTACTATTATTATCCCTACTTTGCAAATAAGAACACTGAGGCACAGAGAATTAATAACTAGCCTAAGGTCATATAGCTCTCCTCAGCCCTCTAATTTGCTGTTTAACCTAGATCTCAAGTTTTTAGTTTCAATGTCTACATTTTTCATTTCTCCAAGTTCTATTTGGTTCCTTTACAGATCCATCTGTTCTTTTTAACAGTGTCCTGTTCTTTCATTATAGTTTCCATTCCTTCTTTTATCTCTTTAATAATTTGAGGCATTTATTTTGTATTGTCTGAGTTTGTTTTATAATTTCTGGTTCTTGAAGTACAAATTATTGGATTTTCTATGTCTACTGACCATCCATCACTGTGGCCCATTTCCTTATATAACTTTAAAATTTTTGTGAGTGACTTTATCTCCAGGACACATGGTTATTTGTGGCTTGTTGCTGTTTATTTCTGGCACTGCAGGGTTGCTGAACTTAGCAAATAAAAATACAGAATACCCAGTTAAATTTGAATTTCAGAAAAATAACTAATTTTTAAGCATAAGTATGTCCCCAAATTGCAACTTAAAAATTGTTTGACTTAAATTCAAACTGAACTGGGTGAACTGTATTTTATCTGACAGCTTTATCTGGAGGAGTCCTCAGTACCCTGCTTTGTGAAAGTCTGCATAGAATGATTGTATAATTGAGTCCATTTGAATCCACAGGGGCTCACAGGGGTCAGACCAATTTTTATATATTTACTTGGCTTGGGTTTCCTAGAAAATGTGGGTTGTGTACATTTGGATGCTGTGTGGTATGATCAAACTTCTAGGTTGCCCTGGGGCAGAAATACTGCCTAACATACAGGATTTTCAGTGCTAAAACCAGGACAGTATTAGCAAATGTCATGAGTTGGTCACCCTAATGCCACGCCCATGTGTGGTGTGGACTTGGAGTCCAGATTTCTTACAGAACCTTTTTTTTTTTTTCCTAACTCCTGAGTATTTAGCAAATTCCTTTGATATATCTGAGAGTTACTGCTTAGGATTTTTCTGATTGTAATTCTCTTTTTATAAAAAGAGAAACTTCTGAAGGTCCAAAGTTAATGCAGGTATCTCTTCATCTGGCCATGTTTCCTGTCCCAAAATGGATGTTATATTCCCATCTCCTGGCCCTCTGGCCTATTTCTGGGTTTAATACTCATAGACCAGGGTGCTTGCTAAACTTTACTGGTCAGACTTTGAGTTTCCCTTCTTAGATTTTGTTTTTTCTTTTTCTTAAACTTTGCTGTGTATATTTTTTAGTTGTTAAACTTAATACAGCATATTTATGCATTTTTATGACAGAGAGTTCCTCATTAACTGCCCACCATCTTGTCAGAGTGGTAAACATCTCTATAATAATTGCATTTTCTATAACAAGGATGTAAATAAAAAATTAATGTTATAAAGGGTATAATGATATTGAAACTCTCATTTGCTGATGGGTAGGAGTGGAAACAGGTGTAACCTTTTGAAAAGATAACTTAATAAGAATTACCAAGTGCCTTGAAAATGTTTACATGCCTTAATCTAGGAATTGATCTTAAGGAAATAATCTAAAATGTAGGAAATGTTTCAAGCACAAATATATTTTTCATAATGTTATTTATGGTAAACAACAATTGGAAGCAACTTAAACATCCCAAAATAGGGGAATGGTATCTTACAGTACTTTCATATCCTGCAGTCTTTTATAAAATTTTGTTTACAAAAATTTTACTGAGCTCCCAGCCTCTGCCTGACCCAGCGGGTGAGCAGACAAGCCTCTCAGGCTGATTAAAGAACTTGTCTGAAGTTAAGGAACGTCTGGAGAGAGAGGCTTAAAATTTGGGTGCATACCATTTCTTTAAAAGGTGGCATATCTATTTAAAATACATTGGGAAGGAATCGGAACCAAGACGGTGGAGTAGAAGGATGTGCTGTCACTCCCTCTTGCGAGAACACCAGAATCACAACTAGCTGCTGGACAATCATCGACAGGAAGACGCTGGAACTCACCAAAAAAGATACCCCACATCCAAAGACAAAGGAGAAGCCACAATGAGACAGTAGGAGGGGTGCAATACAGTAAAATCAAATCCCATAACTGCTGGGTGGGTGACTCACAGACTGGAGAACACTTACACCACAGAAGTCCACCCACTGGAGTGAAGGTTCTGAGCCCAATGTCAGGCTTCCCAACCTGAGGGTCCAGCAATGGGAGGAGGAATTCCTAGAGAATCAGACTTTGAAGGCCAGTGGGATTTGATTGCAGGACTTCGACAGGACTGGGGGGAACAGACTCCACCCTTGGAGGGCACACACAAAGTAGTGTGCGCATCGGGACCCAGGGGAAGGAGCAGTGACCCCAGGGGAGACTGAACCAGACCTACCTGCTAGTGTTGGGGGGTCTCCTGCAGAGGCAGGGGTGGCTGTGGCTCACCGTGGGGACAAGGACACTGGCAGCAGAAGTTCTGGTAAGTACTCCTTGGCGTGAGCCCTCCCAGAGTCTGCCATTAGCCCTACCAAAGAGCCCAGGTAGGCTCCAGTGTTGGGTTGCCTCAGGCCAAACAACCAACAGGGAGGGTACCCAGCCCCACCTATCAGCAGCAAAACGAATTAAAGTTTTACTGAGCTCTGCCCACTAGAGCAACAGTCAGCTCTACCCACCACCAGTCCCTCCCATCAGGAAACTTGCACAAGCCTCTTTGATAGCCTCATCCGCCAGAGGGCAGACAGCAGAAGCAAGAACAATCCTGCAGCCTGTGGAACAAAAACTACATTCACAGAAAGATAGACAAGATGAAAAGTCAGAGGGCTATGTACCAGATGAAGAAACAAGATAAAACCCCAGAAAAACAACTAAATGAAGTAGGGATAGGCAACCTTCCAGAAAAAGAACACAGAATAATGATAGTGAAGATGATTCAGGACCTCATTCTATGCGGCCACCATTACCCTGATACCAAAACCAGACAAAGATACTACAAAAAAAGAAAATTACAAACCAGTATCACTGATGAATATAGATGCAAAAATCCTCAACAAAATACTAGCAAACAGAATCCAAGAGCACATTAAAAGGATCATACACCATGATCAAGTGGAATTTATTCCAGGGATGCAAGGATTCTTCAATATATGCAAATCAATCAATGTGATACACCATATTAACAAATTGAAGAATAAACACCATATGATCATCTCAATAGATGCAGAAAAAGCTTTTAATAAAATTCAACACCCATTTATGATAAAACCTCTCCAGAAAGTGGGCATAGAGGAAACCTACCTCAACATAATAAAGGCCATATATGACAAACCCACAGCCAACATCATTCTCAGTGGTGAAAAACTGAAAGCATTTCCTCTAAGATCAGGAACAATACAAGGATGTCCACTCTCACCAGTATTATTCAACATAGTTTTGGAAGTCCTAGCCATGGCAATCAGAGAAGAAAAAGAAATAAAAGGAATACAAATTGGAAAAGAAGAAGTAAAACTGTCACTGTTTGCAGATGACATGATACTATGCCTAGAGAATCCTAAAGATGCCCCCAGAAAACTACTAGAGCTAACCAATGAATTTGGTAAAGTTGCAGGATACAAAATTAATGCACAGAAATCTCTTGCATTCCTATACACTAATGATGAAAAATCTGAAAGAGAAATTAAGGAAACACTCCCATTTACCATTGCAACAAAAAGAATAAAATACCTAGGAATAAACCTACTTGAGGAGACAAAAGACCTGTATGCAGAAAACTAAAAGACACTGATGAAAGAAATTAAAGATGATACCAACAGATGGAGAGATATACCATGTTCTTGGATTAGAAGAATCAATCTTGTGAAAATGACTATACTACCCAAAGCAATCTACAGATTCAATGCAATCCCTATCATATTACCAGTGGCATTTTTTTACAGAACTAGAACAAAACTTAAAATTTGTATGGAGACACAAAAGACCCTGAATAGTCAAAGCAGTGTTGAGGGAAAAAACGGAGCTGGAGGAATCAGACTCCCTGACTTCAGACTATACTACAAAGATACAGTAATCAAGACAATATGGTACTGGCACAAAAACAGAAACATAGATCAATCGAACAGGATAGAAAGCCCAGAGATAAAACCACTCACCTATGGTCAACTTATCTATGACAAAGGAGGCAAGGATATACAATGGAGAAAAGACAGCTTCTTCAATAAGTGGTGCTGGGAAAACTGGACAGCTACATGTAAAAGAAGGAAATTAGCACACTCCCTAACACCATACACAAAAATAAACGCAAAATGGATTAGAGACCTAAATGTAAGAGCGGACACTATGAAACTCTTAGAGGAAAACATAGGAAGAACACTCTTTGACATAAATCACAGCAAGATCTTTTCTCTATTTTTTTGTTTTTGTTTTTGTTTTACGCAGGCCTCTCACTGTTGTGGCCTCTCCCATTGTGAAGCACAGGCTCCAGACGCGCAGGCTCAGTGGCCATGGCTCATGGGCCCAGCCGCTCCGCGGCATGTGGGATTTTCCCGGACTGGGGCACGAACCCGTGTCCCCTGCATCGGCAGGTGGACTCTCAACCACTGCGCCCCCAGGGAAATCCAGCAAGATCTTTTCTGATCCACCTCCTAGAGTAATGGAAATACAAACGAAAACAAATGGGACCTAATGAAACTTAAAACCTTTTGCACAGCAAAGGAAACCATAAACAAGACGAAAAGACAACCCTCAGAATGGGAGAAAATATTTGCAAATGAATCATTGGACAAAGGATTAATCTCCAAAATATAGAAACAGCTCATGCAGCTCCATATTAAAAAAGCAAACAACCCAATCCAAAAATGGGCAGAAGACCCAAATAGACATTTCTCCAAAGAAGACATACAGATGGCCAAGAAGCACATGAAAACCTGCTCAGCATCTCTAATTATTAGAGAAATGCAAATCAAAACTACAATGAGGTATCACGTCACACCAGTTAATATGGGCATCATCAGAAAATCTACAAACAATAAATGCTGGAGAGGGTGTGGAGAAAAGGGAACCCTCTTGCACTGTTGGTGGGAATGGAGATTGATACAGCTACTATGGAGAACAATATGGAGGTCCCTTAAAGAACTAAAAATAGAATTACCTTATGACCCAGCAATCCCACTACTGGGCATATACCCAGAGAAAATCAGAATTCAAAAAGACACATGCACCCCAGTGTTCATTGCAGCACTGTTTTCAATAGCCAGGTCATGGAAGCAACCTAAATGCCCATCGACAGACAAATGGATAAAGTAGATGTGGTACATATATACAATGGAATATTAGCCATAAAAAGGAATGAAACTGGGTCATTTGTTGAGACGTGGATGGATCTAGAGACTGTCATACAGAGTGAAGTAAATCAGAAAGAGAAAAACAAATATCGTATATTAACGCATATATGTGGAACCTAGAAAAATGTTACAGATGAACTGGTTTGCAGGGCAGAAATTGTGACACAGATGTAGAGAACAAACATATGGACACCAAGGGGGGAAAGCAGCGGGGGGGGGGGGGG